>NW_011495080.1:8662587-8663509 GCF_000754665.1 Bison bison bison | reverse complement strand
GGGTCGTGAAGATCTTTTTTGTACAGTTCTTCTGTGTATTCTTGCCACCTCTTCTTAATGTCTTCTGCTTCTGTTAGGTCCATACCATTTCTGTCCTTTATCAAGCCCATCTTTGCATGAAATGTTCCCTTGGTATCTCTAATTTTCTTGAAGAGATCTCTAGTCTTTACCATTCTGTTGTTTTCCTCTATTTCTTTGCATTGATCACTGAAGAAGGCTTTCTTATCTCTTGCTATTCGTTGGAACTCTGCATTCAGATGCTTATATTTTTCCTTTTCTCCTTTGCTTTTCGCTTCTCTTCTTTTCACAGCTATTTGTAAGGCCTCCCCAGACAGCCATTTTGCTTTTCTGTATTTCTTTTCCACAGGGATGGTCTTGATCCCTGTCTCCTGTACAATGTCACGAACCTCATTCCATAGTTCATCAGGCACTCTATCTATCAGATGTAGGCCCTTAAATCTATTTCTCACTTCCACTGTATAATCATAAGGGATTTGATTTAGGTCATACCTGAATGGTCTAGTGGTTTTCCCTACTTTCTTCTATTTCAGTCTGAATTTGGTAATAAGGAGTTCATGATCTGAGCCACAGTCAGCTCCCTGTCTTGTTTTTGTTGACTGTACAGAGCTTCTCCATCTTTGGCTGCAAAGAACATAATCAATCTGATTTCGGTGTTGACCATCTGGTGATGTCCATGTGTAGAGTCTTCTCTTGTGTTGTTGGAAGAGGGTGTTTGCTATGACCTGTGCATTTTCTTGGCAAAACTCTATTAATAGTCTTTGCCCTGCTTCATTCCATATTCCAAGGCCAAATTTGCCTGTTACTCCAGGTGTTTCTTGACTTCCTACTTTTGCATTCCAGTCCCCTATAATGAAAAGGACATCTTTTTTGGGTGTTAGTTCTAAAAGGTCTTGTAGGTCTT
>NW_011495080.1:8649567-8662317 GCF_000754665.1 Bison bison bison | reverse complement strand
TATTGAATGGTTTGCCTTGGAAACGAACAGAGATCATTCTGTCGTTTTTGAGATTGCATCCAAGTACTGCATTTCGGACTCTTTTGTTGACCATGATGGCCACTCCATTTCTTCTGAGGGATTCCTGCCCGCAGTAGTAGATATAATGGTCATCTGAGTTAAATTCACCCATTCCAGTCCATTTCAGTTCACTGATTCCTAGAATGTCGACATTCACTCTTGCCATCTCTTGTTTGACCACTTCCAATTTGCCTTGATTCATGGACCTGACATTCCAGGTTCCTATGCAATATTGCTCTTTACAGCATCGGACCTTGCTTCTATCACCAGTCACATCCACAGCTGGGTATTCTTTTTTGCTTTGGCTCCATCCCTTCATTCTTTCTGGAGTTATTTCTCCACTGATCTCCAGTAGCATATTGGGCCCCTACTGACCTGGGGAGTTCCTCTTTCAGAATCCTATCATTTTGCCTTTTCATGCTGTTCATGGGGTTCTCAAGGCAAGAACACTGAAGTGGTTTGCCATTCCGTTCTCCAGTGGACCACATTCTGTCAGATCTCTCCACCATGACCCGCCTGTCTTGGGTTGCCCCATGCCCACGGGCATGGCTTAGTTTCATTGAGTTAGACAAGGCTGTGGTCCTAGTGTGATTAGATTGACTAATAGACAACAACAACCATTGTTTAATTTTATAAGAAATTAAACTGTTTGCTAAACTGTTTTCCAACGTGGCCATATAATTTTCCATCCCCAGTTCTAGCTGCTCTGCATGCTTGCCAGCATTAGATATGGTCAGGGGTTTTTGCTTGCTTGTCTTTTTGCCATTCTAATATGAATATGTATGAAGAGGGCTTTAAAATTTGCTTAAAATCATACTTTGAGTGGCATACTGATGTGTGCATGTGCGTGCTCAGCTGTGTCCGGCTCTTGGCGACCGCCTGGACTATAGCCCACCAGGCTCCACTGTTCATGGAATTTTCCAGGCAAGAATACTGGAATGGGTTGCTATTTCCTACTCCAAGGGATTTTCCTGACCCAGGGAAGGAATCCGTGTCTCTTGTGTCTCCTACATTGGCAGATGGATTCTTTACCACCACACCACATTTGAATTGTAATCTATCTGTCTCCAAAAATCCATTCCTCTTCTTGTACACATACCACTCCTTAAATAAGCCAGTTCCTCTACCCTGACTTAAAACAAGTAGCCTGTGAATCCACTCTGCCAGTCAGAACAGCATAGACCATGTTGCAGTAAGAAGAACAAAAGCTAATCACCAGTGACTTCAAATAGCAAAGGTTTCTTTCTCATTTATTTTGCATATTCTCTGTGGATCAAATGGGACCTCTAATCTAAGCTTTCCTCACGCCAAACTCAGGCTGAAGGAGCAGCCACTATCTGGAGTGTTGCCACTCGCTGTGCAGAGGGGAAGAGAGCTCAGAAGGGCTCACAAAGGCAATTAAACACTCCAGCCTGGAAGTGACACCATCACTTCCACTTCTACCAGATTGGCCATATCCTGTCTATAGCCACTCCCAGCCACTAGGGACCAGAGACCAGGCAATGCAATCCTAGCATATGGCCAGAAGGTAGAAAGGAGGAAATTTTTGGTGAACAGCTTCAATACCTACTATATGTATAACACATATTTATTGATCATTTAGACGATGCAGGGTAACAGTAAATGAAATGGGGTTCATATAAAGCATCACATTATTCTAAAGGCTAGTCTTATCCAAGATTTTCAACATGCTTTTCACAGGTGCTGCAGAAAGCCTTGGCTGGGTAGAGTCCCTGCCACTATACCGGCAGGCACCTCTGCTAATATTTTCCCTGGATTCAGTAAGAGCCCACATGACTTATAAAAACATAGTTTCCATTAAGGTCCAGCAGTAGACTGAAAATCCAGTCCTTCTGCCCCTTACTTCATCTCTCAGATTCATATTGTTATTCCAGTCCTGCCCTAATTCCCCTTGATTTGTGACTATGGACAAGGCCCTTCCTTCTGGGAGTGGGTGCAAGGTACCCACTGAGCTTCAGGATCATAAAGTTGCAGGGCAGCTCATGTGAGATAGAGCAGGAGCTATGGGAAAGGATACCTCCTCTACACCATCCTGCCTTGAGGCCTTGGACTAAGCCTCAAAGAGTCTCCAAGACAAAGTTACTGGGACTAAAACAGCTACGTCGTGTCATGAATTATCATGAGCTGGGCAGACAGTAGGCCTCCCTCTTTCCGCCCATATCAGCTGTGTGGATGTGGGCAGAAATTCTCTGAGTTGTTTCTGCATCTGGAAAATGAGGATGATCATAACCTCCATTAATGTGCTATGAGGAACAGTTTGTAAAAGAAGCATCTGGCACGTAGTACTTGCTTGATAAATGGTAGCTATCATCGTAATGGGTGTGGGAGTAGGTGTGCTCAGTTGTGTCAGACTTATTTCGACCCCATGGACTGTAGCCTGCCAGGCTCCTCTGTCCATGGGATTCTCCAGGCAAGAATACTGGAGTGGGTTGCCATTTCCTTTTCCAGAGGATCTTCCCCACTCAGGGATTGAACCAGTGTCTGCTGCGTCTACTACATAGACAGGCCAGGGAGATTCTTTACCACTGAGCCACCTGAGAAGCCCATTATCATGATGAAAGTGAAAGTGAAATTCGCTCAGTCGTGTCCAACTCTTTGCGACCCCATGGACTATACATGTGACAGTCCATGGGATTCTCCAGCCCTGAATACTGGAGTGGGCAGCCTTTCCCTTTTCCAGGGGATCTTCCCAATCCAGGGATCAAACCCATGTCTCCCACATTGCAGGCAGATTCTTTACCAGCTAAGCCACAAGGGAAGCCCCATTATGATACTTGGATCTAAAAAGAAGCTCTGTGCATTTTCATACTGAGTCTACAGTGAGTGAGTTCTGAGGGCCTGGGACCTGATTTCCTTTGACCTTGGGGTATGCTTAGAGTGAAAGTATAAAGTATTATTGCAAACTGGCTAAAACCAGTGTTTTGTCTCCTAAAGAAGTAACTATTTCAATGTTATTGTTTTAATAACATATGCACACCTAATTTGCATGGTTGATATATAAGCCCAGTATAAATATAGATGCTATCAGTAAAAATCCAAATTATGATTAAAAGATCTAGAGAAACTTTCTGCTAAGATCTATACCCAAGAACCATAAACAAGTAAAACTTAGCTTTCATGTCTTTTTCATTGTTGTTAGGATTTTAGTTCTTGAGTTTGCAATTACTTTATGCATTGTGGTATAGTGGCTAATAAAAATAAATAAAATCTGAAAACATTCACCTCAACTTTTCCAAAACAAATTGTCTGATGGTGACATGCAAACCCATATGGGGCTGAGACAAGGCTGCTCCCTTCTGGCATTTTCCAGTACTGCAGTGATTCCATAAAGAGACAGGCTGTGGGCCTCCCACAGCTGCTGAGAAGGGGCCCATGTGTTTCAGCCCTCTCAGCTGTGGGTCTAAAGTCCCTTATGGAGCACAGCACACAGAACTGTCTCGTGTGGTCATATTTAATCACCACCACCCACACCCCAGTTTCTATGAAAATGTATTCAAATGCTTTACTCCCAAGAAAATTCTAAAATAAGACTCATTATTTAGATCATTGCTTCTCTCAGGGGAGGGGGAACTGATTTTGTGAAATAATCTTGAAGAAAAATCACCAGCCATTAAACACCTTGACAGCTGCTCCTGTTCCACAAGCAGAAGCTGGTCTCCCATCTCCTCAGAGGGCAGTCCAGCCTCCCTCTCAAATAGCACACATCTTATAAAGACCCCTTCTAAAGCTCTGGATAGACTCCTTATTAAGCATAATTCCCAAAATGCAATTTGAATTGAGTATCACCTTGGTCCTTGATGATATATTTCCCTAAATCAATTCTAATTCTTTATATCTATTTTCAGTGTTGTTTTTTTTTTTTTCCTTTTAACCACAATCAACTGCATTTATATGTTTGCATTGGTAACTACCGACTCACTCTGTCTCAGCTTCTGACATGCCTAGACAGTAAACTTGGAAAACTCAGCAGTGGCCACAGGACTGGAAAAGGTCAGTTTTCATTCCAATCCCAAAGAAAGGTAATGCCAAAGAATGTTCAAACTACCACACAATTGCACTCTTCTCATATGCTAGCAAAGTAATGCTCAAAATTCTCCAAGCCAGGCTTCAACATTGTGTGATCTGAGCTGGATTTCAAGATGGTCAAGCTGGATTTAGAAAAGGCAGAGGAACCAGAGATCAAATTGCCAACATCGCTGGATCATCAAAAAGGCAAGAAAACTCCAGAAAAATATGTACTTTTGCTTTATTGACTATGCCAAAGCCTTTGACTGTGTGGATCACAACAAACTGTGGAAAACTCTTAAAGAGATGGGAATACCAGACCATCTGACCTACCTCCTGAGAAATCTGTATGCAGGTCAAGAAGCAACAGGTAGAAGCGGACATGGAACAATGGACTGGTTCCAAATAGGAAAAGGAGTACGTCAAAGCTGTATATTGTCACATGCTTATCTAATTTATATGCTAAGTATATCATGCGAAATGCCAGGTTGGATGAAGCACAAGCTGGAATCAATATTGATGGGAGAAATATCAATAACCTCAGATATGCAGATGATACCACCCTTATGGCAGAAAGTGAAGAGGAACTAAAAAGCCTCTTGATGAAGGTGAAAGAGGAGAGTGAAAAAGCTGGCTTAAAACTCAACATCCAAAAAACTAAGATCATGGCATCCAGTCCCATCACTTCATGCCAAATAGATGGGGAAACAATGGAAACTGTGACAGCCTTTATTTTGAGCTCTAAAATCACTGCAGATGGTGATTGCAGCCATGAAATTAAAACATGTTTGCTCCTTGCAAGAAAAGCTATGACAAACCTAGATAGGATATTAAAAAGCAGAGATATAACTTTGCCAACAAAGGTCCATCTAGTCAAGGCTATGGCTTTTCCAGTAGTCATGTATGGATGTGAGAATTGAACTATAAACTCTCACAATATAGTTGGACTATATTGAGTTGGCGCTCAATAAAGCTGAGCGCCGAAGAATTAATGCTTTTGAACTGTGGTGTTGGAGAAGAATTTTGAGAGTCCCTTGGACTGCAAGGAGATCCAACCAGTCAATCCTAAAGGAAATCAGTCCTGAATATTCATTGGAAGGACTGATGCTGAAGCTGAAACTCCAATACTTTGGCCACCTGATGCAAAGAACTGACTCATTGGAAAAGACCCTGATGCTGGGAAAGATTGAAGGCAGGAGGAAAAGGGGATGACAGAGGATGAGATGGTTGGATGGCATCACCAACTCGATGGACATGAGTTTGAGCAAGCTCTGGGAGTTGGAAATGGACAGGGAGGCCTGGCGTGCTGCAGACCATGTGGTCGCAGAGTCGGACATGACTGAGCAACCGAACTGAACTGAATTGAGACAGTAAAGAATCTGCCTGCAGTGCAGGAGACCAGGGTTCAATCCCTGGGTCAGGAAGATACCCTGGAGAAGGGAACGGCAACCCACTCCAGTATCCTTGCCTAGGAAATCCCATGGACAGAGGAGTCTGGCAGGCTACAGTCCATGGCGTCCCAAAGAGTCGGACACAACTGAATGACTAACACCATGGTGCACAGACCAGCAGAGGGCAGTGGCCCTCAAGAGTCCTGGAGTTTTGTTACTCATTGAGGAAAGAGATCACATGTTCCACATCCCCACAATGCCTCACATTGATATGCATTGTACAGTTTAAAGAGCACTTTCACACACATTACTTCACACATCATAATAACCCTGTGAATTAACGCTGGACAAAAGTTTTCATCATTTTACATGGAAGAATAGAGGTTAAGAGATAGCAAGTAATTTGCCCAAAAACACACAGACTCTAAATGGGAAAGAAGTTCTAGAATTCAGGCCTTTGAATACCTAGGTTTCTCTTCTTTCTGCCTAACCATAATAAGAATACTACCTTTTGTGTGTGTGTGTGTGGCCACATCACAAGGTTTGAGGGATCCTGTTCCCCAACCAGGATTCGAACCTAGGCCCCCTGCAGTGGACACACTGAGTTTTAACCACTGGACCACCAGAGAATTACCTACTTTTATTTTTAAAAGAGCCTGTTTACTATGTTCTAGGTCAGTGATTCTCAGCTTTGGCTAAATTTTAAAATCTCCTGGGGTATTTAAAAATTAACTCACATGTTGGGCCCCACCCCAACCAAATACTTCATTGTCCATTGATTCTGTGGGTAGGGTTCCAGGAAACCATGAGTTTTATTAACTCTCCCAGGTGACTCCAAAGTAGAATGTCAAGTCCCATTGTATAGGTGCATTACAAACACCTCATTTAAACAGCATGACGGGGACTTCCCTGCTGGTCTAGTGGCTAAGACTCCACACTCCCAAGGCAGAGAGCCTGGGTTCGATCCCTGGTCAGAAAACTAGATCCCGCATGCCACAGCCAGAGACCCCACACACAGCAACGAAGATCGAAGATCCTGTGTGCCACAACTAAAACCGGCACTGCCAAATAAAGAAAAACAAATAGTACAAAAATACCTCATTACAATCCCATCAGCTAGATGTCATTCCCCATGTTACAGGAGATCAAAGCATAGAAAAAAATAAGTCAATTGTCCAACTGACCTTGGATAGCCCCTAATACCACAATTTTGCAAAAACTATATGCCACAGTGCTCTAAGTTGCCACAGTGAGATTCCACAGGATATTTGAAAAATTTCAAGGATCCAATAGAACCTGACCTCAGTCAGACATCCTGTGAATTATTAGTTCAGGCAGTTCACCATTCTCACAGTAGATGGTGCTACATTCCTTCCAATGATGTCATTTTTTTTTTTTTTTTTTTTTGCAAAACTGGATTTTTCAACATGAAATTAATGTGGAACACGAAATGAATCTACTGATGTTCACTCATTTCACAGAGAAGCAATGCAAAGCCCAACAGTCAACAGATACCCCATTAGTAACTGTGGTGATTTAAGAATGAGTTAATATATTTTCTCTTTCAACTTATATACACTGTTTTTCTCAAATGGCTATACTATTCAAACATAATATTAAGTTGTTTGGACTTGACTGCTTAGTAAAGGGAAATTTGTAACGTTTTTGAAAAAAAGGCGCTGATGCACCCAGGGCATCCACTCTAATGTCAAGTCACACAGTGAAGACACAGAGGTAGGATTTGAACGGATTCAGTCTGAACCGACCCAGAGTCTGATCGCTTAATGTTTCTCCTTAACTGGACTCAGTCCTGCTTTACTTCTGTGTCCTGTGTTGGAAACAGTAGCACAGACACAAATTAAACATTGTTATTGGGAACTTGCCTGGAGAATCCCATGGACGGAGGAGCCTGGTAGGCTGCAGTCCATGGGGTCTCAAAGAGTCAGACACGACTGAGCGACTTCACTTTCACTTTTCACTTTCACGCATTGGAGAAGGAAATGGCAACCCACTCCAGTGTTCTTGCCTGGAGAATCCCAGGGACGGGGGAGCCTGGTGGGCTGCCGTCTATGGGGTCGCACAGAGTTGGACACTACTGAAGCAACTTAGCAGCAGCAGCATTGGGAACACAAGTTATATCAATGTGCTTTGGCAAGTTACCAAAGGTCCTGAGTCCCAGTTTCCTCATCTGTGAAATGGAGATCGCAACATCCACACTACAGAGTTGTGAGGATTAAAGACAAACATTGTAAAGCATCTGGTATAGAGCAGGTACCCAATAAGTGTTCTTTTCCTTTCTCCCCTCCTCACTTTCACGACAGACCCGGAGGCAGAGAGACACACCAGTGTCCACAGAGGTGTGAACCCACACATGTATTTAACCACTTGTCTGTACCCAATTGTCAACCTCAAGTACACTGTATTAATGTATGCGTGCATGTATACCTATAATCACAGCATCTTGGCAATTAAGTCAGCACAAACTAAACTAATAAAACAATGAAGCAAATAAAGTTCTTACTTTTTTTTCCACCGTGCTGGGTCTTTGTTGCGGCTTGTGGGCTTTCTCTAGTTTCGGCAAACAGGCTCTAGAGAGCATGGGCTCGGTAGTTGGGGCACACGGGCTTAGCTGCCCCAGGGCATGTGGGATCTTAGTTCCCTGAGCAGGGACTGAACCCCAGTCTTCTGCATTGGAAGGCAGACTCTTAACCACTGAACCACCAGGGAAGTCCCCTTAGTTTTCTTGAGCTCACTCCCCTTTCTCCGTCTATTGTCCATGGATAACTACTGCTATGGAAAATCTCTGCCGGCTCCATGGTGTTGTGTAGACTCAGACCCACACCACCCTCCTCTGCAGTTGTCCCGTATTTCACGGTACACGATGCTGGATCAAAGGGCTGCTCAGGATATAAAAATGTCTTCCATTTCAACTCAACACACATGTACACTCTCCCGGACATTGGTTCTTAGCTGTGTCAGCCCCAGAACAGATGGCCACCTCCCCTATGTGTTATCATTTGCAGGAGGAAACTGCTACACCAGCCAAGATACCTGAGCTTCTAACTTTAGATATGATTTCTTTGGGCTTGAAGACTTTTTATACAATAGACCTCTCTGTGTAAGAGGTTAAATCTTATGTCTCACTAGGCAGGTGGTTGAACTTCAGGTCAGCTTCTGGGGAGGAAGTGGAAGAAGAATCAGTGTCCCTAAGACATTCCTCTCATACATATCTAGTGAGCATCTACTGTATGCTAAGCACAGGGGCATGGGCATGAACAAGGTGCAGTCACTGCCCTCAAGGCTCATGGTCTAAGGAGGGACACAGGCTAGGAAACAGGTAATTACAAATCCCATGTGGTAGATGCTAATACAGGAAGGAAGTAGAGGCAGATGGGGCACATTAGAGGGACAGAATCCAGACTCAAAGAATCAGTAAAGATTCCCTGGAAGACGTGAGATCTAGACTGAAACTAAAAGGATGAAAAGGAAATAGCCGAGTAAAAAATGGGGAACATTCCAGGTAGAGGAAGGAGGAACACTAAGGATAAGGTCCAGTGATGGAAAAGCATAGTGGGAATTGTGTGTGTGCTCAGTCGTGTCTGACTCCTTTGCGACCCCATGGACTGTAGCCTGCCAGGCTCCTCTGTCCATGGGATTTCCAAGGCAATGAAAAATGGAGTGGATTGCCATTTTCTTCTCCAAGGGATCTTCCTGACCCAGGAATTGAATCTGTGCCTCTTGCGTCTCCTGCGTTGGCAGGTACATTCATTCTTTACCACTGAGCCACCTGGGAAGCTTCACAGTGAGAATTAGTTGCCTCCAATTGCGCAAAGAGTTGCACTTGTTTATGACCTGCTTTTGACTCTTTTTGAGTCCAAAACTCAGGGAAATTTTTTCATCTAACAACTATCTGCTGGACTCCCACCACACGAAAAGAGTCTTTGCTGATGTGGGATGTGTGTGTGTCTGTGTATGAGTAAGGAAATCTACATACCATGAGAGTAGGAGCCCCATATTGACCTTCCCTATCTTGCCACATCTGGATACCACCTTCTGAAGACACTCATGACCCCAGGCTGGCATCCTACCTTGATGGCAAGCCTGGTTTGAGTCTTGATTCTCATGTGTCCTAGCTATGGACATGCTCTGGATGCTGGCAGCCCTGATGAGAAGTTTCAGCCTTAGCCAGGGCTTGTATTTATTCACCCTTCAGCTTCCAGAGGCAATGAGTCAGAAGTGAGGGGACAAAGCTAAGAGGCACTGAACCCATTCTGACCTTGAGAGGCCTGGAGATATCTCACTGCTCTATCAGAAGCGTAAACAGTAGGAAAGGTGGCAAAGGTGATATTTACAAGGGTGGCTGAGGGCTGGACACCAGCCTTCTGACCACAGCTGAGGACAGGGTTTGGCTTATTCTCTTAAACCTTTGGAGTTTCCAGGTTGTGCAAGACAGAAGGTTAGGGTGGGTGTTGTCAGCACAGCCAGTCTCAACATGCTTGCTATTTCACGTCCACGTGGCCACTTCTGGGCATGATGTCCCAGGCTAATCATGATGCCCACCACCTACCCTGGGACTCCCAGTACCCAAAACAGACCATCTTATATATATATATAAGCAAGATCAGTCATGATAGATGCTATCCCCAAGGAGAGAGTGCTTCTGAGAAGCCACTCAAAGCGTCAGACCTGACTGCTCAGGTCTTGACGTGTTTGTAACCAGGGCATGACCTGCTCCCTTCCCAGCTTTTGGAAAGACTCAGTCACTCTGGATCTCCCTGCCTAATCCACCTTTGGTGACCTCATGAGTGCAGGTGGAGGCTTAGGGAGACCTTTCACCTCCTTCCTGCCCTCGCAGTCCCTGTTGCAGCCAGAGCCCTGAAGAATGCAGACAGACAGCTGCCGCAGGCAGCCTGACTCCTCTGATATGTGTGTGTGTGTTGGGGGGGGTGGGGGGTGGGGAGGGGGTGGGGAGAGGGTGGTGTGCTGGACACAGGACAGGAGTCTGCGACCCAAAGGGAAGTTTACGATTCTGGCCCGCCCAGGTTTGGGGCGCTTCCCAGGACATGGGTAGCTCTGTGGTCAATCTCGGGAAGGTGGAGCAGCTGCCTTATGGAGTTCTGGGACCACTGCCTGCTGGAGGCCCCTCCACATGAGGCAAAGTCTGAGATGGGACCCCAAGGCCCTCACAGACAAACCCCTCTACTAAGACCTGGAAGAGGGTGGCCTCTGAGGTGCCCTGGAGTCCCCGCAGGCCTGGTGCCCCCAAGTCACTTCCAAACTCTCCCACCGAGCCCCGCCCAGCGAGCAGGAATACTGGTCCCTGCGGTCGGTTGGTTGGCTTGGCCGTGGGCCTCTCCCTGCTCCAGAGTAAAGGTGAGGGTGGCCCAGAGCAGTTTCCGGCTGAGTCAGCTTTGAGGGGAGAGCGGATCCAGCCCCTGGAGACTTGGCTCTGCTGGCCAGCAGGTATTTGCCCACTCCCTTCCTCTGGCGTTGGACAGCCCCCGGCGGTGTGCCCCTTGGCCCCTGGTTGGTGAACGGGCAGAAGGACAGACAGCCTTGGGAAAGCTCCAGCACCAGCCTGCTGGAGGGGAGCCAGGAGCAGGCCGGGCGAGCGTGCAGTCCTGGGCCCCTCGGATTGTCGGAAGCTGGCACTGTCTGGCCAGAGAAGGGACTCTTTGACCCCAGCAAATCAGAGACTCTGCTTAGATTTCCCTTCTCTCCTGGGACAAAGTTGGTATCCTTCAAGCATACCATGCGCTGAAAAGTGCTATTTCCCTCATCAGGACTTTGCTAGTAAAGTCATTGTTGCCCCTGAGAGCCCCTTTCACTCTCAAGAAGCAGTAGGAAAGGCTATCTACACAGGAAGTGTAAGAAATAGTTAAGAGTATGGATTCTAGGAACTTCCTTGGAGGTCCAGTGGTTAAGGTTATATGCTTGCAAAGCAAGGAGCCTGGGTTTCATCCCTGGTCTGGGAACTGATCTCAGGGGGAACTAGATCACACATGCCACATCTAAAAAAATTCTGCATGCCAGAGCAATTAAAACATAAATGAGTATGGGTTCTAGCATCCTGACCTGGACTTGAGTCCTGACTTTGCCATTTTTTTGAGCCCACCAAGGTGAATGTCTGTTATTTCTCAGAGGCCAGTTGTTCTCATCTGCAAAATGTGTAATAATTCTCATTCTTGGGATTGCTATAAGGATTAAATGAGACAAACGTGGAAACACACTTAACATGGTGCCTAGCACATTGTACCAACTCAAGTGTTGTGTTGTTTAGTTGCTAAGTCATTTCTGATTCTTGGAAAACCCCATGGACTATAGCCCACTAGGCTCCTTTGTCCATGGGATTTCTCAGGTAAGGATACTGGAGTGGGTTGCCATTCTCTTCTCCAGGGGATCTTCCTGACTCGGGGATTGAGCCCACACCTCCTGCAATGCAGACGAACTCTTTACCATCTGAACCATCAGGGAAGCCCCAAAGTGTAGAGGTTTCACACAGAAGAAAGACATATTTGGGCAGGCAGGTTTTGTATGGCCGCCACATCCCATTAAGTCGACTGCAGCGTGCTTCCCACCAGCCACTTCAGTTTCTTTCTCAGATGAAATGTAACTGAGCAGGGCCCTATGGGGCCTTCCTGGAGCAGGAACTGCCCCCCCCAACCCCACCATGCCCCCCCACCATGTCTTGCACCTACCTTTCATCTGTAGAAAAACTTTAGTCTGAGAATAAATTTAATCAGAGAAGTAAGAAAATGCAGAAAGGAAAACAGTCAAGCACAATAAAGTCAAGGTCCTTTAAGTTCCTTCTCAAGGACAATAGATAATGTTCTGAGCCTTGTCATTAGAGCTGTTTTAAGAAGTTCTTTGTATGCCCCTCGCAAGCACATAGACCCCAGACCAGTTGGAATCAGAAGGCCGATGATATTGACTCCTGATTACCTCACCACCAACTAATCAGAAGAATGTGCATGAGGTGATCACGCATCCCACAATCCACCTCCCTCGCACTGTCTTTAAAAACCTTTCCCTGAAGCCTTGGGGAAGTCTGTTAAGCACTGGCTGCCCTGAATTCTTTGCTTAGTGCCCTGTGATAAATGCTGCACTTTCCTTTACCACAACTGGTGTCAGTAGGTTAGCTTTACCGCAGACAGCCAAGGGAGCCCAAGTTTGGTTCAGGAACAAAAACAGTCCTAATTAAAGGCAAGCTAGGGAATAGGATGCAAAGAGCCCTTCCTAAAATTCTTAAAACAACCAATCCTCCCACCTGCCA
>NW_011495080.1:8648585-8648976 GCF_000754665.1 Bison bison bison | reverse complement strand
CAGTATGCCAGCAAATTTGGAAAACTCAGCAGTGACCACAGGACTGGAAAAGGTCAGTTTTCATTCCAATCCCAAAGAAAGGCAATGCCAAAGAATGCTCAAACTACAGCACAATTGCACTCATCTCACACGCTAGTAAAGTAATGCTCAAAATTCTCCAAGCCAGGCTTCAGCAATATGTTAACCGTGAACTTCCAGATGTTCAAGCTGGTTTTAGAAAAGGCAGAGGGACCAGAGATCAAATTGCCAACATCCACTATCATGGAAAAAGCAAGAGAGTTCCAGAAAAGCATCTATTTCTGCTTTATTGACTATGCCAAAGCCTTCGACTGTGTGGATCACAATAAACTGTGGAAGATTCTGAAAGAGATGGGAATACCAGACCACCTGA
>NW_011495080.1:8647812-8648485 GCF_000754665.1 Bison bison bison | reverse complement strand
GACATTCCCTCCTGCCATCTCTTGTTTGACCACTTCCAATTTGCCTTGATTCATGGACCTGACATTCCAGGTTCCTATGCAATATTGCTCTTTACAGCATCGGACCTTGCTTCTATCACCAGTCACATCCATAGCTGGGTATTCTTTTTGCTTTAGCTCCATCCCTTCATTCTTTCTGGAGTTACTTCTCCACTGATCTCTGGTAGCATATTGGGCACCTACTGACCTGGGGAGTTTCTCTTTCAGTATCCTATCATTTTGCCTTTTTGTATTGTTCATGGGGTTCTCAAGGCAAGAACACTGAAGTGGTTTGCCATTCCCTTCTCCAGTGGACCACATTCTGTCAGATCTCTCTACCATGACCCGCCCAGTAGGAAGTCAAGAAACACCTGGAGTAACAGGCAAATTTGGCCTTGGAATACGGAATGAAGCAGGGCAAAGACTAATAGAGTTTTGCCAAGAAAATGTCCTGGTCATAGCAATCACCCTCTTCCAACAACACAAGAGAAGACTCTACACATGGACATCACCAGATGGTCAACACTGAAATCAGATTGATTATATTCTTTGCAGCCAAAGATGGAGAAGCTCTATACAGTCAACCAAACAAGACCAGGATCTGACTGTGGCTCAGATCATGAACTCCTTATTGCCAAATTCAGACTGAAATTGA
>NW_011495080.1:8643112-8647287 GCF_000754665.1 Bison bison bison | reverse complement strand
CAGAGTACATCATGAGAAATGCTGGACTGGAAGAAACACAAGCTGGAATCAAGATTGCCGGGAGAAATATCAATAACCTCAGATATGCAGATGACACCACCCTTATGGCAGAAAGTGAAGAGGAACTAAAAAGCCTCTTGATGGAAGTGAAATTGGAGAGTGAAAAAGTTGGCTTAAAGCTCAACATTCAGAAAACGAAGATCATGGCATCTGGTCCCATCACTTCATGGGAAATAGATGGGGAAACAGTGGAAACAGTGTCAGACTTTATTTTTCTGGGTTCCAAAATCACTACAGATGGTGACTGCAGCCATGAAATTAAAAGATGCTTACTCCTTGGAAGGAAAGTTATGACCAACCTAGATAGCATATTGAAAAGCAGAGATATTACTTTGCCAAAAAAGTTTCGTCTAGTCAAGGCTATGGTTTTTCCAGTGGTCATGTATGGATGTGAGAGTTGGACTGTGAAGAAAGTTGAGCGCCGAAGAATTGATGCTTTTGAACTGTGGTGTTGGAGAAGACTCTTGAGAGTCCTTTGGACTGCAAGGAGATCCAACCAGTCCATTCTGAAGGAGATTAGCCCTGGGATTTCTTTGGAAGGAATGATGCTAAAGCTGAAACTCCAGTACTTTGGCCACCTCATGCGAAGAGTTGACTCATTGGAAAAGACTCTGATGCTGGGAGGGATTGGGGGCAAGAGGAGAAGGGGACGACAGAGGATGAGATGGTTGGATGGCATCACTGACTTGATGGACTTGAGTCTGAGTGAACTCCGGGAGTTTGTGATGGACAGGGAGGCCTGGCGTGCTGCGATTCATGGCGTCGCAGAGAGTCGGACACGACTGAACGACCGATCTGATCTGATCTGATCTGAAAAACTCTTGGCCATGTTGCACTGCATGTGGGATCTTCCCTGACCTGGGATCGAACCTGTGCCCCCTGCAATGGAAGCTTGGAATCTTAACCACTGGACCACCAAGGAAGTCCCAATATTTGGCTTTTTAATCATAGACTATAGATGTTTTCCATCCCATTTGTCCTTGCTACCATTGTCTAATCTTGAGTCAGTTTCTGGAGGCACCAAACATCTAAGCTGAGTCTGGAGAGATAAATGAGTTCACCAGATAAAGAGAGAATAGGTCATTCCAAGAATTTACACAAGCACAGGCAAGGTTCTGAGGCTTCCCAGGACATGTTTTGTGGAATAATATGTGCTCTGTGTGATATAATCTAGGTTCCCACTGAGGCGCTATGGTGTAAGTGTTTAGCACAGGAATTCATGGGCTACGCTGCTGGGTTTAAATTCCAGCTCTCTTAAGTAAGTAACTCTCTTACTTAAGAGTTACTTAAGTTCTTTGTGCTTCAGCTCCTCATCTATAAAATAGAATTATGGTAATACCCAGCTCTTAGTGTTGTTGGGATGATTACATAAATTGATACATGGAGAGAACTTAGAATAGTGATGGTACATAGCAGATGTTTCATAATTATCAGATTTACCATTCATAATTCATAGGTAAGCTTTGGAGCAGCCCACCTTTTTCTTTCACCGTTCAACCCAAGTACATCCTGTACAAGAAACTTTCTTTGACTAATCTGAAATGACAATCTGTTGCATACCACCCCAGTGTACTTCATTTCTGGATATCAACATTTTAACAGACTCATTCTCTAACACTAGCCTGGGGAATTTGTCACCTCAATAGAGGGAAGTTGACTGCAGAAAATTGGAGCTGTCTTGTGACACAATGACTCAGTTACACATTCAGCATTCAGTCAGCAAGTGTTTATTGAGCACTTGTGCGACAGACATCATGTTTCACACATCTTCCCCTAAAGCCCCATGTCAGAGAATTAGGTAGAGGGTGATTGATTTAAGGGTCTCAGAAAAACTTTTGTCTCCAACCTCTCTCCTCCTGACTACTTGAAAGATTCAGCACTGATTTCATGTCTTCAACCCCTTCTTAAGGGTGATGCATTCTAGTGGGTCAAGGTTCTAGGTTACCCAGAAAGGTCATACATTCGGTATCTAATAGCAGTAAGGAATCCATTATCTGATTAGCTAATCTTCTGGAGCAAATGGATCCATAAAAGGCTTTGGTGCGGCAGTGAACACTGGAAATGGCTTGGTTTGTCAATGTGTGCGCTTTTCTCCCTTGAAGTTCTATGTCAGGTGAGGTAACAGCTAGATAATGGGACAATCTTCCCAAAACAAGACACCTAAAACATAGCAAGCATTCTTTTACATGCACAGCACAGCTTGAAGAAAAAGAAAAATAAAGACAGGGAAGTCTACAGGGGCAAAAGACAAACAAACATGCAAAGCAAAGAACAAAGACAAGCCTGAAAACCAGTGCTGTTGTTTAAGTGTTTGTCCCTAAAGCCACGGCTGTCCTGAGGGTGCTGACCAGTTTTGATAATCAAAACCTAGCACAGAGCAGGACCCTCGAGGCTACACTCTTCAGGGAGGGAGGGCGGGCCTGGAGAAATCAGCAAAGGGAGAGTCAGTGATAAGTGTTTGTCTCTACCTGCTTTCTTGACTTGAGTAAACAGTTTCCAGTGAGAATTTATGATTCTGTGAATTTGAGAGTGGGATGTATACTATATGTGATCTGGGAAAATGTAAGAGGGAACATCAACAAAAATTAGGAATGGATTGTTGGTTCTTTGAAGGAGCTTTTTACAAAGCTTCTCTGGAGGAGTTCCCCCTCACCCCAGGCTATATAGGATTCCCACATAGAAAGTTTGAACAAGTAAGGCTCAAAGTAAAAAAAAAAATCTAGGGAATTCCCTGGTAGTCCAGTGGCTAGGACTCTGCACTCTCACTGCTGAGGGCCCAGGCTCCATCCCTGATCAGAGAACTAAGATCCCACATTAAGTGCAGCACAACCAATAAATAAAAGAACTCATATTCAACTTATGAGTTGAATATATTCAATGGGTAAAGGAGTTCCATGGACATTTTTCAGAAAAAGATATACAAATAGCCAATATACATATGAAAAGACACTCAACATCATTAGTCACTGCTGCTGCTGCTGCTGCTGCTGGGGAAATCAAAACCATGATGTGATACCACTTCAGACAGTAGGACAGCAGAAATAAGAAAGACAATAAATAGTTTTGCCAAAAATGTGGAGAAACTAGAGTCCTTATACGTTGCTAGTGGGGCTGTAAAATGATGCAGCCACTTCGGAAAACATTTTGGCCGTTCCCACTATCAAACAGAGTTACCACTCTTAGTTATACACTCAAGAGAACTGAAAACACATGTCCATATAAAAACTTGTACACAAATATTCATATCGGCGTCATTCACAACAGCCAAGAATAGAAACAACCCAAATGTCCATCAACTGACAAATGAATGAGCAAAGTGTGCTATATCTGTACAATGGAAATTATTTGGACATAAAAAGAAATGAAATCCCAATCTTTAAAAATTGTGAATAACTATATTGTACATCTGTAACATATAATATTGTATGTACATCAATTATATTTCAGTTAAAAAACATGAAATTCTGATACATGCTATAGCATGGATGAACCTTGAAGACATTATGCTAAATAAAAGGCAAACACAAAAGATCATCTATTGCATGATTCATTTATATATGAAATATCCAGAATAATATTCCCTTATGCTGCTGCTGCTGCTGCTAAGGCACTTCAGTCGTGTCCGACTCTGTGCGACCCCATAGATGGCAGCCCACCAGGCTCCCCCATCCCTGGGATTCTCCAGGCAAGAATACTGGAGTGGGTTGCCATTTTCTTCTCCAATGCATGAAAGTGAAAAGTGAAAGTGAAGATATAGAATCTTTAAATTATACCCCTGCAAATCTATGTATCTATACATCTATAGATAGCTATGTCTTTGGGGAAGAATGCATTAGAGACTGTTGAAAGTGGTTTCTTTTGGAGATGGGAGATGCATGGATAGAGCCCAGAGATGGGCTGGAAACCTTTTTTTTTGTTGTTATTATTGAGGTACAACTACATACAATTAAATTCACCTCTTAAATATACTAATGCTGGATCATATAGTAGCTCTATTTTGTTTTGTTTTTATTCAGTTCAGTTCAGTCACTCAGTCGTGTCTGACTCTTTGCGACCCCATGAATCACAGCATGCCAGGCCTCCCTGTCCATCACAAACTCTTGGAGTTCACTCAA
>NW_011495080.1:8638180-8642588 GCF_000754665.1 Bison bison bison | reverse complement strand
TGTCATCTGCATATCTGAGGTTATTGATATTTCTCCCGGCAATCTTGATTCCAACTTGTGCTTCTTCCAGCCCAGCATTTCTCATGATGTACTCTGTATATTTGTTTTTATTACAGTATAGTTAAGAATGTTGTATCAGTTTCAGGTATACAGCAACTATACTTAATTTCTTGAGGAACAAGCAAACTTTTTCCAGAGAAGCAACATCATTTACATTCCCACCAGCAGTTTATGAAGGTTCCTATTTCTCCAAATCCTTGTCAACGATTGTTATCCTCTTTTTTGTTTTAGTTTTATTGCCTCTGGATCTGAAGGTCTATGAGAAATGGCACAGATCTTGCTTTTAGTTTATTTGTATTATAGGGTCTGTGATCTCTGTGTAGGGGTCGCAAGGTTAGGGGGGGAAATTTCTCTCTCTTCACCTTTTGGAATTAAGAAATCAGCTTTATCCACACTAAAAAGGGCCCCAGGGCTATTTTTAATGTTTTAAAACTTCTGATATAACCCATACACTCCCTCTCATTAGGGTTCCTATGCTAACTGTAATGTCAAGTGATTTAATTTTGACTTGAGTTATTTAAGTTTAGGCTGCTTAAGAATAGAGAATGCATTTCATCTAGTAGCACAAACCTGGCATACAGTAAATGTTGAAGTGAATGAATAAATAATTATTAATTCTCACTTGTTAATCAGAATCTCTGATTGGCAAGTTTTCAGGAGGACACAAAATCAAAATGTGAATTCATAGATGAAAGACAGTTGCAGGAATCCTTGATGTGAGAAACCTGGGAAATTGCCTTTGGGGAATCCAGAAGTGTGGCCTGTTCCCAGAGTTACTCCTTGGGTAATAATGATGGGAAACTTCACTTATAAGGCCTGTGCCTTCCCCTGGAGCTTGTCTCTCAGCTCATCTCTGGTCTCACCTCAGATATCCTCAATCCCTACAAGCCTTGAGTCCCATAGCACCATCCACCTCCCTTCACCCCCACTGTCTTCTTCCCATCCCCTTCCCCAGGATCCAGCATAGCTTTCTGGTATCCTAAAATGAGTTAATCTGCCAAATTCCTGCAGCTTTGTAAATGATGTCAGTTCTTGTTAGAATCCTTTTCATTCCCTATATACACACCACTCCACCCCATCAGTATTAGTGTCCTGGGCTGCTTAGCAAAGTACCACAAACTGGGTGACTTAAAACAACAGAAATTTCATCTCTCACAGTTCTGGAGGCCATAAGTCTGTAAATGTCAGCAGGGCCAGGCTGACTCTGAAGACTCTGAGAAGACCTCTGTGCCTCTTCCAGCTCCAGTAGCTCCATGCTTCCCTTGACTTGTGGTAGCATCATTCTAATCTCTGCCTCCATCTTCACATGACCATCTTCCCTCAGTCTGTCTGCATACAAATTTTCCTTGAGTTATAAAGGACACAGTCATATTGGAGTAGGGCCTACCCTACTTCAGTACAACCTCATCTTTATTTGGTTACATCTTCAAAGAGCCTATTTCCAAATAAGGTTACAGTCATATGTCCCAGTGGTTATGACTTCAACAAAATTTTATTTTTTTTCAGCATATATTTTGGAGTGACACAATTCAACCCACAATACCAAACTAATTTATTTTCTGCCATTACTAAAATTAACATTGCCCTAAATCTCTGGAGGACTGACAATGACTTCCTAGAGGTGTTTTTTGTTTTTTGTCTTGGCTCATGGTATCTTAGTTCCCAACCAGGGACTGAACTCAGGTCCTGGCAATGAGAGTGCCAAGCCCTAACCACAACCCTTCAGAGGTTCTGACTCACTGGCTCAGTTTCTGCCCTGGGCGTTCCCCGACCACACACACATATGACCACCAGCAAAGGTCGTGCACCCAGGAAATGGCAGAAGATAGTGCAACTGAGAGGGTAACAGGCAGGAAGGCCAGGGGTCTCCAAATGGAGGAAATAGCCTGCAAGTGTCAGACATTTTTATCTCTCTTAAGCGGAAAGGAGGAAACAAACTAGCAATATTTTTTCCTTCTCTATACAAATTTAAAGGGAGGTTTCTCTTAAAATACTGTGTTGCCATAATGACACCCGGTTTCGCCTGAAGTTAGCTATTCTTGAGCCTAGAGATAACCAATGCCTTTTTCTTATGGAAATGTTTGTCTTAAGCTATGCTAATGTACTATGCCTTTACCCCAAACTCTGTCTCCAAGTCGGTTCCGCCTCTTGGCCCAGAACCTACTTGACAAACCAGTATGTTATACTCAGATATTGTTCCCCTAATCTATGTAAATGAAACTATTTGTATGGTGGTCTGCCCTTCTTCAAGATTCAAGTTAATCGTTTTATGGCCCAGGATAAACCATTTGGTGCCAAGATTATCCCAAAATGCATCTTATGGGTGAGGGGCCTGGTGCCATTCTGAATTTTAAGACATTCCTTTCTTTCATTAACAGACTGCTAGTGACTATATAACATCCAGCTGAAGACTAGCAGGGGGGTACTCTTTCTGCCCCCTTCTGATGCCTATGTCAGAAGCTTTCTCTATCTCCTTTATACTTTAATAAAACTTTATTACACAAAAGCTCTGAGCGATCAAGCCTCGTCTCTGGCCCCGGCTTGAATTCTTCTCCTCCGGGGGCCAAGAATCCTGGTGTATTCACGTGATTCAACAACAACCTTTCACAACCAGACTCAGCCTCACCCCTGACTCACTGAGGACCATGTTCTTTAATCTGAGTTGCCTCAATCCTCTGTTGAGATACCAGCCCTACCTGTCTCAGAAGGGATTCTGGTTCCCCACTCCCATTTCCATCATTTGCAAATGGATATAATACCATTTGGATTGTGTGTGCATGGAATATTAGAACACAGACACTTTCATGAAGTGTGGATGGGAGGGCTATTGAACAGTATGTAACAAGAACCTGAAAGAGGTATGATCTCTTCTTTTCACTCTTAGGATTTACTCTTAAGGAAATAATTGAGCAAGTGTACAAAGTCATAAAGATATTCATTGCAACTTTGTTTACAATATTAAAAAGTATAAATGTCCTGTGAAAGTGAAAGTGTTAGTCACTCAGTTGTGTTGGATTCCTCAACCCCATGGACCATACCTCGCCAGGCCCCTTTGTCCATGGAATTCTCCAGGCAAGAATGTTCAAGTGGGCTACCATTTCCTTCTCCAGGGGATCTTCCCAATCCAGGGATCGAACCTGCATCTCCTGCACTGCAGGAGGATTCTTTACCATCTGAGCCAACAGGGAAGCCCTTGAGTGCTGGACACATGGAGGCTCTTCTGCTCTTCAGTTCAGCTCAGATCTGTCACTCAGTCATGTCCGACTCTTTGTGACCCCATGGACTGCAGCATGTCAGGCTTCCCTGTCCATCACCAACTCCCGGAGCCTATTCAAACTCATGTCTATCGCGTCGGTGATGCCATCCAACCATCTCATCCTCTGTCGTTGCCTTGTTCTCCTGCCTTCAGTCTTTCCCAGCCTCAGGGTTGCTTGAAATGAGTCGGTTCATCGCATCAGGTGGCCAAAGTATTGGAGCTTCAGCTTCAGCATGAGTCCTTCCAATGAATGTTCAGGACTGATTTCCTTTAGGATTGACTGCTTGGATCTCCTTGCAGTCCAAGGGACTCTCAAGAGTCTTCTCCAACACCACAGTTCAAAAGCATTAATTCTTTGGCGCTCAGCTTTCTTTATAGTCCAACTCTCACATTCATACATGACTCCTGGAAAAACCATAGCTTTAACTAGACAGACCTTTGTTGACTACTGGAAAAACCATGCTTTGACTAGATGGACCTTTGTTGACTAGATGGACTTCTGTGTATGATAAAAATTTTACATAACAAAAAGTTAAACAAAGAGATTTCTAATTGAATTCTGGTTTATAGGCTTTTCTAGGCACTGCAACTTCTAAGATTATTTTGTTGAAATAATTTGAAATTATTCTATCATGAAATTGTTCCCATCCCTTACCTCATGACCCAATATACCTTGAAATTTTTTCTAATGTCATCTGTTTCTCTAACTCACCCAGTTATTATCCAGAATGAAATAAGTATGAAAGTGCTTTCACAACTAACAGTCCTCTGTATATGTAAGGGATGATTACAATTCATTTTTTCCAAACATATATTGTTGTGCTATTTAGTGGAATAAGTAGGTTAAATTTTTGCCCTCAAAGAATTTATAATCTAAGATTTTACTTGATTTAAAGTTACTTTTCTCAACAAGGCAGTGCAGGAAGGGATGAAGGCCATGCATATAATGGAGGTTGAATTTGGTGCTGGAAAACTCAAGTCTCATTTGATCAAGTGTGGCAGCGGGAGTTGAATCAGGGTATTAGATCCCTGGGAGTGGTGAGGGGCAGGGACCCTGTAGGTTTTAAATGTTTTTTATTTATTTTTTTTGGC
>NW_011495080.1:8618536-8638049 GCF_000754665.1 Bison bison bison | reverse complement strand
ACCACTGGACTGGGGGCGGGGGCGGGGCGGGGAGGTGTCCCAGGGACTCTGTCTTGTTCATTGCTGCGTCCCCAGCACCCAATACCACCTTAGGCACACAACATAAGGACAAAAATAACAAAATATAACTAACGTCAGTTGAGCCAAACACTGTAGAAAATGCTTTGCCTACATAATTACATTTAATCTGCAAAACAGTCCTATGATGGTAGGTATCATTATTCCCATTGAGAAAACTGAGCCTCAGAAAGATTAAGGAGCTTGTCCACGGTCATCCAGTCCCTCAGTCATGAAGCTGAGCTGCAACTCAAGTCCAGTTGTCTTGGAGGCTACTGTTCTTAACCCTGAAACATCCACATGAGAAATCTGCTCCTGTTGTGTATCCTCATGGAGGGACAGTGAGGATAACAGACTGATGGAGCTTGTGACGCTCATCCCAAGATGCCCCCCAGCTGCCCAGCTCGGATTCTACCGTCCTGAGCTACTGGCTGTCATGTTTTTAGTCCCTAAGTGGACTTTTGTAGAGAGGAAAGAAAGCACTCTTCACTGTGATTTTAAAAATGGAAGTCAATTAATACGCATTTATATGTCAATTTCACATGAGTTTTACTAATATTGGCTACATAATACATATTTTATCTTTTAAGTTAATTTGAAATTTTTATTACTAATATATTTTATTATATTACTAATGTATTACTATATTAGTAATTACTATATTGCTAATATATTAATATATTACTAATATATTTTATTACTAATATATTTTTATTACTGATATAAGTGAGCTATTTATATTACTGATATAGTGAGCTATATATATATAGCTAATATATATGTGACCTTATATATAGAGCTATATATAAGTGAGCTGTATATATAGGTTTAAGTGATAAACCTTAAAGAAAATCAGAATCTTATCAACTAAAAGTATAGCTATACTATCAAACTTCTAGATCTGTAATTTGACTAATTGGGAGTAGGAAGGAGAAAGAGTCCTAAGTTGTCTCCCAAATGCTTCACCTGATGTTAATTTCTAGTGACATTTAATAAACAGTTCTGAATAAATGGGTGTAAAAAGGAGAAAAATAATCATAAACAAAATTAAAAGCGAGCAGATAGGGAAATAGTTCATAAATACAATAAGAAAGGGCTCAGTAGGTCAAGGAAGGCTCAGTATATTCTTAATATGTCAATAATTTGGAAAACTGATACCAAAAATAGAAAATCTTTAATAGAAAAATGACAACACCGAATGAATGAATAGTTGGCTTGGAGCTACTGGAACGATGCCTTTCCTGGAACTTAGCACCTTTAATTTTATAAGAGACCGCCCCTCAGGAAGGTGAGGAGAGGGAATTGATAAGAAAATGCATAACGTTTCACGGAGGGGCTGAGTGAGACCTCTTTCAGACAAGCGAGAGGACAGGAGAGGAAGTGCTCTGTGGCCCGACAGGGTGATCGGATGTCCCAAGTTGGTGAAGGAAGCCAAAAAAATCAGAAGTATTTGGAAGCAGGAATGTGGCTTTCTACTGGAAAGGAGTTGGAGGGTGAGGTTACCCTCTGGGGAGGAAATTCAACTCTAGCAGATGGACAGCAGTCCTGGGGAGAGTGCTCGAAGGGAGCAGGGCCAGGTCTGTCCTGCCCTGACAGGTCACAGGACACCAGCTTTGGGAGCTATTGAAACTTGGGCTCTGATGATAGCAGTAACATGTCTGGCACGTGAAAATGCCTTTTCCTTATGAGAAACCAGGTGAGGTTATATGACTCCGGGGCTTAGCAGCTACAGGGTTGATTACTGAGCTTGCTTCCAGGCCCAGATCCTGGAACGACTTTCATTTTTGCCCTTCGATAAGGATGATTTTCACAGTACATCCCCTTTGTGGGAAGGGGCTGTTCAGGTGTGCTGACCCCTGGAGCTTGGGGGGACTTCCCTCCTTTCCTGGCTTGGAAGAAGTAATGGAGCTTCAGGCTGTGTCCACTATTATTCGGTGATCCACTAATCCAGCTAAAGAACCTCAACTTCCTGCAGTGATAAGCCCAGCACACAGGTTCAGGTGCACAGAAACACCAACAGTCGCATGCCCCCTGATTAAGTGACCAGCACAAAGACGCTGTGAAAGCTAGCCCAAGCACTCTGGGCACCAGAAGTCACACCAACAGTGATATCCACAGGCTTGGAACCCCTGACAGTGCAAAGGTTCCTAGTGTGCACACGCTTGCCCTGATGTACACACACCCATTTGGTATGCACACTCACAGCACCCTGTATTCTACATCCTGCCATAGACCAAGCTTATTATTTTGCGTAGCTCCCATTTTGAGCAAGTCCCAAAGCTGCTTCGTTCCTTTACTATGAAAGGAGTTTGTCCACATCCCTCTCCTCTTCTTTCTCCTTGACTTCTTCTGTTTAGCAGAGAGAGAAGAGGCAGGGGACAGCTATGAATTCATTCCAGAAGCCTGGGAACAGGAGGCACCAGGACCTCTTAAAAACACTCCATTATAGAATGTAATCAGCTGAAAGGAACGTTACAGAGCTCAGTCCATTTGTTTTATTGGTGAAGACCCTGAGGCTGGAAGAAGAAAGAGATTGCTCTGGCCAAGTGGGGCTGAGCCTGTTTGGTGATGTGAATGGGATGGGCAGAGAGTGTACAGGTTCAGTTTAGCTAAAGGGTTTGGTGGGCTCAGGAGACTTACTGACCTTTAGTGCTTCCACATGATAGGAGACTGATCAACAGATAACCCCTGAGTATCTGGTTTATACAAGGCATAGATGAAGGAGATGATATATCCTCTTTAAGTCTTAAAATAACTCTTTCCCTCAAAGTGGTTACAATCTAACAGAAGAAATAAATGAATAAGTAAAATATTTGTGATAATTTTTAGGAACAGTACAAGAAATTTTTAGACAGAACATGCTTATGCTTATCAATTAAGAAGCATAAACATTGGATGCTATGACATCAGTAAGCAATACTTGAATATGCAAAAAAAAAAACAGGTGTTGGGGTCTGATGAGGTTTCCAGAGCCAAAGAGAGAGCTGGGAGCCTGAGATAGGGAGTAGTTTTAGTTGCTTTTCAGGATCCATCAGGCCAGGGGACAGTGGAGGGCAGGCTCAGGAGGGACTGGGCCATAACGTTGAGGAGAAGAGAGGGATGCGGATTCTGGCTGGACGTATTCCCCAGCTTAGCTGGGATACAAGGCAGCAGGGCAGCTCCCACCTTCTTCAATAGCCGACTTGGAGCAGAGCCGAGGAGTTAGTCGGCTGGCAGCCGAAATAGCTGGGCATCTGTGTCTGGGGGAAAGGTACCAGCCAGCCAGGAAGGGGGAGAATATGCCCACATGTGCACATACATGTCAATATGGGGCATGTGCGTATAAGAAGAGGGGGAAGTGGTATTGTAACTATGAACGAAAACAGCACAGAAACCAGGAGAACCCCACTGCCTCCCAAGCTCTCTGTGCCAACGGCCACCTCAGTGGTAAGACGGCAGGATACCTGCTCCCTCCTGTAGCTCCCGCAGCCACTTGTCAGGTGAGAGGAAGCTCACTCCATGCCTGGCTCGGTCACAGCTGGCCTGGTCTTCCCTGTTCTCAAGAAGCCCACTTTGCTCACGAGCCAAGAGGACAGGAGAGGAAAAGATTTCATCTAAGTTTTCACATTTAATCATTTTAGGATTCTGTGAAGGAAGGAGAGAGCCAAGTCAATACTCAGATTTATCCCAGACTCTTGGATGGACATAATTTGGTAGAGAGCCCAGAAAGACCAAACGTTCTTAAATACATGCTTTGAGTGTTTCCTCTTTGATTCTTATTACCTACAGAAGAAAGGACTAGGCCATCCACAAGCTTTTATTGAGATGAGGAAACATAGGTTCTTCATCCTAAACTTCCTAAACTTTTTCACTAACATGTTTTTTCAAAACATTCACTGAATTATTATTATTATTACAATATATGCTTATAGTAGAAAATTGGAAACTGTAGGGGATTATAAAATGAATCCATAATCTATCTTCCACCCACAGATCTTCCACAGACTGTCAACATGCCTTCCACACAATGACCTCATCACTTAAAATGCACCCATAGCCCACATCAACAGTTATCAAGTTGAGATGAAATTGTCTAGCTGAGATAATATTATATTTTGGAGACTTTTGATTAAATGTTTAGTCATCTTAATTTGCCTTAAAATTTTTTTGAAGCCAATATATACTGTTTTCCATATCTGAATGTTATTTTTTTAATGGAGCTCTTAGATGTGTTGGGAAGATAGCTCCCCACCACTTGCCTAAACTTATCTGAAGATTTATTTTCAAGGTTATAAACTTGACAAGGACACTGTTTTCAAGAAGCATAAAGTTTGCTCTTCAATGGCCAGCCACTAAAAGCCTAACAGTAAAACGCTTGCATGCTAAGGTCACTTAAGTTGTGCCCGACTCTTTGTGACCCCATGGACTGTAGCCCATCAGGCTCTTCTGTCCATGGAAGTCTCCAGGCAAGAAGACTTCTCCAGGGGATCTTCCTAATCCAGAGATCAAACCCTGGTCTCCTGCACTGCAGGCAGATTCTTTACCTTCTGAGCCACCAGGGAAGAAGGGAATGGCTACCCACTCCAGTACTCTTGCCTGGAGAATTCCATGGGCAGAGGAGCCTGGTGGGCTATAGTCCATGGTGTAGCAAACATTAGGACACAACTGAGTGACTAACACTTTTAAAATGCCTGGGGCGAAAATAAATTGTCAGTACACTTCTGTACGATATTGTAATCTCCTGGAGATCCACAGAACACTTCCTGAGGAGATGCTTAACCGTAACATACTCCATAGCAAGTTTTAGTGAGTTTCAGGTCGCATTAAGGGGATAACATCTTCAAAGAAAGAGGTTTAAACTATTCTTCTCTCACAGGCTGAAAGAGTGAGAGCTTTCATTAAAGAGTGTGAGAACATTTCTTTCCTTTTTGTTCAGTGTGAGTCCAGTCCAAGGACACGCACCTCCCAGGCTGGCTTTGTTTTTTCCACAGGGCTGAAACCCACAGCTGGTCACAGGTCGAGCACAGCCAGCAAACCACCCATCTGAAATATTTGTGAGTTTTTATATAGTCTATAGGTCCCAGGCACTGTGCCTGTTGTGACTAATGGATAAAAGGGTCTGCCTAGTGAAAAATAATGTTACTGTTAGCATTTAACAGTATATCCTACCAGAACCTCAATATATATCAATTTTTCACAGTTAACTTACCTTGCTCATATATGTTTTGTGTATTTTCTTTTCTCCCGGCAGTGCAGCATGTCTGACCAGGGATCAAACCTATGCCTCTTACAGTGGAAACTTGGAGTCTTAACCAGTGGACAGCCAGGGAGGTCTCTGGCCCATATAGTTTTAAATACTGTTTTTTCTCTGCATGATTCATCCAGCATTTCCCAAGTGGAGACTGGAGACAGAGGACTATTTTGCCTTTAAGACTCTCTCTCTCATACACACAGACACACGCAGACACACACACACACACACACACTGTCTAGGCTGTAGCCTCTAAGTGCAGGTTCTGGAACTACAAACCTCTGAGGTAGCAAGGCAGAGAGATGGTTCATGTCTATCAGCCCTGCATTCCACAGAACGGGAAACTGAGGCCTGGAGAAGCGACTTGCCCCAGATCAGTGGTAGTTAGTACCAGAAGCAGACTTAGGGTAGGATCCCAGGCCCAGATAAGGATGAAGAAGCTCTGCCTTGCCATGGCTCTCCCACTCCTGACAGCTGCCAGGGCTCTTTACCCTCTTTTCCCCATCCAAACTCACTTGGCTGTTTTTCCCTTATTGTGTCGTTGTCACAATGTTGCACAAGCAATTAATTTATAAATTAATAAAGCTCATAACCATATTACCCAGAAATGATCGTTGTTAAAATGCTGCTGCACAAAAATACAAATATATAGAACCAATAGCTGAGCAGCTGTTCTTTAAAAAAAAAAAAATGAAACAGCTCAGGCACAAAAATTATTATTCATTCATTCAATAAATTTGTTCATTTTTTGAGCACCTACTATATGCCGGTCACTGTTCTGGGATTAGGGATAGAGTTATTGACAAAGTAGTCCAAGGTCTTGTCCTCAAGGAGTTACCTTCCAGTGAAGGAAGATAGATGATTCATTTTATACATATAAATATAAAATAGGTTTGATGGTGTTGATAACTATGAAAATGAAATGAAGCAGAGTAAGGGAGATGGAGAGGGTTGGGGGGGATGTTCTTTTGTGTAGGGGAATTAGGAAGGCCTCCCTGAGAAATGACATTCATTCATGCATCCATACACTCCACAGTTACTCATCATTGAGGAAACAGTAGAAAATGAGACATTCCAGGCTGGGCCACTTCACTGCAGACACCTGCTCTGTTCTATCCAAGGGCTTGAAGACTGAATTATTCAGGAAGGGAGGCTGAGGAAGAGTCACATTACTAAAATTTTGATCAAGACTTCAAAGGTGTAAAATTAAACAATATCTACCTTCCTCCCTCAAAAGAAGACATGTTAATTTTCTCTGCTCACTATTCCCATCTTAAACTTTTATCATTTTTTTAAAAATTCATCTTGTTTTCTTTACTTTGCCAAGGTAGTCATTATTATTAAAAATGGTTTCAAGTAGTCAATTTATTTAGATCTATTCATATGGTTTCTAAATGTTTACTTACTTTTTATTGCATCTTACTATTTCCTTCTAAGTTGAGTTTTCTTCTTAGGTTCATGCTTCCTTAATAAGGGTCTATAGGGAATTGCCTGGTGATCAAATGGTTAGCACTCCACACTTTCACTGCCAAGGGCTCTGGTGGTGAAGCCAAAATTAATAAATAAGTTTTAAAACATTGTAAAGGATCTATAATGGTTAGTTCTGTTTCTGTTTGTCATCTGAAGATGAAGATGTCTTTTTTAAATTAAAAAAATTATATTTAAATTATAACTTTAAAAAATATTTAAAAGTTACTTTCTACTTACATTTATTACAAAATATTGGCTGTATTCCCCATGCTGTACACGACATACTTGAGCATGTCTTACACCCAATAGTTTGTGCCTCCCACTTCCCACCCCTTATATTGCTCCCCTCACTGGTAACTACTAGTTTGTTCTCTATTTCTGAGTCTATGGAGGTATCTTTGTTCTTCTTTTTAAAGAATAAAATCTACTATTCAGATATAATTCACATACCCAAATGCACCATTTAAAGTGTGTAATTCCATGGTTTACAGAGTTGTACAACACCACTGTCTAATTTTAGAACATTTTCATCATCCCCAAAAAGTTGTCACTCCCCTTTCCCTTCTCCCTCCAGCTCCCAGCAACCACTAACCTACTTTCTATCTCTACGGATTTGTCTACCCTGGACATTGCTTGTAGATGGAATCATACAGTATGTGTTCTTTTGCGTCTGACTTCTTCACATAGTATAACATTTTCAAGGTTCATCCATCTTGTAGCCTGTATTAATGCTTCATTTTATGACTAAATAATATTCCATTGTACCACATTTTGTTTACCTGTTGTTCAGCTGATGTACATTTGGGTTGTTCCCATTGTTTCAGTTCAGTTCAGTTCAGTCGCTCAGTCATGTCTGACTCTTTGCAACCCCATGAATCGCAGCACGCAAGGCCTCCCTGTCCATCACCAACTCCTGGAGTTCACTCAGACTCATGTCCATCGAGTCAGTGATGCCATCCAGCCATCTCATCCTCTGTCGTCCCCTTCTCCTCTTGCCCCCAGTCCCTCCCAGCATCAGAGTCTTTACCAATGAGTCAACTCTTCCAATGAGGTGGCCAAAGTATTGGAGTTTCAGATTCAGCATCATTCCCTCCAAAGAAATCCCAAGGCTGCTCTCCTTCAGAATGGACTGGTTGGATCTCCTTGCAGTCCAAGGGACTCTCAAGAGTCTTCTCCAACACCACAGTTCAAAAGCATCAATTCTTCAGCACTCAGCCTTCTTCACAGTCCAACTCTCACATCCATACATAACCACAGGAAAAACCATAGCCCTGACTAGACGGACCTTTGTTGGCAAAGTAATGTCTCTGCTTTTCAATATGCTATCTAGGTTGGTCATAACTTTCCTTCCAAGGAGTAAGCGTCTTTCTAATTTCATGGCTGCAGTCACCATCTGCAGTGATTTTGGAGCCCAAAAAAATAAAGTCAGACACTGTTTCCACTGTTTCCCCATCTATTTCCCATGAAGTGATGGGACCGGATGCCATGATCTTCGTTTTCTGAATGTTGAGCTTTAAGCCAACTTTTTCACTCTCCACTTTCACTTTCATCAAGAGGCTTTTTAGTTCTTCTTCACTTTCTGCCATAAGGGTGGTGTCATCTGCATATCTGAGGTTATTGATATTTCTCCCGGCAATCTTGATTCCAGCTTGTGTTTCTTCCAGTCCAGCGTTTCTCATGATGTACTCTGCATATGTTAAATAAGCAGGGTGATAATATGTAGCCTTGATGTACTCCTTTTCCTATTTGGAACCAGTCTGTTGTTCCATGTCCAGTTCTAGCTGTTGCTTCCTGACCTGCATACAAATTTCTCAAGAGGCAGGTCAGGTGGTCTGGTATTCCCATGTCTTTCAGAATTTTCCACAGTTTATTGTGATCCACACAGTCAAAGGCTTTGGCATAGTCAATAAAGCAGAAATAGATGTTTTTCTGGAACTCTCTTGCTTTTTCCATGATCCAGAGGATGTTCGCAATTTGGTCTCTTGTTCCTTTGCCTTTTCTAAAACCAGCTTGAACATCTGGAAGTTTACGGTTCATGTATTGCTGAAGCCTGGCTTGGAGAATTTTGAGCATTCCTTTACTAGCATGTGAGATGAGTGCAATTGTGCGGTAGTTTGAGCATTCCTTGGCATTGCCTTTCTTTGGGATTGGAATGAAAACTGACCTTTTCCAGTCCTGTGGCCACTGCTGAGTTTTCCAAATTTGCTGGCATATTGAGTGTAGCACTTTCACAGCATCATCTTTCAGGATTTGGAATAGCTCAACTGGAATTCCATCACCTCCACTAGCTTTGCTCGTAGTGATGCTTTCTAAGGCCCACTGGACTTCACATTTCAGATGTCTGGCTCTAGATGAGTGATCACACCATCGTGATTATCTGGGTCATGAAGATCTTTTTTGTACAGTTCTTCTGTGTATTCTTGCCACCTCTTCTTAATATCTTCTGCTTCTGTTAGGTCCATACCATTTCTGTCCTTTATCAAGCCCATCTTTGCATGAAATGTCCCCTTGGTATCTCTAATTTTCTTGAAGAGATCTCTAGTGTTTCCCATTCTGTTGCTTTCCTCTATTTCTTTGCATTGATCGCTGAAGAAGACTTTCTTATCTCTTCTTGCTATTCTTTGGAACTCTGCATTCAGATGCTTATATTTTTCCTTTTCTCCTTTGCTTTTCGCTTCTCTTCTTTTCACAGCTATTTGTAACACCTCCCCAGACAGCCATTTTGCTTTTTTGCATTTCTTTTCCACGGGTATGGTCTTGATCCCTGTCTCCTGTACAATGTCACCAACCTCATTCTATGGTTCATCAGGCTCTCTATCTATCAGATCTAGGCCCTTAAATCTATTTCTCACTTTCACTGTATAATCATAAGGGATTTGATTTAGGTCATACCTGAATGGTCTAGTGGTTTTCCCTACTTTCTTCTATTTCAGTCTGAATTTGGCAATAAGGAGTTCATGATCTGAGCCACAGTCAGCTCCTGGTCTTGTTTTTGCTGACTGTATACAGCTTCTCCATCTTTGGCTGCAAAGAATATAATCAGTCTGATTTCAGTGTTGACCATCTGGTGGTGTCCATGTGTAGAGTCTTCTCTTGCGTTGTTGGAAGAGGGTGATTGCTATGACCAGTGCATTTTCTTGGCAAAACTCTATTAGCCTTTGCCCTGCTTCATTGCGTATTCCAAGGCCAAATTTGCCTGTTACTCCAGGTGTTTCTTGACTTCCTACTTTTGCATTCCACTCCCCTATAATGAAAAGGACATCTTTTTCGGGTTTTAGTTCTAAAAGGTCTTGTAGGTCTTCATAGAACCGTTCAACTTCAGCTTCTTCAGCATTACTGGTTGGGGCATAGGCTTGGATTACCGTGATATTGAATGGTTTGCCTTGGAAACAAACAGAGATCATTCTGTCATTTTTGAGATTGCATCCAAGTACTGCATTTTGAACTCTTTTGTTGACCATGATGGCTACTCCGTATCTTCTGAGGGATTCCTGCCCGCAGTAGTAGATATAATGGTCATCTGAGTTAAATTCACCCATTCCAGTCCATTTCAGTTCACTGATTCCTAGAATGTCGACATTCACTCTTGCCATCTCTTGTTTGACCACTTCCAATTTGCCTTGATTCATGGACCTGACATTCCAGGTTCCTATGCAATATTGCTCTTTACAGCATCGGACCTTGCTTCTATCACCAGTCACATCCACAGCTGGGTATTCTTTCTGCTTTGGCTCCATCCGTTCATTCTTCTGGAGTTATTTCTCCACTGATCTCCAGTAGCATATTGGGCCCCTACTGACCTGGGGAGTTCCTCTTTCAGTACCCTATCATTTTGCCTTTCATACTGTTCATGGGGTTCTCAAGGCAAGAATACTGAAGTGGTTTGCCATTCCCTTCTCCAGTAGACCTCATTCTGTCAGATCTCTCCACCATGACCCTCCTGTCTTGGGTTGCCCCACAGGCATGGCTTAGTTTCATTGAGTTAGACAAGGCTGTGGTCCTAGTGTGATTAGATTGACTAGTTTTCTGTGAGTATGGTTTCAGTGTGTCTGCCCTCTGATGCCCTCTTGCAACACCTACTATCTTACTTGGGTTTCTCTTACCTTGGGCATGGGGTATCTCTTCACAGCTGCTCCAGCAAAGCGCAGCTGCTGCTTCTTATCTTGGACGAGGGGTATCTCCTCACCGCCGCCCTTCCTGACCTTCAACGTGGGATAGCGCCTCTAGGCCCTCCTGCGCCCGCGCAGCCATTGCTCCTTGGACGTGGGGTTGGTCCTCCTGGCCGCTGCCCCTGGCCTCGGGTTTGGGGGCGTGGGGTAGCTCCTCCCGGCCGCAGCCCCTGACCTCGGACTTGGGTAGCTCTTCTCGGCCGTTCCTGCGCCGTCGCAGCCTGGCACTCTCAGCCTCTGCCCCTGACCTCGGACGCGGGGTAACTCCTCTCGGCCGCGCTATGTGCGCTGTTGCAGCCGGCGCCGCGGCCCATTGTTCAGCTATTACAAATAATGCTGCTTGTGTACAAGTTTTTGTGTGAACCCATGTCTTCAATTCTCCTGGGTAGTGGAATTAATGGGTCACATGATAACTCTATGTTTAACTTTTGGGGGGAACTCTCAAACTTTTCAACAGCAACTACACCATTTTACATTCCTAAGAGCAATATATAAGCATTCCATTTTCTTCACATCCTCAACACTTTTAATTTTATTTTCTTTAATACATTTAAATATATGTGTGTGTGTGTGTGTGTGTGTGTGTGTGTGTGTTTCATTGAATATTCATTGGAAGGACTGATGCTGAAGCTGAAGCTCCAATACTTTGGCCATCTGATGCAAAGAACTAACTCACTGGAAAAGATCCTGATGCTGGGAAAGATTGAAGGCAAGAGGAGAAGGGGATGACAGAGGATGAGATGGTTGGAGGGCATCACTGACTCGATGGACACGAATTTAAGCAAGCTCTGGGAGTTGGTGATGGACAGGGAAGCCTGGACTGCTGGAGTCCATGGAGATGCAAAGAGTCAGACACGACTGAGCGACTGAACTGAACTGAACTGAACTGATATGCATGTGTGTGTGTATATGGCTGTCCTAGTGGGTAGAAGGTAGTATCTCTTTTTGTACATCCTATCTTGTGAGTTTAACACAAATTGTAGATACTATACACACACTACATATTTGCTTTTCCCATTTAATTTTGTGGAGATCATATCAGGATGTGCAAAACTTCTTATTCTTTTTTGCTGGCTTCATGGTATCCAGTTGTATGGATATGCAGTCTTCCTAGTTGTCATTGACTTAGCCAGTCCCTTGCTGATAGGCTGCTGTTCTATTTTTACCCCCAGTCTTTTGTGCAAACAGTGCTGAAGTGGTTGCCTCTTATATTCTATTGTTCCCATACAGAAGTTTGCCTGTAATGATCATTCTGAGAAGTGGCATTCTAGATTAAAGGGCATGTGCATTCTTTTATTTTTATAGGTGTTGTCAAATTGGTTTCCACAGAAAGTGTACCAATTTACACTCACCAGCAGTGTGGGTACCTGTTTTTTAAATGGACCCAGAATCATAAGATCAGATTTGTGAGGCTAAAGTAGTCTTAGTATGTACTCCTGTGTGGGTCAAGTATGGAATCACTTCTTTTGAGGGCACTGGGGATAAGGACCCACCTCATCAGGAGGTTTCCTTGGTTGGCAGTTATCAAGGAGAAAGTAGAACCTGAAGTGGGTTCATTTTAGAACTCTGTCTACCCTTCCTTGGAATAGTGGGGACTAACTAAAGATGCTGGGCAAGATAATCATTTGTTCATTTATTCCTTCAGTCAACAAATATTTATTGAAAGCCTACAATGTGGAGCTAGATGCTAGGGTGGGATGAAAAAAAAGAGACAAGATAGACCTTTTGTTGATGTTTTCAGGCTCTTGAGGAGTATAAGACATTAACACAAGTAAGAGTAAGGTAACAACAAATAGTGAGGGAAATGTATGTCATGCTACCAGAGTCTGTAGCAAGTATCTGAGGGTCAGCAAACGGTTCCCAGAGGAAACATGTTTGAATTGAGATATGAAATATGAATAAAAGACTAGCTAAAGAAGGACTTCCCTGGCAGTCCAGTGACTAAGACTCCTAGCTTCTAATGCAGTGAGCTCAGGTTTGAATGCTGCCTGGGGAACTAAGATCTCACATGCTGTGCTGTGCACCAAAAAATAAATAAGCTAATCGATTAAAATAGTTGATCAGCCTTTAAAAAAAGACTAGATAAAGGGAAATCTCTTTTTCTTCTAGTGGAAAAAGCATGAAGTGAAAGTGAAAGTGAAGTCGCTCAGTCGTGTCCGACTCTTTGCGACCCCCTGGACTGTAGCCTACCGGGCTCCTCTGTCCATGGGATTCTCCAGGCAGAATACTGGAGTGGGTTACCATTTCCTTCTCCAGGGAAGAAATCTTCCCGATCCAGGGATCAAATACAGGTCTCCTGCATTGCAGGCAGACGCTTTAACCTCTGAACCACCAGGGAAGCCCAGAAAAAGCATAGTTAACACACAAAGAAGGGAGGTAAAAATACCTACCTCACAGAGTTGTTATAAGAACTAACAAATAATTTCTGTGCTATATTTAGCAAAATTCTTGGCATGTCAGTTACTTGCAGAATGCTCTTTTTGTTTCCACTGTTTCATTCAGTCATGGGGGAATATTAAAATTCTAGATCCCAAAGCAAAGCATTGCCACCCTAGTTATGGTCTTATTTCAATTTCACCACCACCCAGTTCTCTCTCTTCCTCTATTTTTGGACTCCTATCCACTGCAGGACATCTATAATGTCCACCTTAGAAGCTAATTTCTGAGGCAGCTTTACAAATAGCTGAGAAAAGAAGAAAAGCAAAAGGCAAGGGAGAAAGGCAATGAATGCAGAGTTTCAGGGAATAGCAAGGAGAGATAAGAAAGCCCTATTAAGTGAACAATGCAAAGAGACAGAGGAAAACAATAGAATGAGAAAGACTAGAGATCCCTTCAAGAAAACTGGAGATATCAAGGGAACATTTCAAGCAAGGATGGGCACGATAAAGAAGAGAAAAGGTAAAGGCCTAACAAAAGCAGAAGAGATTAAGAAGAGGTGGCAAGAATACACAGAACTGTACAAAAAAGGTCTTAATGACCCAGATAACCACAATGGTGTGGTCTCACCCACAGCCAGATAACCTGGAGTGTAAAGCCAAGTGGGCCTTAGGAAGTATTATTATGAACAAAGCTAGTGGAGGTGATGGAATTCCAGCTGAGCTATTTCAAATCTTAAAAGATGATGCTGGTAAAAGTGCTGCACTTAATATGTCAGCAAATTTGGAAAACTCAGTAATGGCCACAATTTTCAATTCCAGTCCTAAAGAATGGCAATGGCAAAGAGTGTTCAAACTACTGTTCAACTGCTCTCATTTCGCATTCTATAAGGTAATGCTCAAAATCCTTCAAGCTAGGCCTTAGCAGTATGTGAACTATGAACGTCCAGATGTACAAGCTGGGTTTAGAAAAGGTAGAGGAATCAGAGATCAAATTGCCAACATTCAGTGGATCATAGAGAAAGCTAGGAAATTCCAGAAAAAAAATCTACTTTTGCTTCATTGACTGTACTAGAGTGTTTGACTGTATGGATAACAATAACCTGGAAAATTCTTAAAGAGATGGGAATACCATCTTACCTGCCTCCTGAGAAGCCTGTATGCAGGTCAAGAAGCAACAATTAGAACCAGACATGGAACAACTCACTGGTTCCAAATTGGGAAAGGAGTATGTCAAGGCTGTATATTGTCACCCTGCTTATTTAACTTCTACGCAGAGTACATCATGTGAAATGCCAGGCTGGATGAATCACAAACTGGAATCAAGATTGCTGGGAAATATTAACATCCTCAGATATGCAGATTAAACCACTCTAATGGTTGGAAATGAAGACGAACCAAAGAGCCTCCTGATAAAGGTGAAAGAGGAGAGTGAAAAAGCTGGCTTAAAACTCAACATTCAAAAAACTGAGATAATGGCATCTGGTCCCATCACTTCATAGCAAATAGAAGGAGAAAAAGTGGAAACAGTAGCAGAGTTTATTTTCTTCGGCTCCAAAATCACTGCAGATGGTGACTGCAGCCATGAAAATAACAGACACTTGCTGGAGAAGGAAATGGCAACCCTCTCCAGTATTCTTGCCTGGAAAATCCCATGGACAGAGGAACCTGGCGGGCTACAGTCCATGGGGTCACAAAGAATCCGACACAACTTAGTGACTGAGCATGCACACATATAACTGAATCACTCTTTTGTATACCAGAACCTAACACAAATTGTAAAGTAGCTACACTGTAATAAATATAACAAGCAAATTTTTAAAAATGAATAAAGATGCTTGCCTCTTGGAAGGAAAGCTATGACAAACCTAGAGAGCATAGTAGAAAGCAGAGACATCACTTTGCTGATAAAGGTTGATATAGTCAAATCTATGGTTTTTCTAGTAGTCATGCTTGGATGTGAGAGTTGGACCATGAAGAAAGCTAAGCGCCACAGAACTGATGCTTCTGAACTGTGGTACTGGAGAAGATTCTTGATAGTTCCTTGGACTGCAAGATCAAACCAGTCAATCTTAAAAGAAATCAACCCTGAATATTCATTGGAAGGACTGATGCTTAAGCTGAAGCTCTAATACTTTGACCACTTGATGTGAAGAGCCAACTCACTGGAAAAGACCCTAATGCTGGGAGATTGAAGGCAGGAGGAGAAGGGGGCAAGAGAGGATGAGTGGTTGGACCACTGGCTCAATGGACATGAGTTTGAGCAAGTGCTGGGAGATAGTGAAGGACAGGGAAGCCTGGCATGCTGCAGTCCATGGGGTCGCAAAGAGTTGGACATGATTTAGTTACTGAACAAAAACAATAACAGAAGCTAATTAGATTAATAAATACCATACATTTTGCCCTAATCTATACCAAGTACTTTACACCCATTATTTAATCTTCATAATAATCTCAGTAGGTACAAACTATTATTATTTCCATTTTACAAATGAAGAGACTGAAGCAAGCAAAGCCCAAGGACAATAGCTAGCAAATCGCAGAGCAGTATTCAAATTCAAGTTGGACTGATTTCTAACCACAACCTTACCCAGGCCGTGGGTTGCTACTTATCTTAAATCTTATTTACCCAACCAGGTGACAAGTTTATTTTAGGACAAGAACTTGCCTTTCTCGTTTTAATAAAAATAGCTAAGATTTATAGGTTAGAGCGTCTGCCTGCAATGCGGGAGATCTGGGTTCGATCCCTGGGTTGGGAAGATCCCCTGGAGAAGGAAATGGCAACCCACTCCAGTATTCTTGCCTGGAGAATCCCATGGACAGAGGAGCTTGGTGGGCTACAGTCCACGGGTTTGCAAAGAGTCGGACATGACTGAGCACTTCACTTTCACATGACACATACTTTACATGTATTAGTTCAAATCCTCATAACTCTTTCATATATTATTTCCCTCATATTACACATTAGGAGATTAGGGCTCAAAAGGATTAACCAACTTGGCCTGCAGATACAACAGACAAGAATCTTGATATAGGTAGGCCCAGTACCTACCCAGAGATGAGGAGATGATGTAGAAGAATATTTGTAATTGATAAATGGGAAATCACAGGACTATATTCACCCAAACTCTGGTATTCTGCATCTAGCGTGATGTTTGCACAGTGGCAGTAAATAGGGGAGAGGGAATTGTCAGAGAGCTGCCTATCTCTTCCTTCAAGCTCTATGAGAATAAACTTTTAGACTTGACAGTAAGCAGAGCCCAACGGGTTATTGTGGAATTCCTATGTTGCCTCACTGAACATAGGCAACTGTGACCAAAGTCTCTCACTGGGAGTTTTGTGGTAGAGAATACAGATAATTTTAACACTTACAGCACGTTTTCCATGTACCAGGCAGCATTCTCGGTCCTTCACGTGGTTTAACTCATTTAATTTCCAGGTAAGGACTGTTAACCTCCCATATCACAGCTGAGAAATTGAAGTGCCTAAAGGTTAAAGAATTTGCCCGAGGCCTCTAACTAGCAAGGGCGGGGGACACTCCTTAGCGTGGTTTCAGAGCTGGCAGGAGAGAAAGAGAAGTCACTCAATCGTGTTCGACTCTTTGCAACCCGATGGACTGCAGCCTATCAGGCTCCTCTGTCCATGGGATTTTCCTTGCAAGAATACTGGAGTGGGCTGCCATTTCCTTCTCCAGGGGATCTTCCCGACCTAGGGAGCAAACCGGAGTCTCCGCACTGCAGGCAGACGCTTTGCCATCTGAGCTACCAAGGAACTCAGTTGGTAAAGAATCCGCCTGCAATGCAGAAGACTTGGGTTCGATTCCTGGGTCAGAAAGATCTGCTGGAAAAGGGATAGGCTACCCATTCCAGTATCATGATGGTGTGATCACTGACCTAGAGCCAGACATCCTGGAATGTGAAGTCCAGTGGGCCTTAGAAAGCATCACTACGAACAAAGCTAGTGGAGGTGATGGAATTCCAGTTGAGCTATATCAAATCCTGAAAGATGATGCTGTGAAAGTGCTACACTCAATATGCCAGCAAATTTGGAAAACTCAGCAGTGGCCACAGGACTGGAAAAGGTCAGTTTTCATTCCAGTCCCAAAGAATGGCAATGCGAAAGAATGCTCAAACTACCGCACAATTGCATTCATCTCACATGCTAGTAAAGGAGTGCTCAAAATTCTCCAGCAATACCTGAACCGTGAACTTCCTGATGTTCAAGCTCGTTTTAGAAAAGGCAGAGGAACCAGAGATCAAATTGCGAACATCGGCTGGATCATGGAAAAAGCAAGAGAGTTCCAGAAAAACATCTATTTCTGCTTTATTGACTATGCCAAAGCGTTTGACTGTGTGGATCACAATAAACTGTGGAAAATTCTGAAAGACATGGGACTACCAGACCACCTGACCTGCCTCTTGAGAATTTTGTATGCAGGTCAGGAAGCAACAGCTAGAACTGGACATGGAACAGCAGACTGGTTCCAAATAGGAAAAGGAGTATGTCAAGGCTGCATATTATCACCCTGCTTATTTAACTTATATGCAGAGTACATCATGAGAAACGCTGGGCTGGAAGAAGCACAAGCTGGAATCAAGATTGCCGGGAGAAATATCAATAATCTCAGATATGCAGATGACACCACCCTTATGGCAGAAAGTGAAGAGGAACTCAAAAGCCTCTTGATGAAAGTGAAAAAGTTGGCTTAAAACTCAACATTCAGAAAACGAAGATCATGGCATCTGGTCCCATCACTTCATTGGAAATGGATGGGGAAACAGTGTCAGACTTTATTTTTGGGGGCTCCAAAGTCACTGCAGATGGTGACTGTAGCCATGAAATTAAAAGACGCTTACTCCTTGGAAGAAAAGTTATGACCAACCTAGATAGCGTATTCAAAAGCAGAGACATAACTTTGCGAACAAAGGTTCGTCTAGTCAAGGCTATGGTTTTTCCAGTGGTCATGTATGGATGTGAGAGTTGGACTGTGAAGAAAGCTGAGTGCCGAAGAATTGATGCTTTTGAACTGTGGTGTTGGAGAAGACTCTTGAGAATCCCTTGGACTGCAAGGAGGTCCAACCAGTCCATTCTGAAGATCAGCCCTGGGATTTCTTTGGAAGGAATGATACTAAAGCTGAAACTCCAGTACTTTGGCCACCTCATGTGAAGAGTTGACTCATTGGAAAAGACTCTGATGCTGGGAGGGATTGGGGGCAGGAGGAGAAGGGGACGACGGAGGATGACATGGCTGGATGGCATCACCGACTCGATGGACGTGAGTGAGTGAACCCCAGGAGTTGGTGATGGACGGGGAGGCCTGGCGTGCTTCGATTCGTGGGGTCGCAAAGAGTCGGACGTGACTGAGCGACTGAACTGAACTGAACTGAACCCACTCCAGTATTCTTGGGTTTCCCTTGTGGCTCAGCTGGTAAAGAATCTGCCCGCAAAGCGGGAGACCGGGGTTCGATTCCTGGGTTGGGAAGATCCCCTGGAGAAGGAAAAGGCTACCTACTCCAGTATTCTGGCCTGGAGAATTCCATGGACTGTATAGTTAATGGGGTCGCAAAAGAGTTGGACATGACCAGAAAAGGTACATATACTAAAACATTTGAGGGCTTCCCTCATAGCTTAGAGCTGGAGCCCCTCCTGAATAACAGTGCAAGAGAAGAGTTACTTGAGTCCAGCGAAAATAGAGACGAAACTGTAGTTTAATGAAGAACCAAAAATTCCTGCAAGCTGAGTAGAAAAGTTAATTTCTCTGTGCCTGCCTGCCTGCCAGCACGTCTCCCATCTGCAACTTTCCTCCTTCTCGGCGGCCTTTCCCGCCCCTCCTCCTCTGACAGCAGACGGAGCCGGGATAGCAGGTGAAAGGTCGCAGCGGGGTTTGGCAACTCCCGGTTGGTCCCGCCTCTTTTCCGCTGAGCCGGCGGAGCCGAGGGAGCGCCTGGATTGTCGCTCGTCCAGTCCAGGCAAGCGGAGCCGACAGTCCTAAAGCTCCGGGGACCTGCTAGAGTCACCAATTTGGAGCTTTGCCCCCTCACCTCCCCACGAGGAAGGCAGCAAAACCACCCACGGCCTTCCTTCCACGGCGTGGACATTCCCTCCCCAGGGGCCTCCCCATTCCCAGCGTGTCCCCAGCAATTTATTTCCCTAGATCAGCCATTGGGTGCCCTCACGACACCCAGTGACGTGTGTGTGTGTGTTGGGGGGGG
>NW_011495080.1:8618102-8618436 GCF_000754665.1 Bison bison bison | reverse complement strand
GGAAGCTCCCCTGGAGAAGGAAATGGCAACCCACTCCAATGTTTTTGCCTGGTGAATTCCATAGATAGAGGAGCCTGGCTGGCTACAGTCCACGGGGTCGCAAGAGTCGGACACGGCTTAGGGACTAAACCACCACCTAGACTGTGACCTCCTAGGACTTTCGTTCATCCTCAGACTTCGTTCCGTGGCCACATTGTACACGAGGAAACTGACATCCAGTGCCTGCCAAGGAACTCGGTCACATGCTCAGACACCAGGGCCAGGTGTGTATTCCACATTTTGGTACTGTGACAAACTCTCATGAAAGGCAGGGTTTATGATGTAAAAAGACGCC
>NW_011495080.1:8617398-8618002 GCF_000754665.1 Bison bison bison | reverse complement strand
CAATGTCAACTTTTCAGTTCCTGAATGAAGGAAACGGGCAGTATGGTGGGGGGGTGGGTGGAGCGAGGGCCTGAGGCCCTCTGACAGTCTGTGCTTTGCTGAAATCTGCGGCGAAGAATGCATCCCCAGCCGCCCGCCGGACCTCATCCCACGCAGTCTGAGAGCCCTTGGATTGCATCAATTTAGGTGTGTTTTCCATCTACTTGGTATGCGTGAATAATGACTTTCTAATTCCCTCCAACGTTTCCTGCAGCTAGAAAAGGCAGCTGAAGTTAACATACATGCCTTGTGCCATGTCCACCTCAGTGACTCAGTCGCACAGCGTTTATTTCCAGAAACAGCCCTGACCGAAGCTGCTGAGAACTGCCTGGGACCCCAGACCGCCCTCGCCTAGGGGCGGGGCCGCGAGCTTGCGTCAGGGCTCCAGTGCGCGCGCGCGCGCGGGCTCCTGGCCGCACCGCGGGTATAAATCGGCCGGGTGGCCCCAGCTCAGAGTTTCGCTGCAAGCTGCGCTTTTAGCTGCAGAGGGGCGTCTGGGTTGACATCTCGTGGGTCAACTTTCTTTCCGACTCCGCGCGACCCGTTATTACAGCAAGCGGGCCGC
>NW_011495080.1:8607647-8617298 GCF_000754665.1 Bison bison bison | reverse complement strand
CCGCCCCCATCCCCAGGGCTGCGTGCCCCGCAGGTCTCCTGGCGTTCCCCCGCCTGGGACTGCGCTGTGGAGAGCGTCCCTTCTCGTCCCCACCTGGGGCCCCACTCAGCCACCCCGCCCAGCTTTCTCCAGGGGTGTCCCTAACTAGGATCCGTGTGCCCACCCCATGCTGTGCCCATCCAGAGCACACCGAGCATCTCCTTCCTGTTGCTTGTAGGAACTGCCCGTTTTCTTGCCTGTCCCCCCTAGACTGGAAGGAGCATGAGGGCCGAGGTCGTGTCTGCAGGGCCTCGAGTGGCCCTAGTGCCATCCGGAGTGCCTAACAAGTTGTGGGTGTTCAGGGCGTACTTGTTAAATAAGTGAACTTGATATATTTTACTCCGTTAGGATTATTTAGACTTTTTAAAAGTTTATGATTAATTTACACCTGACTGAGATGTGATGGAGATTTCCAGGCAGGTTGCTTTTGCTTTCTCAAGGACATGTTCTTATATTCCTGCAATCGACCCCCCTACCCCCTGCACCCTTCCCCCCCAAAAAAGAACTGGGTTTTTACATCAGGAATGTTTGTGGTCCCTGGACTGTGGAACAGGGATTCTCTATACCTGAAAGCAGAAGTAAAAGTTTTAAGGAATGCTCTTGAATTAGTCCAAAAAGCTGAGTCGCTCCACAGCTGGTGGGAGCCATGGCATTTACAGTGTAAATTTACTTGGAGATTCTGCCCTGGCCCCTGCCTCCCTGACTGGCTGGCCACCTGCTAAGCTCTAGGGTCAAGGTCAGAGGCAGGCATATCTGGGAAGGCTGGAGATTAACCTCGGCTCTCTCTTCTCAGGATCCAGAGGCCTTTCAGAAGCAGAAGTCAGCTGTGTTGTTCTACAAAGGAGTGGAATTCTTGAAGCCATGAAGCATATGTTGAACCTCTATCTCTTAGGTGGGGTGATGACCTTGCTCTCCATCTTCATTGGACTGATGGAGTCCCTGGAGGCCTGCTGGAGAGCCTGTCTCCTGGGAGCTCCTGGGCCACCAGAGGTCAGCTTGCCAACACAGAGCCCCCAGGGGCCTTCCAGACCATCCATCCAGAGGGGTGTGATAAGACCTCCTTCCACTGGTTATAACCTTGGAACAGTGTCCAAAATACCGCCAGCTCTACCAGTTCCAGGGCAGGCAAGCTGCACATCAGTGTTATCAGAGAACTAACTGTTACTAGGCCCTCGAAGAACCTCATCTGGATACTCCTTGTTCTGGAAAAAGCCTGTTTAATCACAGATCTTAGTGGGTGGCCTGTGGCTGTGGAATGGAGTGATCTCACTCTCCTCCCCAGTCTGCCCTATGCTTGGCTGTCATGGGCAGCCTGGCTTTGTCTTCTTTTAGTTGAGGACTTGTGCTGGAACTTCAGCTGTTGGGAGATGGTCTTAGTTTCAATCCTACTTTCTAAGCATCTGCCAAGAATTCTTTTGGACTTGGGTGTCTTATAGTCAGTTTACTTGGTATTCAGCTTTTTTCCCATGAGAGCTCTTCTGTGTGCAGATAACAGTTAAGAGTTGTGTGGGTTGGCTGTAGGAAGGGGGAAGGTGGAGTCTTCTGTGTCCCATTCTCATTTTTACATTTTTTAAAGTTCTTCCTCCAACTTAGCGAGTATGTGTGTGTATGTATTGGTCTGAAGTGGACAGAGGAATGATAGCACCTGCTTGGGACAAGGGCATTTTGGCCACCTTGTGGCTTAAATAAGTTTTTCTAATGAAATAAGGTTGAATGTATATATCCACTCCGTGTCTTGTTGACTCCTGCCCTTGAAATTAGTGATAGGGAAGGGTTTTAATGTGCACATCTGAGGTTTCACATCTTAAAGCATAGGAGCAGAAAAGTATGTAAAACACTTTGTTTAAAACATAAGGTAAATAAACCTTTGAACGTGGAGGCAGGTGCACTTGGGGCTGCCCTGTATCAACCAGTTGTCCCAGCCTGCTGCTAAGTCGCTTCAGTCGTGTCCGACTCTGTGCAGCCCCATAGACGGCAGCCCACCAGGCTCCCCCGTCCCTGGGATTCTCCAGGCAAGAACACTGGAGTGGGTTGCCATTTCCTTCTCCAGTGCATGAAAGTGAAAAGTGAAAGGGAAGTCGCTCAGTTGTGTCCGACTCTTCGCGACCCCATGGACTGCAACCCACCAGGCTCCTCCATCCATGGGATTTTCCAAGCAAGAGTACTGGAGTGGGGTGCCATCGCCTTCTCCGTGTCCCAGCCTAGGCCAAGGCTATTAGAGTTTTCTCTTGACTCTATCCATCTCTAAAGAAAAAGAAAAATGGTCCTTTCTGACAATCTTTCAGCTTCAGTCCCTGGAGAAGACTTGAGTCCAGTAGGCGTTTTTTCTCTGCGTTCTTATCTACTCAATTCTGATTGTTCTCCAGGTCAGCTGGTGAAATGTCTGTGCTTCACTGATGATTGTTTCTGCTCTCTCAGACCTAACAGCTTGGACTTTCCAGAAAAATGGAGATTTTTTTTCCCTTGAATTCCCTCCTTCATCCCCACTCCATATTGAAGCATATTCATTCCTCTGCGTATGGTAATTAACACACTCATCTTGGTACACATGCCCTTTTGTATATGGTGAGTCTGATTTACTTTTGCTAAAGGGTAAGAATGGTGCATGGTGTCCTCTGCTAAACCGGTTTTATTTTCTGAGTGTTCTTTGTTTTTGGCTGTGCTGGGTCTTGGCAGCTGTGCGGGCTCCTTGACGAGAGTGGGGGCTGCTCTCTAGTTGCAGTGCTTGGACTTCTCATACTGCAGTGGCTTCTCTTTTTGGGGAGCACAGGTTTTAGGGCACGTGGGCTTCAGTAGTTGCGGCTCCCAGGCTCTAGATCACATGCTCAAATAGTTCTGTGGGCTTAGTTCCTCCTCAGCATGTGGGGTCTTCCTGGATCAGATATCAAACCCATGTCTCCAGCATTGGTAGGCTGGCGGATTCTTTACCACTGAGCCACCAGGGAAGCCCTCTTCCTGAGTGTTCTTAAACTCAAGTGCTACTACCCCAGACTTCCCTGGTGGCTCAGATGGTAAAGAATCTTGAGTTCAATCCCTGGGTTAGGATGATCCCCTAGAGAAGAGAATGGCAACCCACTCCAGTATTCTTGCCTAGAGAATAACATGGACAGAGGAGCCTGGCAACAGTCCATGGGGTCACAAAGAATTGAACACAACTGACTGACTAACACATAGCCCAGAAACCAGTGGTTTGGGCATCACTTTTATTTATTGTGCTGTGGTAATTCTTAGTGCTGTTGGCAAGTATTTCCAGCTTCCCACCTGGGCACATGATAAAAGATTGCACTCTGGTCTTTCGTGATTGGCTGGGCTTATGTGACGTGTCTTGGTAGCAGAGTACTCTTAGAAATATAGTTGGCTTTTTATCTCTGATTTCAGGCAGTTTCATGCCATAGCTGCCCTTTTCTAGACATTTTTCTTAGATTTGGTGTCTTTTTTCATTCTTATGCCTTTTCAACTACATTGGGGCATTTTCATCTTTTGGTTGGAGACCTGCACCTGAAGTCTCTTTCCCAAGCAGTTTAGCTTAATGGAAATGGTTAGAGTGCCACAAATTAAATAAGGTCTTGGCTCTAAAACAATTTAAACTACTCAGGTTTCAACAGAGATGTGATGAGTAGGGTAAAAAACTGTCCCTGTGCCTGGCAGAGGGGTTTCCTTGGTTACTGGATTTTCAGTGTTAAGAACTGGAATGGTTCTGATCAAACCAGGACTGTTACCATAACAACAAAGCTGAGTTTGAGTTTTCTTTTGAGTGATTTTTGTCACTCCAAGCATCTCCATTTTATCTCTTGCCATTTAGGGATGCCCTGGAGGAGGAAATGGCAACTCACAATACCCAAGGTATTGGGATTGCCTGGGAAATCCCATGGACAGGAGCCTGGTAGGGCTGCAGTCCATAGTGTCGCAGTCAGACACGACTGAGCATGCATTTAAGGATGAGAAGCAGTTGCTTCTTGAACCCCTGTGACATCCATAGTCTCTCTTGATCCCTTTACCTTCTTGCAAGCTGGCCAATTCTCTTCTGAACTCATCCTGGGGTGCTTTGTCAGTGACAGCCAACTGTATCCAATTTCTGCTGCTAAAATTCTATTCTCTTGACTCTCCTAGCTTATTAGGTAGATTATTAAAGTATAACATCTAAGTTACTGCAGGCCACAGTTTTACCAAATGTTTTGCTACTGTATAACATGGATTGCTGACCTTCTAGCCTCCAGTAAGATTTCTTTGCTGCCCTCCACATTAGTTATTCATACATATTAAGTGTTGTTTTTTAAATAATATGTAACACCCGCCTCTAGATTCTGATTTCTTTATCAGTCAGAACAAATTAGGTTATACTGCAGCAACCACCCTGAAAACTTTGCAGCTTAAAACAGAGAACAATGGCCTAAGGATGTCTTCCCAAGAAGCAGAATTGAGAGCTAATCAAGAACTATTCCCTTTGCTCCAGGTAAGGGGCTGTCATCACATCTACGCAGTGGAACATCACAGTCACTAGGCTATTGTGTTTTCCATTTGTCCCCACTCCCGTGACTTCATTAATCCTGTCCCTGTTCCACCAGAGTACATTAGATGTGTGGCTGCTACTGCTAAGTCACTTTAGTCGAGTCCGACTCTGTGTGACCCCATAGACAGCAGCCCACCAGGCTCCGCTTTCCCTGGGATTCTCCAGGCAAGAACACTGGAGTGGGTTGCCATTTCCTTCTCCAATGCATGAAAGTGAAAAGGAAGTCACTCAGTCGTGTCCAACTTCCAGCGACCCCATGGACTGCAGCCTACCAGGCTCCTCCGTCCATGGGATTTTCCAGGCAAGAGTACTGGAGTGGGGTGCCATCGCCTTCTCCGAGATGTGTGGCACATGGCTTGTTTTAGTTTATCGTTGTCTAGCTCAAGCCACATCTGAAACTGTCAATAGCAACTATTGTGCATCATGCAGATTCTTGAATTTGAACTTGACGTGACTGAAGGGAATTCTTGGGTTGTTTCCTTTGTGGGGGAACATATAGTAAATGTGTTCTACCTGCAGGAGAAATAGTGAGCTGAAAGGTTGTTGACTAGAAGGGTTATTAGTAGTCATTTGTTCAGTCACTAAGTCATGTACAATTCTTTGTGACCCCATGGACTGCAGCACACAAGCCTTCCCTGTCCTTCACTATCTCCTGGAGTTTGCTCAGACTCATTTCCGTTGAGTTGATAATGCCATCCAACCATCTCATCCTCTGTTGCCCCCTTCTCCTCCTAGCCTCTGTCTTTCACAGCATCAGAGTCTTTTCCAATGAATTGGCTCTTCAAATCAGGTGGCCAAAGTATTGGAGCTTCAGCTTCAGCATCAGTCCTTCCAATGTATATTCAAGGTTGATTTCCTTTAGGATTGACTGGTTTGATGTCCTTGCTGTCCCAGGGACTCTCAAGAGTCTTTTCCAGCACCGCAGTTTGAAAGCATCAATTTTGGGGCGCTCAGCCTTCTTTATAGTCCAACTCACACATACGTACATGACTACTAGAAAGGTCATCATTAACATTCCTCAAATATTTCTGCCCTTGCCTTCTAAGCACATGACAGAATCGCACTTTCTGACATCCTTGCGTTGAATGGAGCCATATAATTAGTTCTGGCCAGAAACTTGCGAGTAGAAATGATTTGTGTCGATTCTAGGTTGGTGCATTTAAGCACAGGTTCAGAAACCTCCAAAGCCCTGTTTGCTTCTATCACAGTCACCAGCAGGGCTCTAGATGAATTTGTTCCATTAACGTAGTCCTGGAGTACGGGTCATGGAGCAGAGCCTTCAGCTGATCCCTGATGAACATGTAACGTACACAGAAAAAAACTTTGTCCTTTTTTTTTAATACATTGTATTTTATTTATTTATTTGGCTGTGCCAGGTCTTAGCTGTGGTATGTAGGATCTTCAGTTGTAGCATGTGAACTCTTAGTTGCTGCATGTCGGATCTAGTTACCCAACTAGGAATTGGTCCGAGAGAGCAAGAGTCCAAACCACTGGACCACCAGGGAAGTGCCCCTCTGTTGTCTTACGCTACTGCCATGTGGGCTTTTTGCTAACTTGGCCTATCCTGATAACATTGCTTATAGTACCTACTGCGTGCTGGATGCCAGGTATCAACTAAAATCTCATCACTACCTATCTCAGATAACATGCAAGATGGAAGGAGGGATGCATGTAAACAATATTTCATGGCTTTACTATAGAATGACATGGCTACATACATAATATGGACAGTGGCTACATAAAGTTATTTATGGACAGGAGACAGATGTTAAGGATCTGAGTTTTATTTTTAATTTCTTTATATTGGTTGTGCCACGTGGCTTGTGGGATCTTAGTTTCCCAACCAGAGATTGAATCCAGGCCCTTGGCAGGGAAAGCTCAGAATCCTAACCACTGGACCACAGGGATGTCCCAGAGGATCTGAATTTTTTAAAAATGAATAGGCTATCTAGTTAGGAAAGAGTTTCCCAGTAGAGCAAATAGTGTGAGTAAGGGCATGGAGCTGAAACTAAGCACATGTTTAGAGAACTGCAACTATTTTAAAATATAGTTGTTAGCTTGAAGCTGTAACTCTAGTGCCATCTACTGGAATGGAATGAAGAGAATGAACTGCTTTAAATGTATGCTTTCTGGGTTTGAAGCACTGCACTCCTAAAGCGTAGGAGAAGTATCAGAATATTAAGGACTAGAAGATACGATCTAGTTTAGCACTGTCCAATAAAGGTATAATACAAGCTGTATATATGATTTAAAATTGTCTAGTAGTCACATGAAAAAGAAAAAAGAAACAGGAAAAGGTATTTTAAATTTTAGCTAACCTAATACATTAAGAATATTTCAATATGTAATCAACATGAAAAGTTATTAATGAGATGTTTTACATTTTTATTTTTGTTCTAAGTGTGTATTTGTATTGGTGAGTATTTTACACTTACAACACACCTGCATTTGGATTAGCCACATTTCAAGCGCTTAGTAATCACGTGTGGCTGGTGGCTACTGTATTGGGTGATGTCTTATCATTTTACCACAGAGGAAACAGAAGGAAACTAAGTAACTTAGATAATGTTGTTGAATTAATTGGTCTCTTCCAGTATGCAGCTCTTTTGTCTACATCATGGGTTTTTTTGTTTGTTTTTTTTTTTTTCAAGGACTCTTCAAAGTGCAGTAAAGAAAAATAAGTCAATAATGAGTTTTATCACCCTTGAGGTAATTCTTATGTGGGCACATGTGCCGGGAGCCGGAGAGACATTCCACTTGTGACGAAGGTCATGAGGAAGGAGGCTCGGCATATGCAAAGGCTGGATCGAGCCTCAGGAGTCCCCCTGGATATTCTCGAGCATCTACCCCCAAAAAACCAGAGTCTGCCTACTTTATTGCTTTGTGCTCTCACCTCTGTCTTTACTGGGGGCTGTCCCCTACCACCATCTCGCTCTCTCTGACAAAGAGTTAACTTACAGCTCCAATTAATAAAAGTTCCTAGGCAATTAGCAGTGTTTAAATCCAAACCCCTCAGATGGCTCTCTAACTCGCCTGACAAATTTACCCAGACTCCTACAGCTATGCATACGATTGTTTACAGTCTCCCAGCCTCGAGAGGCACGGGAAGCTTAAGATATTCAAATAGCTTAGAGCCTCTCAGAGAGTTAGAAACTGTCAGAATAAAACTAGTAAAAGATTTCATTGATGAACCAATGCTTGCTGCCAAGTTTTCACATCCCCTGTATTGTATCCTTGAATGTGTATTAATTAATATAGTTGGTATGTAGAAAAAATAAGTAGTGGCCTTGGTGTTAGTAACTTTAGACCCTTAAGGTAATAAATTCTTTCCTTTGTTGTAAACCCATTACACATCCGCCCTATAGGAATGCAATTTTATCTTCGGAAGATGGTGCCAAACCTTAAAATAATTACTCTTAGGGAAAATAAGTCTTTGTTGATAAGTCTTTGTCAAGAGTCATAAAATGTTAATAGGCCTTCTGGCCATAAGATGATGTAAATCACCTAAACCATTTGTATACGATAAATTTGCAGGAAAGAAACCCTGGTTTTTGATAAGGATCAAATACTGCTGACTTTGCATCCCCTATTATCCTCTATGTGTAACTTAGGGTATAAAAGCCCCTGTTGAAAATAAAGCTACGGGCCTTGCTCACCAACGCTTGGTCTCCCCATGTCATTCTTCCCCTCAACTTCCAGCTGAGTCTCCATCTGGAGCACGGATATCCTCTGCGACCATTTATTTGCCTGGGCTTCTAAGACCCACTCAAGAAGGTGTCTAAGGTGGGGCACCTTCCACTATTTTCGAGAGGGCGCCTGCGGCCTCCGTGGTCAGAGCTAACCTGGTGTCATGGGTTATATTGATTTTCTGCGTAAACCAAGCTACTCAGCTTCTTTTCTCCACTGAATTTTCCTACTGAGCTATCCTCATTCTATTACTGTTTATATCTTTGACAAATAAGTAAATAAATAGGTCACCGAAGCCGTCTCTCCTTCGAATACCCTGGATCAGCTGGGCTGGACCCCGGCACACATGTGAGATTTTTTTTCCTAAGCAAACTTAATTGCAACAAAATTTAAAATTATAAAATGGCTATAACTTACAATGCTTGTTTTATGTCCTGCTTTGCACACAAGAGTATTAATAATGCCAACAAACTTGATTTGCTTTATATGGCAAGCCTATACCGACTTGATGACTCAGCATTCATCACTTGAGGGACTTCCCTGGTGGTCCAGTGTTTAAGAATCTGCCTTCCACGGCAGGGGACCTGGGTTCAATCCCTGGTCAGAGAATGGAGGTCCCAAATGCCACAGGGCAACCAAGCCCGTGTGGCACAACTATGGATCCTGTGCTCTTGAGCCTATGTTCTGCAATAAGAGAAAACCACATGCCCCAACAAAGAGCCCACATGTGGCAATGAAGACCCAGTGCAGCCAAAATAAAAAATAATAAAATATATATTAAAATAGTTTTAAAAAATAAATCACCACTGAGCATTAACTGTCTTTATTACTGTTTTCTTTCTTCTTTTGGATTAACTGAAAATTCTTCAGTGTTGTATTTTACCTCCACTATTGATTTATTAGCTATACCTCTTTTCATTATTTTTTTAATGGTTTCTCTCTTCTAGGGTTTACAATAGACATCTTCAACTTACTACAGTCTACCTTCAAATGATATTATACCACTCGTGTATAATGTCAGAGCCATGCAACAGTACATTTTTATCTCCACACTCTTATTCAATGTTCCATTCTTGTCATATATTTTACTTCTGCATGTGTTCTAAATTTGATGTTACATACTGTTGTAATTTTTTAAACAACTTATTTAAAGAACTCTTAAAATTATATACAATATATATTTTAATATGTATATTTAAAAATTTGCTTCAGTTCAGTTGTCACTCAGTCGTGTCCGACTTTTTGCGACCCCATGAATCACAGCATGCCAGGCCTCCCTGTCCATCACAAACTCCCGGAGTTCACTCAGACTCACGTCCATCGAGTCAGTGATGCCATCCAGCCACCTCATCCTCTGTCATCCCCTTCTCCTCTTGCCCCTAATCCCTCCCAGCATCAGAGTCTTTACCAATGAG
>NW_011495080.1:8605365-8607270 GCF_000754665.1 Bison bison bison | reverse complement strand
TAAGCCAACTTTTTCCCTCTCCTCTTTCACTTTCATCAAGAGGCTCTTTAGTTCCTCTTCACTTTCTGCCATAAGGGTGGTGTCATCTGCATATCTGAGGTTATTGATATTTCTTCCAGCAATCTTGATTCCAGCTTGTGCTTCTTCCAGTCCAGCGTTTCTCATGATGTACTCTGCATAGAAGTTAAATAAGCAGGGTGACAGTATACAGCCTTGACGTACTCCTTTTCCTATGTGGAACCAGTCTGCTGTTCCATGTCCAGTTCTAACTGTTGCTTCCTGACCTGCATCTAGATTTCTCAAGAGGCAGGTCAGATGGTCTGGTATTCCCATGTCTTTCAGAATTTTCCACAGTTTATTGTGATCCACACAGTCAAAGGCTTTGGCATAGTCAATAAAGCAGAAATAGATGTTTTTCTGGAACTCTCTTGCTTTTTCCATGATCCAGCCGATGTTCGCAATTTGATCTCTGGTTCCTCTGCCTTTTCTAAAACCAGCTTGAACATCTGGAAGTTCACGGTTCATGTATTGCTGAAGCTTGGCTTGGAGAATTTTGAGCATTCCTTTACTAGCGTGTGAGATGAGTGCAATTGTGTGGTAGTTTGAGCACTCTTTGGCATTTCCTTTCTTTGGGATTGGAATGAAAACTGACCTTTTCCAGTCCTGTGGCCACTGCTGAGTTTTCCAAATTTCCTGGTATATTGAGGGCTTACATATTTACAATTTCTAGGCTTCTCTGTCCATGCTGAAGTGGGTAGCCATTTCCTTTTCCAGGGGATCTTCCTAACCCAGGGATTAAACCCAGGTCTCTTGAGTTGCAGGTAGATTCTTCAATGTCTGAGCCACCAGGGAAGCCCTATAATATATATTTTAATATGTATATTTTTAAAGTTTAGTTACATACTTACAGTTTGTACTGTTCTTATTCTTTGTATAGATGTAGGTTTACAGTTTCTATTACATTTGGAAAGTTTCCCACCCGTATTTCTTCACATATGTTTTTGTTTTTGTTTTAACCTCAACAAGTAAAGAGTTATGTCTAAGACAGCCCTGACCACGTCCACAACCCTGATCAGACTACTTTTAGAGCTAGTAATGGTTCTTCCAACATGTGGCATACCTTGGCAAACATAGTTGCTTCTCAGCAAATATTTGTAGGGCCATATGTAGGATAATTCTTTAACTTTTTATTTAAAAAGGAAATACATGCTCAAGATAAATAATTTAAGCATATATATATATACATACTGTATATATATAGTATATACTGTATATAGTATATATACTATATATGTATATATATTGTGTATATATGTATGTGTACTGTATATAAATGTATATGTATACTGTATATGTGTGTATGTATACACTGTATATTCTATATATACTATATATTATATATATTATGAATATATATAATATATTCATACTATATATGTACATATTGTATATGTATCGGTCAGTTCAGTTCAGTTCATTCGCTCAGTCGTGTCCGACTCTTTGCGACCCCATGAATCACAGCACGCCAGGCCTCCCTGTCCATCACCAACTCCCAGAGTTCACTCAGACTCACGTCCATGGAGTCAGTGATGCCATCCAGCCATCTCATCCTCCGTCGTCCCCTTCTCCTCCTGCCCCCAATCCCTCCCAGCATCAGAGTCTTTTCCAATGAGTCAACTCTTCACATGAGGTGGCCAAAGTACTGGAGTTTCAGCTTTAGCATCATTCCCTCCAAAGAAATCCCAGGGATCGTTATATATAATATATATTATTATATATATTATATATATACACATGATATATATATAATATATAATATACTATATATATAGTATACTATATATACTATATATATTCAAGCGTATATATGTATACTGTGGGAAGTAAGTCCTTTCTTTTCACCAC
>NW_011495080.1:8586631-8605265 GCF_000754665.1 Bison bison bison | reverse complement strand
TTCACCACAGTTGCCATTGCCCTACCCCTCCTAACACAACCACATTTTTATCCTCCCAGAAGTTTCTGGGTATGTTCTAACATGTTCATATGGGTATATATTCTTTTAAATTCCTTTTACCCAAGTGGTGGCATATTATATATACTGCTCTGCATCTTGTTTTACCTTAATGTCTTGGTAATCATTCCTTATCAGTATATACAAAGCTTCCTATTCTTTCATGGGCTGCAAACCATCACCTCATTATAGATTATGGTTAGGGTTAAGGTTAGGTTTGTATCGTAACGTAACTGCTGCCCTGTTGATGGACATTTAAGTTGTCTCCAGTCTTTGTCACTGCAAACAGTGTTTCAGGGAACATTCTTCCACTTATTTAACACTAGAACTTACTATACAAGTAAGTGAGGTACTCTAGCATAAGTGGTCACGCTGATGTTCTTTATGTCATTTAAATTTTTGGTCTATGCTGCAAACATTGTAAGAGAAGTTTCCTGTTTGTTTTTTGTTTTTTCCTTTTACAAGGAAAGGAGAAACAATGTTACAGAGTGCACTGAGATAAGAAAAGGAAAGTAATAGTCTTGAAGTGTTTGAAGTTTAAATCCCTGGTCTTATAGACTTTGCATCCATAAAAGAGAAGAATTTTCTCTTCTAATGAGTGAGTCTTAAGAAGAAATAAGCTAATCCTGCTTCTGATGTCACAGCTTTGGGAAAACAGTGAGAAGCGGGTTTCCCTCCTGATAGGAGAGGCAGCAGAAGATTCAAGCGCAGTCATGGGTGGACTGCAGCAGTGTGTGTCTTGAGAGTTTAAAAGATAAGAGAACTCACCCGTTGGCCTGTTGAAGTACCAAGTGAGAGCCTGTAGCTGTACAGCCAGCGTCTGAGAGAGGTAACTAATGGCTCATCCCTCCTCAACTTCATGCAACCTGAAGATGCCTTTAAGTGAAAGTTTCATGTCCTGGAACCAGGCAAAGATTGCAGTGGGAGAGGAGTAGTTGGTACCACCACAGTGGGGTGCTGTTAAATGTCTAACCACCAGCTTTCCAAGGGGGCAGTGGAAAGGGGAAATACATATAAGTATACATTTTTTTTCTTTAAAAAAATCTTACTGTATAACATTTTACTTAATAAAAATTTACTTTAAAGCACACAGTTTACAACAATAGACTATACACTATTCTACTGTGACTTTCAGATGCCACATGATTCTCATAGAAAGCTTTCATGGACTTTTGTCGGATTTTTGTGTTCCTAGCCAACCTGTGTAACTGACAAGTCAGTGTAGTTCCGACATGAATGCTGGCTGATTTTTCCACTTACATTCATGAATAAGGGGAATGTGAAATAACAAAGTTGCCTTTTGGAACTCTATTAAGGATAATGACCAGCACCTTCTTTGCTAATTTAGATAATACCTTTCAAATACTGGAAGATCATTTCCTCAGATTTTTCTTTGTGTCCACAATGTAACAGCTATAGACACTCTTAATTGGCATCACTGACATTTTCTTTATCCCTTTAGACAATCACAATGGCAATAAATTAAGGCCAGATTTTAGCACTGGCTGATTTCCATCATGTAAACACCTCCCAGCATGGCTGGTTTCAAGAGAGCAACCACTGTGAACTTTCTGTACACCCTGAGAAGAGAGAAGCAATGGTAGAACGTTATATATCATTTTTACCAGTAGAAACCAATAACCCCAAGGGAATAAAGAGACATAAAATAGAGTTAAATGATTAAGAAGTGATGAGTTTGGGCATCTATTACCTTGCTTTTTATATAACTTATTTAATATTATCAGTTTATATTATTAAATTTTAAATAATGGCTGTGTTTAACTGGCTCGTTCAAATTCCTAAAAAGATAACAATTGATTTTCTTGATCTTTTCTCTGATGCTCCAGGATACACTGTATCATACTTCCTTGTTCACTCACTGCTTCCAAATAAATAAACCTCTTTGCTTTGTCAATAACCTCATGTTAAAAAAAACATTTTTTTTTTTCATCTCATGAGATGGGGAGGAAAGATTGGGTTGAATTGTGGCCCCCATCCTGACCTCCCCTGGCCTGGTGAAGGCCTGGCATTTGGGTGAACAGGTCATGCATAGAGAGAAAGTTTTTGTGAGAAGCTTCAGAGAGACTCCCTTGCTACTCTGGCAGCTCACAATCAGGCCACAGCCTTGGGAGACTCATTTTCCTTGTGTGTGTGTGAGGAGACTGAGTGAAGAATGGAGGAGGCTGCGTTACTGCTGGTCTGTAGTGAGTAGGAAAGGGGAGAGACACGCCCTGCTCACTGCCAATCCTTCCTCGCCTCTTGTCTGCCACCCTTTCCTGTTGTTACCCATCACATCCCTTGATGTCATTCCTGCCATTGTGAGCCTGCAGCGTCCCCCACCCACCAGCCTGGGGGACAGCCCTACATCAGGAGGGGTGGCACTGTGGAGGTGGGGGGAGAAGAGGTCACAACATCACCTTGGAGTTGGGCTGGGTCTGCGTGGAGCCCCAGAGATGTTCCCCAGCCCATTCTTCCCAAGAACCAATGAGTAAAATTCGGGGCCTCCCACCTGAGGTCAGGGAACCAGGCCCTGGAGTGGAACTTGGGGTGGAAGATGGCCTCCTTTGTCAACTGATTCATTCTCCAGAATTCAACTTGTTCTCTGACTCAGTGGTGTTTGAAAGCATCTTTATCCAGGTACCCTTGTGTGCTCAGGGCCCCTCTCCTAACCTCTCCCCCCAACCCCGACCCCTGTACCCCAAAGCCTATTCCCAGGGTTTGGCCCCCAAATGCCACAGCCTTTGAAAGCTGTGGGGAGGAGGAAGAAGCAGGGAAGCAGGTAGAGCCAGAGAAAACAGGAGTGTCTAGATCCCAAGTTCACCTCAGTTTGTGCCGACAGATCACAGGCCTCCCTGCAGGTCAGATGCTTTTGGGAAATAGAGTTATACCTGCAGAAGGAGATAGCAGGACCCGTTTTCCAGGGGTGAGGTGGAGGTCCACAGGCACCTTCTGGGGCCGCCAGTGTATACCGACTGGTTAAAGAGGGTGAAGGCGGCTGTCAGAATCTCTGCTCTGAAACCCAAATTCCTTCTTTCTAGGATGTCTTAAAAACACCCTTGTGTGAGAGCAAGGTCCTGGATAAATTAGCCTTTCCCAGATTCTACTGATCCCCAGAAGAGTAGTAATATGACCCACTCAAGCGAGTGAGTGTGGCCTGAGAAGCATAGAGCCACCAAGAGCATGGGATGGTCATTTCAATCCGTGCTCCCCCACTTTCCTCCAGTGGTCTGGCTGGTGACCCCGCTGTGCTCGGTGGCAGGTATAGCATCACCAGTTTGTCAACAAGCTGTGTGAGGGGCAGGAGATGCAAAGAGAGATGAGATAGTGCCCCTGGCCAAGAAGCTTGTGACTTTGGAGGTTCAACGGACATAATGTGAAATGGTAGTTGTTAAGAAAGCTCTATGTCAGAGGATTTGGACCCGCTGAGCCCTATAGCATGAGCAGAGCAAACCCTCGACATGCGCGGTTGTGGAAGCTTTCCCCGTATTCTGGGAAAGCACATCTTTGAGGTGTTCCTAAGACTTTGGTAAGTGGAAGAGTTGGCAGAGAAAACCTTTCAGGAAGAGGGAAAGGTTTTCAAGCTCTTGGGTGAAGCCAGGAGGCTGGAATGCACAGGGAGGGTCTGCAGTCAGGAATCTATTTGGTGGAGTTGAAAAGTGATGAGGAACCCTGGGAGAGAGGGTGGAAATAATCGGAGGTGGGTGTTGAACTTAATTTGGAGACCGTTTCACAGAGTAGGGAGCCTCTCTCTGATGAGGTCCCCCAGGTCTCAGAGAGCTGGTTCATAGCTCGGGGTCTTCCCCATCCCTGAGCTGCCCCAGGAGACTCAGACTGTGCCAGGGAGGGGAAAAGCCTGCCTGCTTAAGCTAGCTCTTCAGAGCTAAAAGCTGCCTTGAAATGATCCAGCCCAGAGTTATGCTGCTCCCTCCTTCCCTTCTCCTCAGCATCACCAGTACTACCGTCACTTGCCAAGAAACATCCCCCGCAAACATTAATGTATCACTCTGTGTGTGGGGCCCTCTGTTTTGTAGAACATATGAATTTCATTCCACAACATGGACTTCAAGAAATGTTCCTCTTATTTCTTCTCAAAATCAAAATTCACTTTTCTCAGAGTACCATCTACTAGGCTTGTGGAAACCTACAATTCAGGCATTGCTGGGGCTCTCCCCTGTTGCCCAGATCCTTCACAGGCTGTGAATGGCCTAGATGGTCTTACAGAGTCTGTGACATTGGGATAAGGCCCTCTGGTCTTGGGAACATAGGGGTCACCCCCTTAGATCCTGATCCCCATGGTTCCTTGGACGCTACAGTGATGGTGCTTATCTGCCTGTCCTGGACAGTGAGGTATAGGGGTGTCTCAGCTGAGGCTGCACCCAAGTGCCAGGCTGCCATCTTTCTGTCCTTCCACAGCCCCAAGTGCTGCAAGAGAACAGGTCCTTATTCCTCTCAGAACCCAGCAGCAAGCCAGACTGACCATCATCTTGAGGGAAGTTCCCCAAACCTCTCTCAAGTTGGGCTGCCTGGATCTTCCCCATTCAACAGCTTTTTCCTCATTCTCCTCCCCTTCTGGAACTTTCTTTGCATAATCCCCCTTCCAGATCATTAGAAACCTGTGTGCCTTCTTCTGCCCAAGGACGGAGAAATGAAATGGTGATCAGCTTTGTCTTACCAGCACATCCTTTTAAAGTTAGTCATGCAAAGGACACGAAGGAGGGTGACCAATTTCCTGTTGTCAATGACCTAAAGTCTCTTTGGGGAGAACCCACGGGAAGGATGGATGGCAGGTCATGACCCAGCCCAGTGTGCAAGAACACAGGTGCTCCAAGCCTGTTGCCAAGTTGAAGTGCCATTTGCTAACACCTGTAATCTTCCACCCCTGTCTTCTGTTTCTCTCTGACTCCATGTGCCTGGGTCTAACTTCCAGGTCACTAAACCCGGGAACTGGATGGATGACTGTGAAGGGCCAACCACTGTGATCCTTGGGGTGACCTCGTCCATACCCTCCTTGCCACTCCCCAACATCCTCCTGATGGCCAACGTCACCTGGCCCCAGGGTCAGTTTTCCACCTGGAGCACACCTGGGAGTGCCCCAGTCATCACCCTCAGCAGGTAAAGGAAGATTTGAGGGAGGTGCTGGAAGGGACTGGGTGAACAACTGAATTGTTTTGCCACTGATCTCTAGACAAGAAGAAAGGACAGTGTTCTTTAGCTTATAAACTGCATAGACTTCCTTCGTTCATTTAACAAATATTTGTTTAGTGTCTGTATGTACCAAGTGCTGTACTTGGTGCTGGGGTAGAGCACCACTCCCTGTTCTCTTCCTAGTTTTTGAGAATCTTGGCTTCCTTTTGCTTATTTTTTGTTTTGTCAATATAGACTTGGAGATTTTCAAAAGAAAGGTGAGCGATATGAAAGTCAAATAGGATTATGAGATATTGAAATTGAAAAAAAATACTGGATGTAAAATACCAGACCTCCATCCTTCTCCTTATCCTTTCAGCACAGTTACTCAGGATCTAGGGAGAAGGAGACCTGGAGATGGAGTCAGAAAACCTTAGTTCCCGTTCCTACTTAAGAAGATCTAAGCTTGGGCAAATCACTTAGCTTCTCTGAGCCACAGTTTCAAATTCTGTAACAGGGAATTAATACTACTTATCGTTCCTTCATCAAGGGGTTGTTGTGAGGGTTAAATGAGATTGTATACATCAGCCATCAGCCATTGTTATTGGTTTGAGCAGATTCTTTAATAACCAAGGCTCTAGAAATCAGAGAATAGGTTTTAGTGATCATTTCCACCCTCAGACCACAAGCTTTCGCTCTCTGGCATCCCCCAAACAGAGGCAGGAGTCTAATGGGGTTAGCCCAGCAAGGTTCATTAAAACCACTGGGGCCTCTGTCATGGGAATTTCCTGATTGTGCCCAGGATTCTGCCCCTGAAGTACGTGGAACTGCGAATCTATGACCGGCTCCAGCGCATCCTAAGGGTTAGGACAGTGACCGAAAAGATCTACTACCTGAGGCTCCATGAAAAATACCCAGAGACCGTGTTTCAGTTCTGGACCCGTTTGGTGAACATTCTGCAGAGAGGTCTGTCCATCACCACCAAAGATCCAAGAATCCGAATCTCTCACTGCCTGGTGCCCAAGTTGCCCTGCCGCTCAGCAGAAACAGTAAGTTTCACCAAGATCCTGCCAAGATCCATAGGGTCAGCTGGGAATTGGAGATATACCGTCTCTGGAGAATGGATGGATGTTAGAGTCTAGCACTGTGTGGGGGTCAGCAGCCTTCTTTTTCAAGTCAGTGATATGCGCACACCACACTGAGGTCTACAGACATTAAAAAGTAATTTTGTTTTCCTAAAAAGCGATAAAGTACTGAACTCACTTAAAAATTGTTTTCTGGGTTTTGTTTTTTTTTTTCTCTGTTATAAAGGAATAATGTTCACTGAAGAAAAATCAGAAAATTACAGAAAAATCACCCCCACTCCTCTAGCCCTAAGCAATCATTTGGAACATTTTGGCATATATTCTTCTAGTCTTTCATCTTAATTTTTAATTTATAACCTTGAGGACATTACATATATAAATATATTTCTCAATTTTGCTTTTTTTTCAGTTTAGATTATATCATATATCATAAGCATTTCCCATTTCTTTCAAAAGCCCTTTGTACACATCATTTTGATAATTTCATGCTATTCAGTTGTATGAATGAGTTAAAATTTACTTCACCATTCCTCTAATATATCAGACATTCAGAGTAATTCCTAACTTTTCATTATTGTAACTGATGCTAAAACAAGCATATATGTATTGTCCACGTTTCTGATGGCTTTCCCAGAATAGATTTAGAAGCAGAATTCAAAGAGTATGAATGTTTTTAAGGCTCTCAATACATATTGTCAGAGAATTTCCAGGAAATTCATACCAAATTATACTCTCTCTAATAATATGAGTGACTGTGTCACTGTATCCTTATCACAATTGAGAAGTGTAAATTTTCCTTGTCTAATATGACAGGTTTAAAAAAAAGTGGCAGCTCTTTGATTGTCAATGAATTTGAACGCCGACTTTTTTTTTTTTTTTGCACTATCTTTTGTGTTCTTTAGCCATTTTTCTGTTGGCAACTTTGCATTTTTCTAAGTTGATTTATAAAACAGAGCTTTTTATATGTCAGGAACTTTAAGCCTTTAATCATGGGTTTTTGCAAATATTTGTTCTAAGGATTTGGTTTTCCCTTTTAGTTTATTTAAGGGTTTTTTTTCCCCCTTTTTCTTTTGACATACAGAAGGCTTTCCCAGTACCTGCTTAGGGTAGAAGCATAAGAAGGAAAAGCATGATAGATTAGATAGCCTTAAAACTCCAGATTTCAAGATCTAAACACTTGCTTCATCGCATTTAAGTGATATGCTTTAGGTACTTGGTCACTGACTTCGAAGTCAGCCCTTACAGCTCTGCTGCTCTCGTTCATAAGGATCAGACCTTGGCTCTAGGCAGAGTAGCCAAAACAGTCCATTAGGGAGAGGAGGAGATTCTGCTAGGGGCCCTGCTTTTGGTCTGATGATTCCAGGGCTTAACATTTAAGGAACAGTTCCTGGGACTAGGCTGGAAGACACAAGTGAATTTCTTCAAGGTTCTGGCCTGAGGAGGCCAAGAGCAATTGGAGATCAGACCCTGTCATCTGACTGTCAATTTCTCCATCCAGTCTGAAAGCAGCCTGCCGTCATCCTCCCGGCCCAGTGAGAGCTCCATGCTGTTGGCCGCCGAGCAGAACAGTGACCGTTTCTTGAACCTCTCAGGAACTTCCCAGCTCACAGTGCACAGGTGGGTCCTCCATGCAGGCTGCCCTGGCTTCCCTTTCCCATAGCCTAGAGTCATGGTGGGGTGGAGGGTCAGTGACACCCTCTGCCTACCCATCTCAGTTCCTTCTCTTCACTTTAGACTTCTACATGTAATGTTTCCGCTTCATTTTATTATAAGCCTGTTCTTGGAAACAGGCTCTGTGGCTGCTTGATCTAAATATTCCCTAGGCAAACCCCAGTGTTTTCACATGGAAGATGTTCATATGAACATCCTATGAACATATGTTCACTCCTAAAAGGAGTGAGGATGAATAGGTTAATTCAAAGAAGGGTGATAATTGCAGACTCATGGAGTTAGATGTTGACAGTCCCAGCTCACAAGGGTCCCTTGGGTAAGACAATCCTGAGGCCTCTTTGCCTCACTTATCTATTCTGTAAAATGGGCAGAATAGACATTAACCCATAGAGGAGACTACTGCTGGCTCCAAAGCTTTACTATCTACTAAGTCACTGTGTTAGATTCTTTCTGTAACAAGTGATAGAAAAACCAACACAAGATCATGCAGTCAATACATTGAACAAGTACAACTTGGAGGGCATCATCAAAATGCAAAAATTTGTTCTTCCTTTTATAATTTTTTTTCAGTGGGAGAAGTCTTCCTCTTGCTCCTGAGTAAAAGCTGGTCTCTTGGCAGGCCCCCTAAGCATATATGGGCCCCTTCTTAGAATATAAAAAGGCCCTTTGGTCCCTTTAAACTGCAAAAGCAGCCTCAATTCTGGAATTAAAACATCCAGTGCCTGAAAATTATCAAAATTCTGAAGTGGCCACATCACCCCCCTGCAGTCAGCATGGCCTTATATTAGGATGGCCCTTCTTTGTGGGGACTGGGTTGTCACTCCTTTCCTTCAGGTCTCTGATTTGATTTTATTTTTGAAGATTTTTCTAAAATATAATTTTTATTTATTTACTTTTGTTTGTGCTGAGTCTTTGTTGTTGCACAGTGGCTTTCTCTAGTTGTCGTGCTCAGGCTTCTCATTGTGGTGGCTTCTCGTTGTGAAGCATGGCCTCTAGGTGCATGGGCTCCAGTAGTTGCGGTTCATGGGCTTTAGTTGCTCCATGCCATGTGGAATCTTCCCGGACCAGGAATTTTATCCACTGTACCACCAGGGAAGTCAGTCCCTACGTTTTTGTTTTTTTTTTTGATGTAGACTATTTTTAAGGTCTTTATTGAATTTGTTACAATATTGCATCTGTTGTTTATGCTCTGGCTTTTTGGCCTTGAGGCATCTTAGTTCCCTGACCAGGGATCAAAACTGCATCCCCTACATTAGAAGGTGGAGTCTTAATCACTGGACCACAGGGGAAGCCCCTTGTTTCTTGATTTTGAAACTGACTTTTTCTCTTAGGAGCTTCCTTGGGTTATTTGAAATCCCCTACTTATCACCCCTCAGGCTTCCCCAGTGGCTCAGAGGTAAAGAATCCACCTGTGATGCAGGAGACACAGGTTCCATCCCTGGGTTGGGAAGATCCCCCGGAGGAGGGCATGGCAACCCACTCCAGTATTCTTGCCTGGAGAATCCCCATAGACAGAGAAGCCTGGCAGTCTACAGTCCATAGGATCGCAAAGAGTCAGACAGATTGAAGCAACTTAACATGCACCATACACTTAACACCCCTCACCCCAAGGCAAGCCCCCCTCCTCCCTCTCCAGGCCCTGGATCTGCAGGCATCCGTGCCCTCCAGGCACTAGCTGTCAGTGTCCCCTCCCCTTTAAGGGAGTCAGGCAGGGTTCACAGTGGCTCTAGGCTGGCTCTCTCCCTGGTACAGTTCACATCTGATCCTCAGGAAAATGACTGGCTACTGGACGGAGGACTGTGCCTCCTGGACACAGATGCACACAGATCCTCATCACTCCATCATCAAAGAAACCCACTCTCCCATTTCTCCTACCCTCCGTGCTCCCTGGGCAGGAGTTGTGCCCCCAACTACTGAATTTCCCAGACCTTGGGGACCACTGCTCAAGGGCTCTGGGTGGTTGCAGGAAGCCTCTCTCCTTCAGCTGGGGTGGGACGAGGCAGCAGCTCTGTACAAAGGACTTGCCACACATCCTCTGTCTCAGTGCTCCCACAGCCTCGCTCTGGGGTCCCAGTGCTGGTCACACCAGGCCAGTTCTCCCAGGCCATTTGTTGTTGTTCAGCTGCTCAGTTGTGTCCCACTCTCCGCGACCCCATGGACTGCAGCACACCACACCTCTCTGTCCTTCACCAGCTCCCAGGTAATGATTCACCTTTATATGTACTCAGCAGTCTTTTTTTTTTTTTTTCTGACTTCAAGATTGTTTTCTTGAATTATAATATTAAAATTTCCTCTTAAGGTGTGCTCACTATATGTGGGTTGGATCATCTTTGCTATCTAATTGCCTGCCACTTTCTTATTTCTGAAACTCAAGGAGAGGACTTTTGCTCTCCTCTTTCTCTTAAGGCATTAGCTGCTTTGTTCATTTTCGTGTTCCTTCATTTTGGAAGTAATTTTTGTTTCTTTAGAAATGTCTAATCCTTTTCTCAATTTTGCCACCGCATTTATAAATCTTTAACTTCTGGCTGACTTGGCTCTTTCATATATGCTCTGCCATTGTCTTCATTGTGAGCTCATTTTGAAATGCTCGGTTGCAGTTTTCATTTGTTTAGCAGGCACATCTTTTTAGCGTGCATTCGTTGTCTGTAAGGAGTTAAGATGCTTCATAGCCTCTTTCTTCCTGAGATAATTTTGTATAATCTTGGATTATGATCCATTTCTGATGCTTGTTTTTATGCAAAACGGTTTTCCTAAACCTTTTGGAGTGAGGGGTTGGTCAAGATAGCTGTCTGATTTGGGCTCAGAGCGCCCTCTTGTATTGCTTTTGTGAAGTGTTTATGGACTTAAGCTTTTTAGGATTCCCATGCTGTGTTCCTATTTTTAGCTAATTTTTCTCTTTCCTTTCCTTCTATTGTTCCTGTCCTACTCAATTTGGATTCCATTTTCGGAGTCCATGTCCTGCAAGGGAGAGCGTTCTGGTGGTTTTGAGAGTTCTTAAGGCACATACTTCAACAGCCTCTTCAGACTGTGCCACAGACCCCTTGCACTTACTTCCCCAGTTTCCTTCTTTCCAAATACGCTGGTTGCACTTTCTCCTGAGAAGCTGCAGGCAATGTAGAAGCCCTCCTGTTTACAGGCACGTCAGATGCCCTGTTGCTTCTCTCTGCTATCTCTCACATAGATACTGACCCTCTGGGCCTTGGGGCTACCTGTAGCTGTAATATTTTATCTGAGCTTTTCTCAAACAGGCCTGTATCTGTGGGATTCATGTTGGCCTAAATTGGAGGGGCAGGGTTTGACCCCACAGAACCATTGTAAGTTTGCTTCTGTTAGATGCCTCAGAGAGATTAATGGCTCAGGAGAAATTTTTTATATTAGTTTATCAGCTTGGAAGTTATTGGACCCTGTATCATTTCAGAGCTCAAACCAGTATTGGGACAGTCCCTAGGATAAGGATTTTCAACAGAGACTTTTGTTTTGATCCAAGTTGGTATAGTTGACCCAGAATCCCTGTTGGCTTTGACACTGGATGGATTTCTTTCTGGTTTTCCCCTGCCCCTTTAAATTAATTAATTAATTTTTGACTGTACAGGGTCTTCACTGCTACACACCCGAGCTTTCTCTAGTTGCAGAGAGTAGGGCCTACTCTCTAACTATAGTGCAGGGGCTTTTCATTGTGGTGGCTTATTTTGCCATGGAGCACAGGCTTAGTAGCATGTGGAATCTTCCCAGACCAGGGATTGAACCTGTGTCCCCTGCATCAGCAGGTGTATTCTTAACCACTGGATCACCAGGGAAGTCCTTGGTATCCCCTTTTGTCAAGGTGGCTTTGAAAGTCCTGGACTTATGCAAATATCTTGACCGGTATTGTATTCGTGACCTCCGAAGAAGAGAATTTAGCTTAAGAACCAGGGCCAAGGCTTCAGGCACTCAGAGCTTCATGTGGCAGAAGTTTTATTACAGTGGAAAAGGGACAGAGAAAGCTTCTGATATAGACATCAGAAGGGGGATGGAGAGTGCCCCACTCACTAGTCTTATCAAGGCTTTATATACTTTTTCAGTTGGTTAGTAACCAACAGGGAAGAGCCCCTGGAGAAGGGCATGGCAACCCACTCCAGTTTTCTTTCCTGGAGAAACCCCATGGACAGAGGAACCTGGGGGGCTAAAGTCCATGGGGTCACAAACAGTCAGACATGAATGAGTGACTAACAATTTCACTTTTCCCTTTGGGCTTCCCTGGTGGCTCAGATAGTAAAGTGTCTGCCTGCAATGCGGGAGACCCTGGTTTGATCCCTGGGTCAGGAAGATCCCCTGGGGAAGGAAATGGCAACACACTCCAGTACTCTTGTCTGGAAAATTCCATGGATGGAGGAGCCTGGTGGGCTACAGTCTCTGGGGTCCCAAAGAGTCAGACTGAGCAACTTCACTTTCTTTCACTAAGAGTAGGTCTTACCACAACATACATTTTAAAATAACAGGGTTAGAACTAACAATAGGAAAGTTTTACCAGACCTACTCCCACAACATAAGATAACAAGATTAGACAGAAGGTTCCTGTTAAGAAAGAGAAACATGTCCTCAAGCAAGATACATTGTTGTTACATAATCATTAGTACAGAGCTTAAGGAAAAACATACCCTTCAGAAAGATGTGTTGTTTTGTGTAATCATTAGCTCTGGGTTTAAAAAAAGTTAGTCTTACAAGAAATAGATTGTTTCCATTAGAACTCACAGTTTAAAAAAAAATGTCTCATGTGACTAAGATAAAGCAATATAGAAAAAAAAGTTTGTTCCCTTCTCCTTGAGGGCTTCAGACTTCTTATCAACCCATCTAAGAATTAACTCTCTCAAGTTAATGTCCCAGGAGCTGGGTCCTAATACTTAACCTCCTGGCCCACATGGCCATAAATACCCAAGGCCTGGACTTCCCTTGATCCACTGGTTAAGAATCCACCCCCAATGCAGGGGACATGAGTTCAATCCCTGGTCCAGGAGGATTCCACATGCCACAGAGCAACCAAATCCATGCACACTAGAGCCTGTGCTCTGCAGCAAGAGAAGCCACTACAACGAGAAAGCCAGGCATGCTCAGCTAGAGAGTAGCCCCACTCCCCACAACTAGAGAAGCCTGCACAGCAACAAAGACTCAGCAGAGCCAAAACGAACACATAATAAGCCCAGGGCCTGGGTCACCAAGACTGGCCGGTCCCTCAGGCAGCCCAGCTTTAACTCATACCTCACTGATCTTTAATTTTTGGTCCCAGGGATTTTTACTTTAGTTTTCATAAATGTAATGATACATTTAAAATTATGTTGATTATATTTTATCTAGCAGTTCTAGGTGTTTCGTGGCAAAGACATTTTTAGATTATTAGTCCATATTACCTGTCTGTGGCTAAATAACCCTAAAATTATTTTCATTGGAAAAAAAATTCATCATGCTTCTCTCTGAATTCTGTTTGTTATTTTTAACTTTCTTTTTGGTGTCTTTTCACTTCAACCCAGATCTGGGTTGAAGGTATCTGTGCTGGAAAAAACATAATTAACAGTTTTAAAATTCGATTTTTACCAATGCTTTCTTTTTCTTCTGTTGCTTTCAATATTCCTGGGCTACTCCAGATACACCAACAGTGCCACTGAAATAGAGAATTTCAACTGCAAGGACAACACATCCTCGCCAGCGTCATCCCCGGTCATTTCGAATATACCCATGAGAGCCGCCTTGAGCCACAGTCTCTGGGAACAAGAGAATGCCGATGAGTACCACATACAGGCTCCTGTAGCCAGTTCCTTAGGAGAGAACTTTTGGGGACCCTAACACCTAGCCCAAACAGGGTGGTCTTCAGTGCACTTGTTACAAACTTCTATAGGGCAGTTTTCCTATTGTGGCCCAAATGACCCTGGGAGAGGTAAGATGGTGTTTATAACAAGATGTTTCTGCACGTCCATCAATAAACCTCCAGATGAGTCCCTAATTGTAGGTTGTGCTATGGAAGGGAGGGCGGGGCCCTAGGCTGGAGAAGGACTAATTAGGAGCAATGGCTCACTCCTGGGGAAACAAGTGGGAAAAATGTGTTTTGTTTGCTCAATTGAAACCGCAAAGCAGCCAAGCAAAGTCCAAAAAGCCAGTCTCAAGGAAAGGGCCTGGGGAGAAATCCAATTCCCTCCTATAAGGAAGAGGTCGGAGGAACAGAGACAGGGCTGCTACAAGCCCAAAATGAAAGAAATCCTGAGACTGATGGCGACTGACTGGGAGATATTTTTGTGTTGCCCCACTTACCCCAAGCAAGAATGTGTGTCTTCCTGCCCCCATACCGTATGTTAAGTGTAAAGCTATGAATGTTACCAAAAGGTATGCGTGGGGGGTCTGGCTCCTTGCTGCTCAAAAGCCAATGAGCAGGCCAGGTTGGTGGAAAGGAAAGTTTGCTTCATTTTAGAGGCCTGCCACTTGGCGGGGAGAGTGGTGGACATCTGTCCAAAGGCAGACTCCCCGCCCCTGATAAGCAGGGGTAAGAGCATTTATAGACAGTCTGGGGCAGGGGGCCTACATGCAGAAATAGCATAGTCATTTCTAACAGTCATCTTCAAAATGGTCATCGGTGGTCTGAACAGCTTCATCTTGGTTGTTTTAGGTACAGTTAATCTTCATTTCCAGGGTGCACTTGTTCCCAATTCTTTGTGGTCAGTTCTCAGAATTGTGGCAGCTCATGTCCTGGGTACAGTCTGGTCATCATGTGGTTAACTTTTCCACCCGGGATTTTAGTCTCTATAAGAGAGCTCACAGGATATGCCTCAGAATATTATCTATAGCCCTTGAGAAAGAACTAAAGGTCCTTGACCATGCTTAATGACTATAGTATTATTGTTTAGTCTCCTTAGACTGTTTTCCTTTGTTTCAGCATTTCTCACTTCTCTGATTAAACTTATTCTTTGACTACAGTTTTCCACAGGCAAAAGGCAGGCAGAGGACATGATGGGGTTGGGGGCGGCAGCAAGGACCATATGGTTCTGTTCCATTTCATGAAGGCTCATCTTAGCCATGCAGACTTTGGTTGCTAATGAAGACTGGGCTTCTGGTAAGGAAGCTGGTGATCACTCATCACTGGAAGTCCTGATCGATTTGACTCTTCCAACCCAGCACCTAATGAAAGTCACCTGGAAGACACACTGTAGATCAGGGATGGGGCAGGAGCCTTGGCCAACATCTGGGCAAATGGGGAATATTGACTTGGGAAATACCACATCAACATTCAGTAAGCATCTATCAAGCTCCTGCTAGGTGCCAGACACTGCACTCAGCGCTGGGTATATTACTGAGAACAAGACAGAAGGACATGATACTCAACTTAGGGAGCAAATGGGAGAGCCACTGAGCCCTGTTTTGGAGACACAAGAACACCATTCAGGTGGACATGATGTTTGAGTCACCCGGTTTGCAAGTCAAAGCTTGGAAGACCTGCTTCCATGTAGTTCACATTGTGCATAATAGAGTGCTGCTGCTGCTGCTGCTAAGTCACTTCAGTCGTGTCCGACCCTGTGCGACCCCATAGACAGCAGCCCATCAGGCTCCGCCGTCCCTGGGATTCTCCAGGCAAGAACATTGGAGTGGGTTGCCATTTCCTTCTCCAATGCATGAAAGTGAAAAGTGAAAGTGAAGTCCCTCAGTTATGTCCGACTCTTAGGGACCCCAGGGACTGCAGCCCACCAGGCTCCTCCGCCCATGGGATTTCCCAGGCAAGAGGACTGGAGAGGGGTGCCATCGCCTTCTCCGTGTAATAGAGTGAGAGAGGCAGAAAGAGCATGAGTGCCCTCCCCTTCCCCCTACCTCCGTGCATGCTCAGTTATGCTGAGTGGTAAATTCTGGCTAGAGGGACTTCCTAGGTAGCACTAGTGGCAAAGAACCTGCTTGCCAATGCAGGAGACCTGAGACGTGGGTTCCATCCCTGGGAGGGGCAGATCCTCTGGAGGAGGGCATGGCAACTCACCCCAGTATTCTTGCCTGGAGAATCCCCAAAGACAGGGGAGCCTGGAGGGCTACAGTCCATAGGGTCGCAAAGAGTCCGCATGACTGAAGTGACTTAGCATGGCACGGGACAAATCCAGGCTAGACTGGATCAGAAAAGACATCTGAGCCAAGAGGTTGCCCAGTGTTTGTTGGTTTCTCTCTGTGTCCAATAAAACAACAAATTTTCCTTTCACGTGTTAACAATCAAATCAGCTGAGCATTGTTGGTGCTGATGAGGGACATCTGGAAGCAGAACTTAGAAGAGACTCATGTGAAGGGTGACCACACTTCCCAATTTATGCCTGTTGTTCTAGTATCATTGTTAACATGAACCCATTCCACTCTCAAAAGCATCCCTATAGGAATCACTCTACTAATGTATCTTCACAAATGTTTAGGAGATCTCCATCCTCACTTCTATTGCCTTGGTTTAAGCCTCCATCAACTCTCACCTAGATTACTGTGATAACTCCAACTGGGCTCCCAGATTCTGTCATCACTGTAGCATTAACAGCTAATTTCATTAGAAACTTACTATAGGCCAAACACTATGCTAAGACTTTACAAAGATCACTTAAACCACCCAACTCATTGGAATAGAGATATTCTAAGGGTCACATTTTGATAGATGATGAACCCAAGTGACAGAGGGGCTCAAGAACTTGTTCAAGGCCATAAAGGGACTGATGCAGAGCCAAGACCATACTGTTGATGACTCTGATTTCTTCCCAATCCATTTCCCTTTCATATGTCTAAAGAGCTGTCTTTCTGAATCACAGATCTGACTATAACCTCACCTTGATAAAACCAAACTCTTTGATATGAAATAACCAGGCCTATCTCTCCAGCCTCCCCACTGAGCACTGCTCCCCATGAGTCAGCTGCTTCCACCATGCCGAATTTCTTGTGGTTTCCATAAGGCACCACGTGTTTAGATGCTGCAAGGATGTTGCACATCCTTCACTCAATTCAAATATCTTTTCTTGTGTTTTCTACCTGTTGTTCTCACATTGCTCTCAAGATACTTGTCCTTATTGATGGAGCTCTTCCAGGCTACCAGTGTGCCCTGTGTGTGCGTGTATTATAGCATTTCTCACACTACTGTAGTTGCTTGCATATCTGTTTCCTTGCGGGGACTGCTGCTGCTGCTGCTGCTGCTAAGTCGCTTCAGTCGTGTCCGACTCTGTGCAACCCCATAGACGGCAGCCCACCAGGCCCTGCTGTCCCTGGGATTCTCCAGGCAAGAACACTGGAGTGGGTTACCATTTCCTCCTCCAATGCATGAAACTGAAAAGTGAAAGTGAAGTCGCTCAGTCATGTCCGACTCTTAGCGACCCCATGGACTGCAGCCTACCAGGCTCCTCCATCCATGGGATTTTCCAGGCAAGAGTACTGGAGTGGGTTGCCATTGCCTTCTTCGTTGGAGGGACTAGGACCCCTTTAAGAAGAGGATCCATTTTATATTAAACTCTTTTGATTCCAATAAGAGAAGCTGACTCTAAACCTAAAGGAACTTATTGGGAGAATATGAGTTGGCTCGTGGGATTGAAGAGCCAGCTGAAGAGCCAATCTTGGGAGCCAGTCTTGGAATGCGCTGACACCGGTAGAGCTCTGGGGTTTCGGGTAAGGATATCCAGTTGAACATCTCATCAAATGCTGCAGCAGGCTGCGTGGTTTCCCCAAAGGCAATTGAGGGCTCTTATGAAAGAACAATTAGGGGAATGGATGTCTACTGGGGGATGATAACAAATGCCCACCACAGTCTGACTCTTTGCTCTGAATTTGGACAGGAGCTCTGCCATCAGCCTCAAGCAAGTCTGTATATCCTTACTGAGGAAGCCCAAATTTCGAGGCCTAACTGTCCTATGACCTTGAGCCATTTCTGTAGCTAGCCACATAGGCAATTAAATAGGTGAAGTGACCAATGCATGACTACAATGACTTGCTCTCGGAGTGGGCACTGGTTTGGTTACAGTTGCTGTTTGCTGAGCTCTCAGCCCTGGGTTCCTCAGCTGCAGTGCAGTTCACTGTGGGCATGGGGCTCACCGGGCCCATCCTGTTCTCCTGTGGGCACTGGGGGCTGGGCAGCTTGTATTATCATGCTGAGGCTCCTCTGTTTGCTGGGCTATTGGTAACAAACTGTCTTGCTTTCATCCATTCACTCTGCATGTCTACTTTGGGTGCCTTTGGGATTGTCGTAAATCAATCTGCTTTCTTCCTTGGTCATTTTCTTTGGAGTCATTGCTCTGCTTCTCTCTGCTATTCTCTGTGAGACCTGGGTTCATCTCCAACACTGTCCAAACCCCCACATTCACTCTGATTTTTTTCACTATTGGCCAACCCAATATCATTTTTTCGCTATTAAGAATAATCTTCAGCTAACATAATGCCTGTGTTTGGGGATGGGGAGGATCTTTCTTTTTAGAGAAAACACAAAACTTCCTCAATTATTGTGTCCATTTCCAGATCTGGGTTCACGAGGCAAGGTCCAATCTTCCCCTGGCTTGTTGCTATCTTGCCTTTATATTCCAAAACTTCTATCAGTTCAGTTCAGTCGCTCGGTCGTGTCCGACTCTTTGCAACCCCATGAATCACAGCACGCCAAGCCTCCCCGTCCATTACCAACTCCCGGAGTTCACTCAGACTCACATCCATCAAGTCAGTGATGCCATCCAGCCATCTCATCCTCCGTC
>NW_011495080.1:8564705-8586531 GCF_000754665.1 Bison bison bison | reverse complement strand
TTCTCCTCCTGCCCCCAATCCCTCCCAGCATCAGAGTCTTTTCCAATGAGTCAACTCTTCCAATGAGGTGGCCAAAGTACTGGAGTTTCAGCTTTAGCATCATTCCTTCCAAAGAAATCCCAGGGCTGATCTCCTTCAGAATGGACTGGTTGGATCTCCTTGCAGTCCAAGGGACTCTCAAGAGTCTTCTCCAACACCACAGTTCAAAAGCATCAATTCTTCGGCGCTCAGCTTTCTTCACAGTCCAACTCTCACATCCATACATGACCACTGGAAAAACCATAGCCTTGACTAGACGGACCTTTGTTGGCAAAGTAATGTCTCTGCTTTTCAATATGCTATCTAGGTTGGTCATAACTTTCCTTCCAAGGAGTAAGCGTCTTTTAATTTCATGGCTGCAGTCACAATCTTCTATACCAAGTGGTAAATTGAAATGCCACAGATACATCCTATGTATGGTAATGTGAGAAGGAATAACTTAAATAATATACTTCATTACAAAGAAAGAAATATAGGTTGAAATTCTTGTTTCTGCATCTTGATGACCAGGCAGTAGCTGCTGCTGCTGCTGCTGCTAAGTCACTTCAGTCATGTCCGACTCTGTGCGACCCCATAGACGGCAGCCCACCAGGCTCCCCCATCCCTGGGATTCTCCAGGCAAGAACACTGGAGTGGGTTGTCATTTCCTTCTCCAATGCATGAAAGTGAAAAGTGAAAGTGAAGTCGCTCAGTCATGTCTGACTCTTAGCGACCCCATGGACTGCAGCCTACCAGGCTCCTCCGTCCAGGATTTTCATACAGTGGAAGTGGGAGGATTAGATCTGATAGACAGAGTGCCTGAAGATCTATGGACAGGGGTTCGTAACATTGAACAGAGGTGGTGACCAAAACCATCCCAAAGAAAAAGAAATGCAAGAAGACAAAATGATTGTCTGAGGTGGCCTTACAAATAACTGAGAAAAGAAGAGAAACGAAAGGCAAAGGAGAAAGGGAAAGGTTTACCCGACTGAATGCAGAGTTCCAAAGAATATCAAGGACAGATAAGAAAGCCTTCTTAAGTGAACAATGCAAAGAAATAGAGGAAAACAGTGGGATGGGAAAGACTAGAGATCTCTTCAAGAAAATTAGAGATACCAAGAGAACATTGCACGCAAGGATGGGTACAATAAAGGACAGAAATGGCAAGGACCTAACAGAAGCAGAATAGATTAGAAAGGGGTGGCAAGAATACCCAGAAGGACTGTACAAAAAAGGTCTTGATGACCATAATGGTGTGATCACTCACCTAGAGTCAAACATCCTAGAGTGCAAAGTCAAGTGGGCCTGAGGAAGCATCACTACAAACAAAGCTAGTGGAGGTGATGGGATTCCAGCTGAGCTATTTTGCATCCTAAAAGATGATGCTCTTAAAGTGCTGCATTCGTATGCCAGCAAATTTGGAAAACTCAACAGTGGCTACAGGACTGGAAAAGGTCAGTTTTCGTTCTAATCCCGAAGAAAAGTAATGCCAAAGAATGTTCAAACTATCGCACAATTGTGCTCATTTCACACATGAGCACGTTTTTTGAGTAAGGTAATGCTCAAAATCCTTCAAGCTAGGCTTCAACAGTACGTGAACCAAGAACTTCCAGATGTACAAGCTGGGTTTAAAAAAGGCAGGGGAACCAGAGATCAAATTGCCAATATCCATTTGATCATAGAGAAAGCAAGAGGATTCCAGAAAAACATCTATTTCGGCTTCATTGACTACGTTAAAGCCTTTGATTGTGTGGATCACAACAAATTGTGGAAAACTTTTAGAGATGAGAATATCAGACCACTTTACCTTCCTCCTCAGAAACCTGTATGCTGGTTAAGAAGCAACAGTTAGAATCAGATATGTAACTGTGGATTGGTTCCAAATTGGGAAAGGAGTTCATCAAGGCTGTATATTGTCACCCTGTTTATTTAACTTATATGCAGAGTACATCATGAGAAATGCTGGGCTGGATGAAGCACAATCTGGAATCAAGATTGCTGGGAGAAATATCATTAACCTCAGACAGGCAGGTGACACCACACTTATGGCAGAAAGCAAAGAAGAACTAAAGAGCCTCTTGATGAAAGTGAAAGAGGAGAGTGAAAAAGCTGCCTTAAAACTCAACATCCCAAAAACTAAGATCATGGCATCTGGTCCTATCAGTTTATGGCAAATAGATGGGGAAAAAATGGAAACGGTGGCAGAATTTATTTTCTTGGGCTCCAAAGTCACTGCGGATGATGACTGCAGCCATGAAATTAAAAGACACTTGTTCCTTGGGAGAAAAGCTATGACAAACCTAGACAGTGTTTTTAAAAGCAGAGACATCTCTTTGCCGACAAAGGTCTGTCTAGTCAAAGCTATGGTTTTTCCAGTAGTCATGTACAGATGTGAGAGTTGGATCATAAATAAGACTGAGTGCTGAAGAACTGATGCTTTCGAACTGTGGTACAGGAGGACTCTTGAGAGTCCCTCGGACAGCAAGGAGATCAAACCAGTCAATCTTAAAGGAAATGAATCCTTAATATTCATTGGGAGGACTGTTGCTGAAGCTGAAGCTCCAATACTTTGGCCAAGAGGTGCAAATAGCTGACTCATTGGAAAAGACCCTGATGCTGAGAAGTATTGAGGGCAGGAGGAGAAGGGGGTGACAGAGGATGAGATGGTTGGATGGCATTACCGACTCAATGGACATGAGTTTGAGCAAACTCCGGGAGATAGTGAAGGACAGGGAAGCCTGGTGTGCTACAGCCCATGGGGTTGCAAAGAGTTGAACACGACTAAGCGACTGGACAACAAGGTAGCATTTATTTCTTTATTATGCATTCCATGTACCTTTTGCTTTGACAAGCACCTCAGCTAGATGGGGTTCTTCTCTTGGTAGGAAGACCATAAAACTTAATTCTTGAAAAACCTTAAAAGTTAATTCTTTAGGTTTAGATATCCCCGGTGGCCCAGTGGTTAAGACTCTACGTTTCCACTGCAGGGGGTATGGATTTGATCTTTGGTCAGGGAACTAAGATCCTGCATGCCCCACAGTGCAGCCAAAACAACAACAACAAAAAAACCAAACCCTAAGCCCTCACTGGTCTGGCTGTGTAGGTTCGTGCTCTTCTGTAACTGAGCAGGTGCTGTAAAGAAGCATCTCAGGGATCTTTTGGGTTCCATGCCAATTCGCCCCTGCCCCCATGTTGTTTTTACAACACTTTTGCCTTTGATAATGAGTCAGTGCTTCTCAAATGCCTCCAGAACCCCCTTTTATACATAATCACATGCTCTGCTAATGGCAAGTGGAGCCCAAAATAGCAGCATCAGTCCCAATCAGTAGAATGATTTTTGTGCCTCTGGTGGAATCATTTCCATCCTTAAGTATTAAAAGCTCCAAACTTTGGAGATGTAACTTATGAAAGTTTTTCATACAACCCTTCCTTCGAAGACTTCTGGAGGATGCACTGCATTAAAATTCCTCAGAAGGAGGAAAACATGGATCCAGGAAAAGGATGGATTCAATGTAGCATAGAAGTAAAGGAAATCCAGGATATTGATGGAGGGAGATGCCAGAATGACAGCAGAGCAGTCAGTTCTTATTGGAGCAAGAAAGGACTCTGCTAAATATGTCTCTGTCCTCTGTCCATGGGATTCTCCAGGCAAGAATACTGGAGTAGGGTGCCATTTCCTCCTCCAGGGGATCTTCCCAACCCAGGGATCAAACCTGGGTCTCTTGTGTCTCTTGCATTTGGAAGCATATTCTTTACCACTAGCACCACCTGGGAAGGGGTACATTAGGAATAGTATATAAAACCAAGTAGGGATGTTCCTGGTGGTCCAGTTTGTAAGACTCTGAGCTATCGATGCAGGGGGCCTGGGGTTCAATCTCTGGTCAGAGCATTAGATCTCACATGCCACAGCTGAAAGTTTGAATGTGGCAACAAAGATCCCATGAGCCAAATAAAGTCCCAATGCGGCCAAATAAATAATTAGTTTTTTAAACCAAGCAAGCAAGACAATGCTACAATTATTAACTTGAAGAGGAAAAAGTTGTACTAAAAAGAAGTACAATTTAGGTATATGCTTTGTCTGTGATTACTCATAATACTATGACAGAAGATGAGATGGTTGGATGGCATTACTGACTCAATGAACATGAGTTCAAGCAAACTCCAGGAGATAGTGAAGGACAGGGAAGCCTGGCGTGCTGCAGTCCATGGGGTCACAAAGAGTTGGACACAACTTAGTGACTGAACAACTGAACAGCATGCCATGTAGGATCTTAATTCCCTGACCAGGGATCAAGCCCACACCCCCTGCATTGGAAGCCCAGAGTCAACCACTGAACCACCAGGGAAGGCCTCAGTTTTTATTTTTTAGATGTCCACAACCAACTCTCTGAAGTTCAGGCATAAAATGAACATTTGACGGGACATCCAGTAGCTGACACACTCTCACGAAAGACAAGAGAGAAATGGCTTGAAGGCTTATCCAGCCAGAACAAGGAATGATGGCCCACCACGGCAGGACTGCCCCAACAAAGACCCCATGCCCTGCTACAACACAAACACTACAGCTGCCCGCAGTGATGCTGGGCCGAGAGTCTGCCATCACTGTCTTTTAGTATCAGACACTTCTGCAGCCACCTGGTCCGGAAAACAAGACTGTGCGGTGCTGGCTTCCTTATGTTCTCACTCCCAAATAAGTGAGTCTGCTTGGCAGAACCCAGGTGACAGGACGTACCTGAGCTGAAACAGAGGCTAGGGAAGTAAGGTCTGGCTTCCTCCCCAGGAAAGTGAAACTCATGATGTGCAAGTCCCCAAATAGAAGTACACCAGCCAGAAGTCTTGAAAAATGTCCCCAAAGCACCCTTAATTAAGTAAGTACAGTCCCAGATCTCAAAAGGTCAAACCATTCTCAGCTCTTTGATTACCAAACCTGACTATGCTTCTGGTCCTCGAGTGCTTCCCAGAGTCCTCTTTTCTCCAGTAAAGTCTCCACTGGAGCCCATTTACAGGCTTACAACTAGACTATTAAACATTCTAATGCTTTCTCAAAACCCTGGAGATAGGGACTTCACTGGTGGTCCAGTGGTTAAAAATCTGCCTTGCAATGCAGGGAACATGGGTTCGATCCCTGATCGAGGAACTAAGATCCCACATGCTGCAGAGCAACTAAGCCCAGGCACCACAACTAGAAAGTCTGTGCCTTCCAGTGAAAGATACCACATGATGCAACCAAGACCTGAGGCAGCCAGATAAATAAATAACTTTTGCAAAAACCTTGGAGATGTATAAGTATTCAGGGTCTTCTCAAAGGACAGAGTTAGGCCAGGACAGAGGAGGTACACAATAGATGAGTCAGCATTCTTGTCTCCCAAAGCCTTGAATTCCTTTTTCTACATCCTATCAAGGAATTTCTGGCCTCCCGTTGTTCTTTAATGTAAACCAGGTTGAATCCAAGCTCATTTAAGCCAACACAGCAAACTATTAGAAACACACAGAGCTGGGAGAAATAGCAATCATTACATAATCCGTGGTAAGAGGACCCTTATCAATAAACCAGCCCTATCTAAAATTATGCTGTCCCTTGTTGATGGAGTGCCTTAAATTTATTATAATAGATAACTTCCAGACTTTGCACATACAAATCATCAAATTCCTACCATATGTTTTCATGGGTAAATACTTTCTCTTCCCTACATTGATTCCTACACTTACCTACCCACACCCACTGGACATTGTGGAACTGAATTCTGCTTACCAGTCTCCTAACTCTGAGGGGAAATTTTAGCATCCTCCTGCAAGAAAGGAAAGCCTTCTTCTTATAAGGGATTAGGCAGTGGGAAATTTCCAGAAGGATTTGAGGGTTTGAATCTTCTAAGTCTCTAGAATTAATCCCTAATTTTCACTCTGTTTCATCATGCCTTTCTTTTACATTAAAGACTGGATTGAAGCTATGACTTTGGTAGTCTTCAAAATTCAACAACCCAAGGAACCTGGATTCTGAGTTCTTTTTCTTTGAACTTTCGGTCTCTTTCTTTGAGTTATTCCGTGTCATCAGAAGCACCCGTTGTACCCCAGTGTCCAGGAGTTCTTCATACCCTTTATGTTGTCCGAAGGCAGCAGCCACCTCGTTCCCTGGATACCCTCAGCCAACAAATGGTCCTGGTTATCAACAACTTATAATTAGCTGCAGGCCATTGACAGTTAAGTTCCCAGCCCAGAATATTGCTGGAATCTTGCTGAATTCTATTCTGTCTTGTTAGGATAAAATTAACTCCCTGGGGATCTATAACCTGCAATCCACTCTCTAGTACCAATTTCTGTCTCAGAGTTCTTCAGCTGCAAGCAATAGGAATTTAGAAGGAGCTTGGGTTTTGTGTCCCTCGCTTCTTTGGTAGCTCAGCCGGTAAAGAATTCGCCTGCAATGCAGGAGACCCCCGGTTCGATTCCTGGGTGGGAAGATCCCCTAGAGAAGGGATAGGCTACCCACTCCAGTATTCTTAGGCTTCCCTGGACAATAAAGAATCTGTCTGCAATGTGGGCAGACCTGGGCTTGATCCCTGGGGTTGGGAAGATCCCCTGGAGGAGGGCATGGCAACTCACTCCAGTATTCTTACCTGGAGAATTCCATGAACAGAGGTTCCTGGTGGGCTACAGTCCATGGGGTCGCAAAGAGTCAGACACCACTGAACAACTAAGCATAGCATAGCACAGAATCAGAGACAATTAGAGAAACAGGCTTAGAAAATGCAGACCCCCCCACCTCTCCCGAAAAGAAGAAAGAAAATGCAGGCTCAGAGCAGCATCAAGGATGCAGGACGTGGATTTAATCCACACTTTGTTTGGGACACTGTTACCAGCTTGAACAAGGCTCCACCAGATTCTCTGTCCTTATGGTTTTCCATTTAACATTCAAAGTCCCAGGAACCTCTCTTGGGCCTTGTTGCCTGCCTGTGCCAGTTATCTTCCCTTTTCCATCCAAACCCACTCTCTCCCTTCTTCACCCTCTCTGTGGCCAGAACCATATGGTTTCTGCCTGTTCTACAAGACCATAGACTACATCAAGGGTCTCATTGCCTCTGGTCTCCAGATGGGTTTGGCCAGTAGAAAGTCCAGGTAGGAGGTCAGAGGGTGAGGGGAGAATGGAATCAAGACAATTATTCCCTCTCTTGCAGTAACATGAGGCTGGCTGTGTGTCCCTCAGGAGAAGGAAATTGTTCTTCTTGTGGCAGCGTCTTCCACTCAATTCTCTCTTTCCTAGTTCCAGTACCATGCCCTCCCCTCACCTCTAGGGCCATTATGAACTTTAGCCAACTGGATGCTCCCTCCTGACTTTTATATCTTGATCAGGGATGTCCCTCATCCCCACTAAATGAAGGTATGGTAGTGGGGTCAGCATCCTGACCAGGCAGTGCTGGTTGTGTGACAGGGCTGGGCATCCATCCAGCTTCTTGTCCTCTTTTGATTTCTGCCAAGAATCCCAAATCCCTTGTCTGGTTCCCATAACTTTCAGCTGTTGTCAAGACCTTCCAAAAGTCTTCCAATGAACTCTGTTCGGCTTAGGTGAGCCTGTCGCTTCCTGGGCCTACAACCATGAAGTCTAATTGACGTGCTGCTATCCCCAGAAAAGTGGATGCTGTGTCAACATGGCAAACACAGGTGTCTTATTCACCTGTTTCCTCCAGCGCCTGGTTCCTACTAGATACCCAGTTAAAAGCTGTTAAGTGAACCCATTTCTGCCATGGCCAGCCCTGGCTGCCCCATAGTGTTCCTCCCCATATTCCCCATATTGAAATGAGGGAAGAAACTATAGTCTTTGCTGAATGAGCTTAGTGAAACTGACTTCCTGGAGACTATTGCTTAGATGAAAATAACACAACATAAAGGATTAGTAAAGCTTTCAAGGGCCGATAAGCACATCATTTAAAAGGGAAAAGGAATAAAACATTGTCATCCAGAGTCATATAGAGCCCACCAGGACATGACATTTGCAAAAGCCATCCCCCAAACAATGTAAGAATGCCTGTTAAAGTTTCTGAAATGGAATTCAGAGACAAGAGAAAATGTCCTCAAGGAATAATACCAAGAGGGACCTACTTAAAATGTGTGATGGAAATGAGATGAAAGCTTCACAAATGCCCTGTAAATCTCAAGAAAAATAATCAACAGCAGGTCCATTAAGACTCTAGTAGTGATGAGATACTAGAGTATCTTATCACTTTATCACTTACCTTCACTTATCACTTTCATGCATTGGAGAAGGAAATGGCAATCCACTCCAGTGTTCTTGCCTGGAGAATCCCAGGGACGGGGAGCCTGGTGGGCTGCCGTCTATGGCATCGCACAGAGTTGGACACGACTGAAGTGCCGCAGCAGCAGCAGCAGTGATGAGACAGCAGGTGGGAGAAGCAGAGAACCTGGGGACAGAGAACATGTCAAAATGAGCCATTCTGACCTGCATCCTGGGGCCACCAAGGCATCCACTAATGAACTCCCAGAACCACAGAGCATTGATTTAGAAAAACAAAACAATACATGTCTCATCTTCAGCAAGAATCCTGTCACTTCAGTTTAGCCAGAATCCTCCTTCAGTTCAGTTCAGTTCAGGTGCTCAGTCATGTCCGACTCTCTGTGACCCCATGGACCGCAGCACACCAGGCCTCCCTGTCCATCACCAACTCCCGGAGTTTACCCAGACTCATGTCCATTGAGTCAGTGATGCCATCCAGCCATCTCATCCTCTGTCGTCCCCCTTCTGCTCCTGCCTTCAATCTTTCCCAGTATCAGGGTCTTTTCAAATGAGGCAGTTCTTCACATCAGGTGGCCAAAAGATTGGAGTTTCAGCTTCAACATCAGTCCTTCCAATGAACACTCAGGACTGATCGCCTTTAGGATGGACTGGTTGGATCTCCTTGTAGTCCAAGGGACTTGCAAGAGTCTTCTCCAACACCACAGTTCAAAAGCATCAATTCTTCGGCACTCAGCTTTGTTTATAGTCTGACTCTCACATCCATACTTGACTACTGAAAAAAACATAACCTTGACTAGATAGACCTTTGTTGGCAAAGTAACGTCTCTGCTTTTTAATATGCTGACTAGGTTGGTCATAACTTTCCTTCCAAAGAGTAAGCGTCTTTTAATTTCATGGCTGCAGTTACCATCTGCAGTGATTTTGGAGCCCCCAAAAATAAAGTCTGACGCTGTTTCCACTGTTTCCCCATCTACTTCCCATGAAGTGATGGGACCAGATGTCATGATCTTAGTTTTCTGAATGTTGAACTTTAAGCCAACTTTTTCATTCTCCTCTTTCACTTTCATCAAGAGGCTCTTTAGTTCTTCTTCACTTTCCTCCTTATCCCTGATGTTTCCTCTTAGTAAATTTCCATCCACTGCTCCCCACCCTGTTCCTTGGCTATAAAGTGCCACCAATAAGGCTTCTCAGGTGGCTCAGTGGTAAAGAATCTGCCTGCCAATGCAGGAGACACAGGTTCAATCCCTGGGTTGGGAAGATCTCCTGAAGGAGCAAGTGGCAACCCACTCCAGTATTCTTGCCTGGAGAATCCCATGGATAGAGGAGCCTAGCAGGCTACAAACAATGGGGTCACAAAGAGTTGGACACAACTGAGCACATACATCCATGCTGTAGTCAGAGTTGATGCAATTTCTCTCCTCAGTTGCAAAATTCCATCATGGTGGTCCTTATACCTGTTGTGTTAACACCTGTTGTGTTAACCCTCACCCCTCCTGCCCCAAATAAAGTCTTCCTTTCTTACTTTAAAAAAAAAAAAAAAGCCCACAAGGGGTCAATCTTGAGAAATCCAAGACTACGGTTTCAAAAGAGAAAAACAACTACTGAGAATGGTGAAGCTTCCTAAAGTGAACATTTTAAATGAAAATTTAGAATTATTAAGTCTAAGGGCACTTATTGGAGATATATCTTGAATGGAAACAACCAGAAATGCAACAATCTAGAAATATACCAAGAGGTTTCAGTTCAGGTTTTCGAATCTGTTTCTGATTCCTGTTTGACTTAGAATAAATCAATTAATTTCCCCATTGGAGAGATACATTTTTTCACGATGCTCCCAAACAAAACACTGTTTTTGAATGTTAATAGTTGCAACAGTAACTGGAAACACACCAAGTGTTCTTGGCAAACAAGTAGTCATAGTTTATTCCAAGTTGGTCTTGCTGTGGTTGTTTAGTCGTGTCCAACTCATTCGCAGCTCCATAGACTGTAGCCTACCAGGCTCCTCTGTCCACAGGATTTCCCAGGCAAGAATACTGGAGTGGGTTGCCATTTCTTTTTCCAGGGGATCTTCCTGACCTAGGGATTGAACCCATGTCTTCTGCAATGGCAGGTGGATTCTTTACCATTGAGCTATCAGGGAAGCCCTCTTATAGCCCCCAAAGTCTCCAGTCAAGCATGCTGCCTTGCATAACAAAGGAAAGGAATTTCTGTCACATTCCTGTCAAGGGCCACATCTGGATGCAAGAAGAACGTGGCTCCTAGTGGTATAAGATCTTCACATACCCATCCTCAGGATGTTCCGTTTGTAAATGCTTTGGATTTTTCAAAAAGTGTCTCCACTTCTACAGTCTAAGGTAATTTTCCCAGTTGTGTGAGATGATAGCTGTTATTTTGAATTATACCTTACAGATGAGAAAAGTACAGAACAGCTTGGCATGAACTTTGGGTAGCTCATGAGTCTCAAAGTCCAGAGGGCGTGGAGTCAATGGCCTCTGGGCCTCTTTTCATGCGTGTCAGTCCCTGTTGTGCCCATTTCTGTTAGTCATCATCACCGAGACCTTTGGTTGCAGGCTTAGCCCAGCCTAGTTGCTAAACCAGGGGCCCAACCCAAGCCCAAGCCCTGGATTCTGGCCTAGGTAAGCAGGCTGTCACCAGGTGCCACCACACCACAGCGGGGACCCCAGTGGTTCAGATCTGCATCTCCCAGCCCCTTGGCTGAGTAGCCTAGCCCCAGGCATTTTTTTAACTTCAGAATAATGCCCCACCAACCAATTGATTGTTTGGGACCTCACTTGTCTGTCTATAGTGGAGTTCTACTGCTTTTCAGTACCTAGTTCAATACACCTTCAAGGGTATTTTTTTGTTGTTACAGCTGCATTCTAAGTCTCTGATTAGATTTCATTATTTTCTGAGTAAAAGTTTCTGATTAGATTTCACTGTGACTTTTACAAGTTGTATGCAAGAATTTACCTATTGGAATATATATTTTTATTATACTTTTTTCCTTTTACATGACAGGCTAACACATTGATCTTTTTCTTTTTCTCTTTCTTTTTTTTTTTTAAGTTTTTATTTTGAGTTGGAATATAGCCAATTAACAATGTTGTGATAGTTTCAGGTGAAAAGCAAATATATATATATACACATATATATATATGACTCAGCCATATATATATATGTATATCCATTCTCCCCCAAACTCTGCTCCCTTCAGGCTGCCACATAAGATTGAAGCACATCGATTTCTTAAAATTACATATGTATATATTTCTATAAGGATATAATCACTGAATTTTATTTCAGAACAGCAAAAGAGGTATTATAAAAAATATTTACCATAAAAAGGGAACTTGAGTCTGACAAGGTTGAGGCCATCATATTGGAATATTGACCTTCCAGATATTTTCTGGTTGACTTGATGATACTTGAACAGATAACAACTTTTAGCTTACTTTGCTATGTCCACTTTCTCCTGCTCTCTCCTCACCCTGGGGCTGCTCCCAGAGGCTCCTTTGTTCTGCTGATCCCACACCTTCTCTTTACCTATCAGAGAAAAAAGTTCCTGACAGCATCAGTTGCTCCCTGGTACCATCCCAGGAGGCCCACTGCTCCCTCCTAGGCTCCCTCCCACCCCTTCCCAGTCCCCCAGCTCCATCTTGCTTGTTCTACCCTCACTTCAACACACTTAACATATCCAATCTCTTCTGGACTGTCTGTCCAGGTGAGATCCTGGGCTGTGCTCTGTCTCCTGATGGCCTTTTAAATGTTCTTTTCTCTAGCTGGAGGGGGAGGGGAGGGGAAAAAAAAAAATGTTCTTTTCTCTAGCTGGAGATGCATCCTGTTCTCATGGAATAATCTTTGTCAGTTCAGCTGGAGATCTGAAAAATGGTGAGCCTAGCTGAGCATTTCTGCCTCTGCAGAGACAGTGCTGTGATCAATAAGGGCTTCTACTCTTGAAGATTTTCCTTATTGCTGTATCCCCAAAGCTTATTACTCATCTCTCTGGTTGTCTCTCTCCTGTTGGGGGTGGCAGGTAATCTGTGAGAACACACACAATTATATTCACTTGCTTTCTTTATTATCAGGCCATACCCAGATTTTATGTTTTCCCTATCCTTTGACCACCATTTAACCTCTTTCCTGGTTAGACTGTCAATAGTTAAAATTTTGCTATTAAAAAATATTATGTATTTACTGTGGGTGTCAGAGGGAGTAATTCTGTGACATGGCTTCTTTGCAGAGGTTGCTGATAATCCATCAATATCCTTCATCTTTAAATAATAAGTAATAGAACTTTCCAGTTCTACATGGACTCACGTTCACTCAGCTAAAAAATCTACATTTCCCAGCTTCCCTTGTAGCTGGGTGTGGTCATGTGACTGAATTCCAACCAATGGGATGTGAGCAAAAGTGATTATGTCATTTCCAGGTCTTGCCCTTAAAAGGAATGAGTGTACACTCCCTTTCTCCCTCTTCTCAATGGCCAGGATGCAAACATTGATGGCAGGAACTGAAGCAGTCACCTTGGAACTCAGAGATGGAAGTCATGTGTTGAGAATGGCAGAGATACTCTACCAGCTGTAGACTACATTCCTTTGGACTACTATGTAAGAGAGAATAAAAATTCTGCTTAGTTTAAGTCACTGTATTTTGGGGTCTTCTGACTACCTATTTTATGCTCTAAGCTTCATGTTACTCCCATTACCCAGGAAACTGTCCTTCTTACTTGTACTTATTTGTGTTTTCTTAGTTCAAGTTTTATGATTTCTGTCTTCCTTTTAAAAACTTTTAAACTGTTAGATAGTGGGTCATCTAATTTTTTTTTCAAAGAATCAGCTTATGGTTTTCCTTATTCTAGAGTGCTTAGAGTTTGAAAATTATTTTTGCTACCTTTACACTTGAATTAATTTCTAGCCACTTATGGAATTGTTGAGTCACATCCTTTACTCCTCAACATTCTTTCTACATTGTTCCATTGTCTTATGCCATCTAAAACTGCTGAAAAGAAGTCCAAGGTCAGTCTCATTTTCTTCTTGGTAGATGGTCTGCTGCTTCTGCTGGGATGTTTATAGTAGGAAGCTTTTGTTATCCCTAAGATTTAGGAACTTCACAAGAGCTATTCTGATTTCAATAGTCTCTTTACTCAATTTACCTGGAATATAGGAAATTCTGTTCACTTGCCAAGCTGAGTCTTTTTGTTTCAGAAATGGCTTTTCTTTTATGCTTGTGACTACTTTTTCAATTTCATTTGTTCCCTCTTCATCAGGACTCTAGCTGTATGTTGGATCAATATAAACATCTCACATAGCTACCATTTTCTTTCTAATCATTTCATCTGTTTGTACTTCTCTTTTATGTCTGTGTGATATTCTCACATCTGTTATCCATGGCACTGACTCACTTTTCTGTTATAGCAACTCTACTTCGTGTGGTTTCTAATGTGACTTTCAGATAGTGTATTTTTCTTCTATTTCTTTCCTTACCTTTCCAAGTCACCTTTTCATATAATTTTGGTATCTCTGAATTTTTGTTTCATAGGGTCTCATATTGTATTCAGTTAGAGTGATACTTTTCAAAGAACTTATTCTATTTTCTGAAATCATTTTTCTTCTGATGTGTATTCTTTATATGTATTTTTCTACTGACATTCTTTGGGAGAGGAGAATAGTATCTCACGTAGATCCCATGGTAGCTCTTTACTAAGAAATAGTGACTAGTACTTGAATCCATTTCCCCTTGAGATATAACTTCTATTTCATAGGAAATGTAGTAGCTAGAGAAGAAAGCTAACACAAGGGAAAACCAGAGAAATACAGAAGGACATTCTGTAGGACAACTGACTCAATTGTTTCCACTGGTAAGTGTTCTAAAAAAGGGACTGGACGAGATTAAGCTTAACAGGTATTAGGGTCCTTGATTGGATACTGATATGGATAAACCAGCTAAGAATAATTGGGAAATTTTTAATATGGCCTGGAAACTAAATGAGATGAGATAAAATAACTAAAACACAAAGGTAGAAAGTGTTGCCTAAACAAAACAGGGATAAAAATGTTATAAAACCATTTTTACAGTATGATCTCATTTTAGTACACACACAGGTAGCTGTTACAGTGAGTGATATTCTCTGGGTGGTAGGAATATGCTATTTGTTTTTAAGCTTGTCTATATTTTCTAATATTCTACAAGTACATATACTTTTTATGTGGTATTTTTTTTTTAATAGTGACACATTTAAAATTGGAGAAGGGAATGGCTACTCACTCCAGTATTCTTACCTGGAGAATTCCATGGATAGAGGAGCCTGGAGGGCTATAGTCCATGAGGTCACAAAGAGTCAAACATGACTGAACAACTAACACTTTACTTTTATATTTAAAATATTTACCATGGAGATAATAAAGCTTAAGTTTCAAGGTCCCTTCTCATGTGCCCTTCCAAGGTCTAGGAGGACATCCCTCCAACAATTTTGTACCATACACTTTTGTAGGATTTTTAAATCTCATTTTTCATTTCTCTAGCATTTTTAAATTGTGGTAAAGACACATAATGAAAAGTTCACTCTTTTAACCATTTAGGTTTACAGTTCAGCGGTAGTGCATACCTTCACATTGTTGTGCAAATATCATCACCACTCATCTCCAAGGCTTGGTCATCTTTCCAAACTCAAACTCTGTACCTGTTAAACAATAACTCTTGACACACCCCTCTCTCCAGTCTTTTTATTTTTAAGAATCTCCAAAACTGTATAAGCTTTAAACTCCACAAAACCTGGGCCTAGCCTCAACTGACAACCAGATATCCTAGTCATTCTTGAGAAAGCTTTTGAAATGATGCCTAACCCTGACAAGGTGACTTTAACCTCAAACCAAAGGACAATCAACATACTCAAGGAGACTCTCACCAAAGTGCTCATCAGTAAATGTGCAAAACTCAATAATTGTGACAACATCAACAGTGTATACACATAAAAACAAAACCAGTGAATGTTACTAGAATATATATTAAACAACTTTTTCCAAAAGTTACTTGTTTGTCATTCTTAAGGTCCAATTTTATTGTAAAGTTAAGCCTATTTTCTTCATTACTTAGAATTATTGGTAAATAGTACCATAACTTCCTGTAAAATTAGTCCAGAGGAGTATATAGACATTTTATATAGTTCTATCAGCTATTTTTTAAGCCTGATTCAAAATCAAAGAAACCTTTATTTCTTTCATACTTAGAAGAAGTTCAAAGTAAGAGTCCAGGACTAGTATAATTTTATGATCCTCAAGGAACTGAAGCCCTTTTATCTTGCTATGCTACCATCCTTAGCATGCCAATTCATGGCCCAGTAGGGTTGCTCAAGCTCCAGCCATCAAGTCTATATTCCAGTCTGAAGGGAAAAGTGAGTGAAAAAGAGCATACCCCCTTCCCATGAGGATTCCTTACCGAAATTTCATCCAACTCCTGATCTTGCATCATTTTTGCCCTATAGCCTTAGCTAGCCAAGACAGAGGCCAGGAAACACAATCTTCATTCCACAAACTCATGCCAACTAAAAACCAGACGCTCAATTACTAGAGACCCAATGGTCAAATATATCCAAACCATACATCTAAGCTTTACTGCAGCATGTAAGCTTTAGCTGTGAAAAGCATCGTATCAGTGTACTAATTATCATCACTTTTTACTGCGTGTTGTTTCCAGGGAAATGTAAACCACAGGATGTGGTCTCTGACCCCATCCCTAGAGAATGTTACCATAGAAGACATTTCCCCACACGGTAAACAAAGGAAAACAAGGAACATGAGGGTAGAAGTTGTTGTACCCATGAGAGAGCCTATAGAGCTGGAGCATAATAGAAACAACCAGAGAGGGGTGATGGAATCAGCAAAGGAAAGCCTCGTGACCTTTCAGCCTTCTCCCTGGCTTGATAATGAAATACAGAAATAAACCTCCCCGCTTGTACTTTGCATATTTTGGTTGTCATATTGCTTTTCTAAATTGATTGCATTTGACCTTGATGAGGGAATTTACCTTGGTGGTTAATAGAGTCTGGAATTTTGTTCAGACTAGGATTTCTCCCTGAAATAGTGGTAGTGGTCAGTAGGAGTGGTGGTCAGTCTGCTGGGTTCTTTGCCTCTTATCTAACTGCCCCAAGATCTGGGCTCTTTTTTCCTCTCTCTGGCTCAGCGATGAGGCAGGCTCCCTCTCTGAGAAAAAGCAGGGCGTGTTGATCTAGCAGAGCGGCTCATTGGTATTCTGTTCCTCTCAGCTGGCACCCCCACCCAGCCAGCCTCTGGGTAAGAAACCACTTATTCCTACTGTTCTTCAGTTTGACTTCCTTAGGGAAATTAGCCCCGCAGAAGTAGCCAGACAGTGGTAGCAAAGTATAGAGCAGGCACCTACAGTCCTGCAGCTTCTCCCAGAACCAGCAGAGGCTACTGCAGATAGACCAGGGTACATGGGGCCCACATGGTACAGAACTCAGGAAAACTGTTTTAATCAACCACCGCCCTTAAAACTCTTTGGGGGTAGGTCACATTTGGAGTAAGGGAGGCTTGAAAGGCAGGGAGGGGACTTTCCTCTTAACAGCGGAAGGAGCTTCTTAACAGTGGAAGGAGCTTCCTAACAGCCTTCCTTTTCTGCTTTGTGCCTGGGTCAGCAAGTTCTAGGGGAGCTGTGTCCTCAGGTCCCAAGGGGGCTGGGGCCTGTCGGGGCACGCAGCAAGCTGTGAAAGCACTCTGGAGGAAAAGGGAGGCTCCTCTTCATTTCCCTTTCCCGCAGGCCTGCCCTGGTTTTTCATGATGTCATCCATTCATCATTGTGAGCTGATTGGTGGCCCCAGGCCTTGGCTGGCTGCCCAAGGCCAGGAGGGAAGAAAGAGGACCCAGGACAAATGCGCAGCAGGCCCCTGACTATGTGCGGAAATGTTGTCATCAGTTCCACATAGAAAGACTTGGAACAAATCGAAGAAGACAGTAAAAGTCACAAGATCCTATCCAACCTTCCCTTCCCTGAATGCCTGGGAAGAATTCAGGGGCCTCTTTCCTGTGGATGGGGAACCAAATCCTGGAGTGGGCCTGGGTGTGGAGGAGGGACTGCTCGGCCAGATGGTTCATTCTCCAGAATTCAACCTGTTTCCTGAATCAGTGGTGTTTGAAAGCAACTTTGTCCAGGTACTCTTGGGCCGCTCCGAATGGCACTCCTTGATTCCTCTAAATCTCTTCCCACAATGTGACGGAGAGTCTGTCCCCGGAACTGGAGTGGAGTGACAACTGAGGCAAAGAGAGGAACCAAAGGCAAGGCTACCCACACCTGACCCTGACATTGCAGAGCCCCAGATAGGCTTTCTCCTGCAGTCACTCTGGAGAGAGAGGTCAAGGGTTCTCTGCTCTGAGGGGAGGGTTTGATCTCTGAATCCCTTAGTTTACTTCATCCTCCAGGCTGTCAGTTCAAAGTAGACGAACAAAAAGGCAGTAAAATGAGATGCTATTTACGGCTTTAGAGCAGAAATGCTGATGGATGAAAGAATAGAAGTGGGGCACCCAGAGAGATCTAGGCTCGGAGTCTGGTCCATTTTTTTCTCGTCAGGGGATGTCATGGTGCAGGTGACCTGCGCACCAGTTTTCTCTGTTGTAAAAGAGGTGGGACTGACCTGGCTGGGAAACATGGGAAGAAAGGCCTCAGTACAGGAGCACTCACTGCATTTTGTTTCCTTGCCTGGGCTCTCCTTAGGCCAGATGGGACCCAGAATAAGCAGCACTTGGGGGTTACAGGGGCCTGACAGTGAAAAAAAGATGCAGGAGATAATAGGGCTCCCAAGAAAGTGCCAAAGGACAGGTTTTTAAATTAAAAGCCAGGAAATGGTCTGTGGAGGGTTCATGGGAAGTGTGACACATGTTCAGGGAACCCTTGTGGGCAATTGCTAATATTGGGTTAGTCAAAAAGTTCATCTGATTTTTCCACATCAGCTTAAAAAACCCAAATGAACTTTTTGGTCAACCCACAATAGGCAAAGTAAATACTGTTACAGTTGTTTAACCAATATAGGTTTAACTGTGGTTCCAAACAAGTGATGACTTTGCCCCCACCAGTAGTGGAGCCATGTCTGAAGCCACTGGCCATGTCTGAATGAAGCATTTTGGATTGTCACAGTTTGGGGGTGGGGTTGGGGTGGTCACTGCTATCTGCAACTATTGGGCAAAGGCCATGGATGCTGTTAAACACCTTACAACACACAGGAGAGCCCACTCCCCCCAAACAAAGAATTATCCAGCCCCAAATGTGAACAGTGCCGAGTTTGAGAAGCTCTCTCGTGAAACATGCTGCTGCTCCTGCCAAATGCTCAGACTGTGCTGGGGGACTGCTTTGCAGGTCAGAAAGGGCAGGGACTGGATAGACATCTACAAAACCTACAACACCATGGCCCTGGGGGTGACCTCCTCCGTGCCCTGCCTGCCTCTTCCCAACATCCTCCTCATGGCCAGTGTCAAATGGCACCACGGGCAGAACCAGACATGGAACAAACCATCCACAGCCCCCAAGATCATCCTGAAGAGGTGAGCATCCTGAAGTGGGGCAAAGGGGGAGGCATGTAACATGGACAGGAAGGAGGGCCAGTCTACATCCCCACTTTCCTTCTTGTTGCACTCACTGCACTGAATTCTTAGGAAGTCTCTCTACTTTGGGGCAAGGGACAAGGAAGCCAAGGGGTCTAGGAGATGAAGCATTGGTTGGGAGATGCAGGTTCTAAACCTTATGCAACTGACTAGACTCAAAACTGGAAAAGGCAATGGCAACCCACTCCAGTACTCTTGCCTGGAGAATCCCATGGACAGAGGAGCCTGGTAGGCTGCAGTCCATGGAGTTGCGAAGAGTCGGACACAACTGAAGCGACTTAGCAGCAGCAGCAGCAGACTCAAAACAATTTTTGAGTTCCAAGTTACTTGATGCATTTCAGTTTTCCTACTGGTAAAGTGAATTGAACGAAGTCTTACTTGGAACTGTAATATTATGTTTGTCTGGGATGCAATGGCCCTTTATTTTTTCAGATTTCCAACTTTTTATTTTGTATTGGGTATAGCCAATTAACAATGTTGTGGTAGTTTCAGGTGAACAGCAAACTGACTCAGCCATACATGTACTTGTATCCATTCTCCCCCCATATCCTCCTCCCATCCAGGCTGGCACATAACACTGAGTATAGTTCCATGTGCTATACCCTTGCTGGTTATTCATTTTGAATACAGCAGTGTGCAGTGGCCCCTTTAGATGCTTGAGCCTCTTCAAGTAATTTGCAGGATATCTCAAGAATCTCTAGATATTCCCAGAGGCCCAAGTTAACCTTTCATTGCTCCATGGTGCTTCAATAATAAACCTCTCCGTTATGTTCTAAGCACCCCCTACAGCAAGTGCATCCCAGTTCAGCTGACTAATCCCAGATCCAAAGCCAGCTCCCTGAACTTTAGCTCCTTTGGGAAGAGTAATTGGGGCCTTAAGGTCAATGAATGGACAAGCTGGACAGTGAGACCCAGCTCCTATTTTTCTATCAAGAAGAAAATTAAAAATCCCTATGATCCCAGCTACCTTACTCCCAGGCTGCCCTTCTCAAGCAGGATTCAGGGAACACCAGCATGAGAATCGTGGCAGGAAAGGTGGAGGTTAAAATGCAGATTCCAGGGCCCTACCCCAGACCTACTGAATCTGAATCTTTGGGGGTATCTTCAGGTGTCTGCATTTTAACCAAGCTCCCCAGGTGAATCTGATCTCCCTGAAGTTTGAGAACCACTGTGCTAACCATTCACTCCTACCCACCCCCAAAGCCTTGGTCCTAAAGGAGACACTCTTCATTTTAGTGAAGACAGCGTTGGACCATGTGTGTTATCAATGTATGTCTTCCCTTGCGTCTTCAGGATTCTCCCATTGAAGTTTGTGGAGCTCCAGGTCTCTGACCACCTTCAACGTGTCCTGCGTTTGAGGACAGTCACAGAGAAGATATACTATCTAAAACTCCACCCTGACCATCCTAAGACTGTCTTCCACTTCTGGATCCGGCTCATTCAAATTCTGCAGAAGGGCCTGTCCATCACCACCAAAGACCCCAGGATTCTTGTCACTCACTGCCTGGTACCCAAGAATAGCTGCAGTCCCTCAGGAGACTCACAGGTAAGTGGACACTATGGCCTCCTCCAGCCAAGGCCAGAGCTGAGCTGTAGAGCTTTGGTAAGCTGATATGGGAGCACCCTGGGAAGGAGATCCCTGCCTTAGGCCTTTTCTAATCACTTTATTGATTAAAATTCACTCAAGTGTACAGTTCAGCATTTTCAGTAGTTTCAGTTCTGCAACCATCACCACCATATCTATCACCCTAAAAAATTCCCTCATGCCCATTTGCAGTCATTTTGTTCCTACTTTCTACCCTAGGCAACCACTGATCTGTCTTCAAACTCCACTCATATTTCTGAAACATTTCATATACATGGAATCCTATAATATATAGTGTTTTGTGTCTGGCTTCTTTCATTTAGCATAAGGTTTTTCAAGTTCATTCATATCATAGCATGAGGCCAACTCTATGTTAGAGTCACATATTATCAATAATTTCTTCCTTTTTATTGTGGAATAGTATTCCACTGCATGGATATACCACATTTTGTTTGTCTAATCACCAGTTGATGGACATTTGGATCATTTTCATGCATGCGTGCTCAGTCCTGTCCAACTCTTTGAGACCCCATGGCCTGCATCCCACCAGGCTCCTCTGTCCATGAAATTTTCCAGGCAAGAATACTGGAGTGGGTTGCTCTTTCCTCCTCCAGGAGATCTTCCTGGCCCAGGTATCGAATCTGCATCTCCAGTATCAGCAGGCAGATTCTTTACTGCTGCGCCACCTGGGAGACCTTTGGATTATTTCGTTTGGGCCTATTATGAATAATGCTGCTGTGAACATTTGTGTACAAGTTTTTGTATAGATGTATGTTAGGGTATGTTTTCATTTGTTGTGGGTAGATTCCAAGAATTTGGAATTGCTGAGTTATATGATAAGTTTGTGTTTAAACAGGCAAACCTTTTTCCAAAGTGACTATACCATTTACATTCCCACCAGGAATGTGAGAGGGTTTTGCTTTCTCCACATCTTCACCAACAATGATATTATCTTCTTAATTAAAGCTATTCTAGGGGATATGTTGTGTTTTTAATTAGGATTTCCTGTCAAGAAACTTTTCATAGACTTGTTAACCATTTATATATATTCTTGGTGAAATTTCTAATCAAATCTTTTCTTATTAAAAACACTTTTTAATTGAGTTGTAAGAGCTCTTTGCATATTATGGATATAAGTCCTTTATCAGATATATGACTTGTAAATGTTTTTTCCCAGTCTGTGAGTTGTCTTTTCATTTTCTTAATGATGTTTTCTAAGGAGCAAAACTTTTAAATTTTGATGAAGTGCAGTTTATCAATTTTTTCTTTAATAGATCTTTTATCTAAAAACTCTTTGTTCAACCCAAAGTCACAAAAAATATATGTTATCCTATATTTTCTTCAAGAAGTTGTATAGACTTCTTTTAAAAA
>NW_011495080.1:8551527-8564605 GCF_000754665.1 Bison bison bison | reverse complement strand
TTCTTTTAAAAAAAAAAAAATTTTTTTTTTGGCCACATCATGTGGCTTGTGGGATCTTAGTTCCCCAGCCAAGAATTGAATATGAGCCCCTGCCATTTGAAACATGGAGTCTTAACCACTGGACCACCAGGGAAGTCACTAGACTTAGCTCTTACATGTAGGTCTTTGATCCCTTTTGAGTTAATATTTTTGTATGATGTGAGGTAAGGGTACATTTTTAAGTAATTTTTTTTTTTTTGGCATGTGGATGTTATAACAATTCTAGTACCATTTGTTAAAAGACTATCCTTCCCATGTTGAATTGTCTTGGCATTGGACCATAAACGTAAGGATTTATTTCTGGCTTCTCAGTTCTGTTCCATTGATCTGTTTGCTATTCTTGTGCCAATACCACAATGTCTTGATAAATGAAGCTTTATGGTAAGTTTTTTGAAACCTCTGAATTTTAATTTTTGAAATTGGGTGTTGTAAATCTTCCAATTTTGCTCTTTTTCAAATTGTTTTGGAATAGCCAAATCCAGATCCTTTGCATTTCCATGTAAATTTTAGGATCAACTTGCCAATTTCTGCAAAAAACAAACAAACAAACCTGCTGGAATTTGGTAAGGACATGTTGAATTTATACAACAATTTGGGGAAAATTGCCATCTTGACAATATTGAGTCTTTCAGTACATATGTATACAAAGTCTTTCCATTTATATCAATCTAATTTCCCTTAGCAATGTTTGCAGCTTTCAGTTTATAAGTTCTGCACTACTTTTGTTCAATATATTGCTAAGTATTTGATTGTTGTTGATATTATTGTAAATGGAATTGTGTTGTCTTAACTTTGTATCACTTATTGAAAGTATATAGAAATACAATAGATTTTTGTGTATTGTTGTTTATTAGCTTATTAGTTTTCATGGATTCCTTAGGATTTTCTACATATATGCATATTCCTGTTATCTGCAAATAAATACAGCTTAATTTCATTTCTCATTTGGATCCATTTGTTTGTTGCTTATTGCATTAGTTAGAACCTTCAGTACAATGTTTAATAAAAGTAATAAAAGCAGACATCCTTGCCTCATTCCAGGTATTACAGGGAAAATATCCAGTCTTTCACTAAGTATGATATTAACTATGGGATTTTTGTAAATGCCCTTTATAAGATAGAGGAAATTCCTTTCTATTCCTTGTTTATTAAGAGTTTTTTAAATCATGAATGGGTATTATATTTTGCCAAATGCTTTTTCTCTGTCTACTAAGATGATCCTATTGTTTGTTCTTTATTCTATTAATATAGTATATTGTTGTTGTTTAGTTGCTAAGTTGTGTCCAACTCTTTGCAACCCCATGGACTGTAGCCTGCCAGACTCCTTTGTCCAGGTCCATAGGATTTCCCAGGCAAGAATACTGGAGTGGGTTGCCATTTTCTTCTCCAGGGGATCTTCCCAACCTAGGGATAGAACCCAGGTCTCCTGCACTGGCAGGTGGATTCTTTACCACTGAGCCAACAGGGAAGTCCATATATTATATTACTTTAATTCTTAGATGTTAAACCAGCCTTGTATTCCTGCAATAAATTCTGTTACATTACGATGTGTATGATCCTTTCTATATAGTTTGATTTGGTTTGCTAGCATTTTGTTAAAAGAGTTTTGCACCCACGTTCGTTAGAGATATTGGTCTGTAGTGTTCTTGTGATAGCCTGGCTTTGGTATCAGAATAATACTTGCCTTATTGAGTAATTTAAAAAGTGTTCCTTCCTCCTCTGTTTCTGAGTTTTTGAAGAATTGATGTTACTACTTCTTTAAATATTTGATAGAAATCAGGGAAGCCACCTGGGCCTTTTTGCCTCAGGCCTTGGAGTCTAATGAACTGAAGCCTGAGGTGAGCTACAACATAAGCTCCACAATGGCTGAGATTTTTATCTGTTTTTTTCACTGAGATTCCCCAGTGCCTGGCAAATAGTTGATGTTCAGAAAATATTAATATTAAATGAACGTGAGCAGGTGGTGCAGTGGTAAAGAATCTGCCTGCCAACCTGGGAGATGCAAGAGATACGGGTTTGATCCCTGGGTCAGGAAGATCCCCTGGAGGAGGAAATGGCAACTCGTTCCAGAATTCTTGCCCGGAAAATTCTATGGACGGAGGACCCTGGTGGGCTACAGTCCATGGGGCCTCAGAGTCTGACGTGACTGAGCATGTGCGCACACACACCCCCCCACACAACCAGAACATCCAAGGGGCATCACAGGCAACAAGAAAAGAGGCAATTTTACTTTGGCATAAAAAGCACCTCAACACAGGATATTTCTTAGATAAATGAATTTGAAAAACATTAAAGTTTATTAAATTAAAGTTTATATTAATGAATTTGAAAAACATTAAAGTTTATTAAATTAAAGTTTATATTAATAGACTGTTCAATAACATAGTAAGGTATGTTAAGAATAGCTTACCTACACTAAATTATGTTTAAAGTTTTTAATAACAATATTATTCTTAGGACATCAAAGGAAATTTATAACAATAGAGATAAAAACAAACAGATATAGCCTCAGAATTGCCTCTCTGAGCTGCTGGCATGGCTTTGTCTGATGGAACACTTTAGGTTCTAACACTTTCGGTTCTAGACCATGATATTAGGAAAATGCAGAGATGCTAAAACCTTAACAACCTGGCTTTGTTTTTCTTTCCTCCATCTAGTTAGTACAGAAGAAACCCCAACCTTCCCAGCCCAGCGAGAGCCTCATGCAGCTGATGGCCAAAGGGGAGAGCGAGGCCCTCTGTCAGATCTTTGTGGACTTGCATCAGCACAACCTGTTCAGGTACATGACTCAAATCCAGCCAGCCTGATGTCCCCAGGTGGTCTGCCCCAGAGACTCAGAAACCAAGTAATCTGGTTAAGGGGCACAAGGAAGTACATGAAATTCTGCCCTTCCACATGCAATCCAGTCTGTATTCTTGACTCAGGGAAACCTTTTCCTGGTCTCTTTGCCTGATTGTCCTCCACAAGCACTGTGGGCTTGACTTCAGAGGAGGATATTCATAAAAAATGAAAAGTAACCTCTTCAATATTAAGAATAAATTAGTGACACAGTGGAAAAGTAAAACCTAATTTCTAATCTAGTTCCTAGATTTCCTACTGAGAAATAATCAAAACATTGTTGAAAACATCCTCTATCACTGAGTTCCTTTACCTACATACTTGGCCTCTGCTTGGACTTTATGGAGCTTCTGTGGTCAATTTTTTTTAAGTGTTTTCTGGAAAGCTCCCTCATGTAGGCCTGTCTTCTCCATGTCTGAGGAAATGTCATTGTAGGTACAGATGACTTAGGGTTGACTCTTAGGACTGGTTGGTATGAGAGAGACAAAAGCAGAGCACACTTAGACCTCAGGGTACCACAGCCAGAGAGCAAAGTTCAAGTGGGAACCGGAGTTCCAGTGAACTTGACATGTGGTGTCAAAGAAAAGGGAGAACAGAAATGAATTAGTAAATGTCACCAGAAGAGAAAAACACCAGAGAAGGAGATTTTGTCATAACAGGGACCAGCAATTCAGAGACAGAATTAAAAAAAGAAAGTATTTTTGTATGTATGAGTGCCAATAATAAACTGAAAATCAGGAGAGCTCAGAGGAGGCGAAGTCTCATAGTGGGTAAGTGCTCACATAGGTTTGGACCCAAGTCACTGCTCTGACTATGAGCCCTTGGGCACATTGCTTAACTCTGCTGGGCCTCAGTTTTCAGATCTGTAGAGTGGAAATTATGATAATGCCAACCTCATCCAGATAGTGTCAGTATAAAATGAACCCATATGCATCAAGTGCTTGGCTGGTCCTCAGCAAATCTAGAGGCAGTTATAAGTTAACTCTCAATAAATATTAACTTGTATTCTAACTTGGGCTGAAAGTAGAAAAGTGATAACACAGGAAAAAGACTTATTAGTTGCCTGCTGTTGAAGAATTTTTTATACTGGGGTTGTCATTGGTATATCATACAGAGATGAAGAAGTTCCAGGGTAAGATATCATAATCTGAACAGGAGAGCTCTGGACTTAATACAGATTTTTTTTTTTTTTTTTGACCACACCATTCAGCTTGCAAGCTCTTAGCTCACTGACCAAGGGTGAAACTCCTGACCCCAGGCAGTGGAAGTGCAGAGTTCTAACCATTGGACCATCAGGGAATTCCCAGAACAAAATATTCTGAAGCAACTTTTTGATTGTCTCAAAATGTTAACTCACAGATTTTCTGTATTACTCTTAGGACAGCCTCTGTTTATACCTCATTAGCCACACCTATATCTAGTCAAAGCTATGGTTTTTCCAGTAGTCATGTATAGATGTGAGAGTTGGACCAGAAAGAAAGCTAAGCACCAAAGAATTGATGCTTTCAAATTGTGGTGCTGGAGAAGACTCTTGAGAGTCCTTTGGACTGCAAGAAGATCAAACCAGTCAATTCTAAAGGATATCAACCCTCAATATTCACTGGAAGGACTGTTGCTGAAGCTGAAGCTCTAATACTTTGGTCACCTGATGCAATGAGTCGACTCATTGGAAAAGACCCTAATGCTGGGAAAGATTGAAGGCAAAAGGAGAAGGGGTGGCCGAGGATGAGATGGTTAGATAGCATCACTGACTCAGTGAACATGAATTTGAACAAACTCCAGGAGATAGTGGAAGGCAGAGGAGCCTCGTGTGCTGCAGTCTATGGAGTTGCAGAGAGTGGGGCATGACTTAGGGGCATGACTTAGAGACTGAATAATGATAGTCACACCCAGTTGCAAAGGAGGCTGGGAAATGAAGCCTCTACTCCACATAGCCATGGGCCCAGCACAAAATTAGATGCTCTGCCTCAGCAGGAGAAGGGAAGAAGGGATGCTGGGGGCCTACTGGCAATCTCTGGCACAGAGAGATTTTAATATCTCTGAAAGGTCAGAGAAGTTGAAGACCTAAAGGAAAAACTCACAGAAGTCAGATAAAGGATGGGGAAAGCTGTGCAGACTAAGGGAACAAATGGGTGTAAGACTGAGGCTATGCCCTGAGTAAGAAGCTTAATGAGTCAGTGTAGAGAAAGGGAAGGAAGATCAAGGGGAAGTGGGGATGTTGGTAGGAGGACATACGTAGAAGTGGGCAGGGCCCAAACCAGGCAGGGCCTGGGAAGCCATGCCAATGGATTTAAGCTTTAAGTGTAATGGGAACCTTAGCATTTTCAATAGGGAAGTGCTGTGATCCCATTTACATTTTTAAAAGGTCAAGCTGGCTGCTGCTGTGACAGCGATTTGAAGAGAGGCAGGCTAGGTGTGATGGGACCAGCCAGGGAGCCATGGCAACCGAGTGCAGGCTGTCATGTCCAAGACAGATCAGAGGGATGTGAGAAACAGGGAACATTTAATTTTTGCTTCCCCATCTCAAACAATTACTTTGTACAGATGTTTAGTTTCTTCTCTTTCATTTCCCAGCATGAAGCCCTGGAGTGATGATTTTTCTCCTCATTTAGGCAGGTTCTGGTCTGGTTGCAGTTTTAGCAGTTTTTGCACATCAACAGCAATATGCAACTTACAGCAAATAAAATAAATGGCTGAGATGCCAAACAGACGGAGTCACGCCCACTCCACCTCAGCAAAATCAGCGTCAAGGATTCTGCTCCCCAAACCCCTACCCCATTCTACCTCCCCCTTCTCTAGTTTTCCTTCTGGTGCTTTAATATGGGTCACATCCACCCAATATAGCCACAGCTGTCCTTTTTCATATTTATATCTGCCTCTAAAGCTTTTGTTGCATCAGGAAAAATATAATGAAAAACAAGCTTTAAAACAAGAGTCTCATGCTCTATTCTTTTCCTTCTGACCTTCATTTCCTCGATCCTGAAATGACTGGAGTTCCAGGAGCAGCAAAAAGACAGAGAACAAAAAGGACAGCTCAGGTAAGGGAGGGTACAGAGCACCCACATCTTGGAGAATCTTTCTGCTCTGCAGACATAGGAATAAAATTCCCTCCAGCCCCCCAGACCAACTTTCCTTTGCTGTCAGGATCACCATTATCCTCCTGTACCTTGGTTCTAGTTCTTCTGGGATCTGCAGTCACCATAGTCTATTTGGCACCACATCACCCCAGCTTCTTTCTTTGAAATATTCTTTACATTCTTGAGTTCATTTCCAAGCCCACAGATCCTACCCTAGTCTACTTTATTATCTCTTGCCTGGGCCACTGCAGCAATCTCCTGCTAGTTCATTCATTCATTCAAAAACACATATTGGGCACTTGGTAAGTGCCAAACACTGTTGAAGGCTTTGGAGTCACAGTGAAGAAAAACACAGCACCCCATTCGGGGGTTTATAGTTTTTGGAGTCGAATGGGTAAATTCCCAAATCACATAACCTCTCCTTCCAGGCAACATTCAAAGCTCAAGACTGGGGTGCTCCTGTCTTGAGGGCACAAAGGCAGAACTCCCTCACTCCTCCTGGGAAGCTGTCCCAGAAGACCTGGGGTCTGTGCTGAGTCACAGAGGATGAGTACAAGTGGGCTGGCCGAGGCGGATGAGGCAGGGATCCTAGAAAGAGACACAGAGTCTGTGTAAGACAGTATGACATGTTCTGGAAACAGCAGCCAGTTCCTGATGTATTCTCAGGTTCTAGTTTACCCCAAATCCACTCATTTTGGCATGGCTGATCCTGCATGAGCCTTCCATCTCTTACCCATCTCACCTGATTACTCTCTCCTTCTTAATCAGGAGCTCTCTGCCTTCTTTTCTCCAGCTTAAATCTTCTGCTCTGGTCAAACCTCAGTTATCCTTTCCCATGACTTATTCATCCTCCTCTGCTCCCTTCTTCCTGACGCCACTCTAAATCCTGCCTAATCATCCAGATACACTCACAACTGGGGCTTCCCCGGTGACTCAGCATTAAGAATCCGTCTGCAATGCAGGAGACACGGGTTCAATCCCTGGGTCAGGAAGGTCTCCTAGAGAAGGAAATGGCAACCCACTCCAGTATTCTTGCCTGGAGAATTCCATAGACAGAGGAGCCTGGAGGGCTACAGTCCATGGGGTCGCAAAGAGTCAGACACGACTTAGAGACTAAACAATCACAACACCTTCCTGTCCAGGCACATCTTGCCTTGCTCATAACCTCTCTTTCATAACATAAGTTCCCTAATTGTTTCATAGGTTTAAGCCTTATTTCTTCAAACAATGCTAAACTTTTTTGTATGCCTCTGAATTCCTACAGTGGGAAGCACAGGTCTGAGAACGCAATAGGAGCTCAATAAATATTCATGCACCACATCCCTAAGAAATTATTCCTCCAAATTGGCTCATAAGGCAGCCAGAATATCATGTTATATTTGGAGGAGTGCGTAGGTCCCAGAGGAGCTGTGCCAACTTTTATCCAAACCAGGGATTCAAACTCAAACATCTGCAGGTGTTATAAAGGAGTAAAGAGTCTACGTGTCATAGATAGAAGAAACGGCTAATTTTTCCCTCATCCCTATTATTCATAAAACAACAGCTGGGCTGACACGGTTCAGCACTGAAGAGACAGTAGGGGGTGATGGGGACTGTGGCAATGAAAAAGTGAATGTTTCAATTCAAGTTTCATTAATGGTTGCCATGCTGCAACACAGGCCTGGCATTGCCAGATAATCTGATTTTTCAAGAAAAAACAAAAATCTGAATTTTTATATCACATACACCCCCACCCCCCACTTCATAAAAATCTATAGTGTGAAAGTGATAGTTGTTCAGTCATGTCTGATTCTTTGTGAACCCATGGACTGTAGCCTTTCAGGCTCCTTGGTTCTTAGAATTCTCCAGGCAAGACTACTGCAGTGGGTTACCATTCCCTTTTCCAGGGGATCTTCCCAACCCAGAGACTGAACCCGAGTCTCCCGCATCACAGGACAATCCTTTACCATTGGAGCCACCAGGGAAGCCCAACAAAGTACAGTATAGGCCAGACTTAGTGGGGAAACAAAAGGTACCTGCAGACCAAAGTGAGCCTAGAGGCTGCCAGTTTTCAGCCTCTGTTCTCTATGGTAAGCGGAGCTGACTGCTGGCCCACATTTTCTGCAAGTCTAGAATTGCTTTTTAATATTATGTGATTGTTAATACAATGGTGAGTCACTAATGTTTTTACACATACATTCAAACACACACACACGTACATACACACACACTCAAAACATATCTCATGAGATTAGTGTCAAAGAAGATAAAGCTAGAGAATATTTCAAACTTATTTCTAGGACTTGAGAGAACAGCTAGAATTTCAGAGTCACAGGACATCTCTGACATCGGAACTGTTGCTCCCAAGATGTCCCTAGGCTGATTGCAATGAATGATCCTGGGATGTCCTTAGGACCCTGTTCTTTCCTTGGAGCTGAAGGAACCCCTCTTTTCTCTTTGGGCCAAGTAGCGTACACTTTCAGTTTGGAAGGACACTTACACCCCAGCCTCTTAAGACTTTTGGATGATGAGAGGGAGAGACAGAGGGAGCTACATTTGGAAAAGCCAGCATCCCCAAGTGTACCTGTGTAGTTGAACATGTCACTTCCCCATTTGTGGGTGATGTGATCTATATTGCTGTTGCTATGTTGCTAAGTCGCTTCAGTCGTGTCCAACTCTGTGCGACCCCACAGACAGCAGCCCACCAGGCTCTGCCTGGTCCTTCCTAAAACTTTAATGTGCAAATGCCCCCCTAGGGATCTTGTTAACATGTAGATTCTGATTCAGAGCATCTGGGCAGACCTGAGACTACATTTCTCACATGCTCTGGGTGATGCCAAAGCTGCTGGGCTGTGAGCCACCCTTAAGTAGCTCAAGCCAAGTGGACCAAGAACAGGCTCTGGCTTCAGGCCATCTGGGTTCAAGGGCATTGCCTGTTCAGCTAGCTGAATCTCCTGGGGGAATTCACTTGGTTAACCTCTCCAAGCCATGTTGGTTGCCTTGTTTTATGGGTACTGCCTGTTGACATGATATAGTGGTAAAAACACGGGCTCTGTTGCCTGGCTATCTGGCTTGGGATTCTGGCCTTGCCTCCTCACGATGTGACCACGAGTAAGTGACTTCACCTTGCGGGGCCTAAAAATCCTCACGCATCAGATGGGGACTATGGCAGCACTGACCTCTCAGAGGTTGTTGTGAGGGTTAAAAGAGCATTAATGCGTGTAATTGTTTGGAACAGTGCCCAGCCCATAATAAGCACCTCACACATGTTGGCTGGAACCTGTGAGTGTGCTCTGTGAATTAAAGTACAAACAATTGCATTCCTTTTTGACCTAGGAAAAAAAACCTCTCCGAGTGAAGACTCCATCCCTTGCACCCGTGACCTCAGTTGGAGGGATTCGTTCACCTATGGAGAGTGGGAAAGAGAGAACCCCTCTGGGCCACAATCCCTCTCGCTCCTCAGTACTCTGGCAGCCTCCACTGGGCCTCAGCTGGCCCCACTCATAGGTACGGTGACGGCATTCATCCACTGCCTTCCTGGGACCAGTCTGGGTTCAGGTTCTAGGGTCTTGGGAATGATTCCAGGAGGCTGTGGGTTGGGAGTGGGGGACCAGCCATAGCTGCCTCAACACTCTTTCTTCTTGCCCTGTTCTTCTCTACCTCCAACTGGGCTGAGTGAAACCCTAAGTGTGGCACCTCCAGAGCTACCAGAGGCCCCTGGGCTTCCTGCAAGTGGCTCAAAAGAGAGACTAGCAGGACACAGCTGTCACTAGAGCTGCCTTCTCTGTGCTGTGCGGGAGGCATGAGGGGCTGCCTCTGCAGAGGGAGGAGCTCCTTCTCCTTCTCTGGCCTCCATGGGAATCCCAACCTTCTGCTGTGTAGAGTGGGAAGGAGGAAGTCTGTGAGGAACAAAAGTGAAAGTTGCCTCTGACTCTTTATGACGCCATGGACTGCAGCCCACCGGGCTCCTCTGTTCATGGGATTCTCCAGGCAAGAATACTGGAGTGGGTAGCTGATCCCTTCTCCAGGGGATCTTCTTGAACCTGGGATCAAACCCGAGTCTCCTGCAAGGCAGGCAGATTCTTTACCATCTGAGGCACCAGGGAAGCCCAGGAGGGATGAGGTGTAGGGATCAAATTTCTCTGAGGCCCAGCCCTTATCTTTCCATGCACCAAGGCTCATCCATCCATCCACATATTCATTTAACATTCATTAAGTATTTCCTATGTGCCTCTGTCTGACCAGAGATCCTTAAAGAAGGTACAGTGGTTTATGTTTTCTAGAGTAAAGTATTATCAATAAGCCACTAACTCTTACAAGTTACCTATTATCAACAGTTGACGATTTAAAAAACTAACAGAAGTATCTAGGTACCTATAGAAGAGCTCATAAGGCAAGCTACATCTTATTGAAAGTTTTTCTCTCCTATACTCACAGGAAGTTCTATTTGAGCCACCCTTTCACAGTAGAGAGAATCATACGACCCTTGCCAACACCACTCTGCAGCATTCAGCTTTCTGTGGGATACTGTCTTTATGGAGGGGAGGAGAAAAGCTGCACCTAAGGAAAAACTAGAATCATCTCATGCTGACAGCACAGCCTTTCCCTGGAGAATCGCTTGGGAGCATGGCTCCCAGATGAGAAGCGTTATTACAGCATTATTCTGGTCCATAACTTTGCATCCTCACCACCACACATCACTGCACCTCACCTCCCTTCCAGCACAAGAACATACGCTCTCAGAAGGACCAGGATCAAGAGAGAGAGAAGGAAGGAAAGAGAACCAGAACCAGAAAAGAGGTGAAGAGAACAAAACGGGGCTGAAGAGGAAGGTGGAAGGCGGAAATCAGAGAAGAGGGGAGATGCAGAAAAGTGGTAACAGAAGGAAATGAAGCACACTGAGAGATGCCTCGCCACACTTCTATTTATCTAATTTAAAACTTTAAAGTAAGGCCATATACCAAAGGAGACATGTGTTTTCTTCTCTGCTCAGACTCCTCTGGACAAGGATAAGGGGACAGAAATGAATTCCAGCCAAAGGCCTCTCCTTAAATGTTCCTTTTTGCCAATTTTTCTCCTTAGTCCCTCTGTTTTGATTCAAGCCTTAGACCTTCCTCCTTAGTGCATTTCCTGACTTGGACCTGCTAGCCTGGCCCTGCTGTTCCAAACGGTGGTTTGGGTCTGAGGCTACACAAGTTTCCTGCGGGAGGTGGTAAGACAAGGTGCATGTGGTAGGGGGAGTTTCTCTTTCTGAGTTTCAGAAATAAGGCTTTCTATTGTCTCAGCCCTACAAACACTGGCTCAATTTCTTTTGCATATCATACTCCCTTGAAATAGAGTATCTTGTTAGTACTTATTATATATGCCAAAGAGAGGAGACACAGGCTCAAGCTACAGGTAAATCAGAGGTTCCAGGCTCAAAGCATAGGTAAAATCAAGGGTTCACAAATTATAGATGAAGAGAGTCACTAAGGAGGGTCTGCTAGAGAGACCATGGACTGGTCTCTATTTAAAATGCACGATATTGCATATTCAATAAAAGCCAGACTATACATATTTCAGAAAAGATACCCAACCTTCCAATTGGAAAGCTTTTCTGGACATCTTGCTTTGATTTAGGCTGTCCTAGGGGAGGGTATTTTTCTTCAATGAAGCAGTTTTCAGACTGAAATGGTTGGAGGCCTAAAAAGTAAGTTCCTCGATCATCATTGGTCTTGCCAAGGATGAGTTATGTCCTAATTCTTGATGATTTCAGTATCCACATAGATGATCCTTCCCATACCCTAATCACTGTCCTTGTCCTTCACCCTCCTCAGCCACTGACCCTCCCTCCGCGATTTACCCTAGAGTTTGCCATTAATAACTGCACCCACCCCATCATTTCTACTCTCCTACTACATACTATCTCCTATCTTTCCCTGAGTCCGATACTCCTTCGACCCCACCAATCCTGCAATTTCTTGCTCCTTCTGGGTTTTCATCATCCCTTCCTGTCCTCACATCCTCATTCCCTTCTCCTCCAGCCTAGATTCCACGATCCATCCTGAATGCCATCACTCTCTTGCAAGTACCCTCAGCGCCTTTGCACCTCTTCCGCTTTATTAACTGACCGGGTCGAACTCCCCACCATGACGCTAAACTATTTTTTGGCTGCGCTAGGTCTTAGTTGCAGGACCTGGGATCTTCGATCTTAGTTGAGGCATGCAGGATCTTTATTTTTCTTCGTTCAGACTCTTGGTTGCAGGATCTAGTTCCCTAACAAGGGGTTGAACCCAGGGCCCCTGCATTAGGATCACGCAGTCTTAGCCATTGGACCACTAGGGAGTTCCCCACGCCACTAAACTTGCCTAGAGAAAAAATCACATGCCATACTACCCAGTTTCACCTCAACATTATCTCAGTTCTCAAGAGGGTCCTTAATATTGCCTGGAGCTCATACTATGTTCCCCTCATCGGCTCTTTCTGCTGAATGGCTATTTCACATCTTCTCCTTTGGGTGGGAGGCTTCCCCCAGTGCCTCCTGATGACCCAGCTTCCTATTTCACTGGGAACATAGTAGCAATTGAAAGAAAACTCCAAGTTCTCACTGACCACCCCTACCACTCACCTAGAACCAGACCAGTAGATCTAGATTCTCTCCTTGTTAATCTAAAAGAACTGCCTAGCTCTAAGCGAAGTCCAACTCTTCCCCTTTTGTACTGGGTCCCCTCCCACCTCACCTACTCAAGGACATTGCTCCAGCAACTCTCCCTTCTCCCTTCATTATCAATTTGATTCTCTCTCTTAGAGGCTTCCCATCAGTAACAAACATGCTGGTATTTTTCCTTAATATAACTGCTATTTCTTCCATTTAAAAACATGAAAAAAATAAAACAAAAGCTCTCTTGGGCTCTCTGCCCACTCTGTTCCCCTTTAGTAAACTCCCTAAAAGGGTTTCCAATGTTTTGCTTCCCATTTTCTCTTGAACCCTTCCACTACAACACCAAACCTGATCTTCACATTGCTGAAGCCAGTGGTCAATGAGTCCTCACCCCTCTGTTCAGTTCAGTTCAGTTCAGTCGCTCAGTCGTGTCTGACTCTTTGTGACCCCATGAATCGCAGCATGCCAGGCCTCCCTGTCCATCACCAACTCCCAGAGTTCACTC
>NW_011495080.1:8545063-8551427 GCF_000754665.1 Bison bison bison | reverse complement strand
ACCATCTCCTCCTCTGTCATCCCCTTCTCCTCCTGTCCCCAATCCCTCCCAGCATCAGAGTCTTTTCCAATGAGTCAACTCTTCACATGAGGTGGCCAAAGTACTGGAGTTTCAGCTTTAGCATCATTCCTTCCAAAGAAATCCCAGGGCTGATCTCTTTCAGAATGGACTGGTTGGATCTCCTTGCAGTCCAAGGGACTCTCAAGAGTCTTCTCCAACACCACAGTTCAAAAGCATCAATTCTTTGGCGCTCAGCTTTCTTCACAGTCCAACTCTCACATCTATACATGACCACTGGAAAAACCTAGCCTTGACTAGACGGACCTTTGTTGGCAAAGTAATGTCTCTGCTTTTCAATATGCTATCTAGGTTGGTCATAACTTTGTTAGCATGTAACATACTTGATTTCTCCTGGAAACACTTCCTTCACTTGGCTTCTAGAACACTATGCTCTCCTCTTTCACTGGCTTTTCTTCTCAGTTTCCTTTGCTAATTCATTCTTATCAACACCCCTCCACCACCACCATCACCACCATCTCCAAACACTAGAAATTTGCAGGACTTAGTCTTGGGTCTCTTCTAATCAAACCTCATGGTTCATACCACACATAAACCAGTTACTCCCAAATGTATCTCTCTAGTTCAGAACACTGTGATTGCCAACTGCCTACTTGACAACTCCATTTGAATTTCTAATAGGCATCTCAACATGTCCAAAAAAAAAAAAACCTCTCAATACTGACTTGCTCCCCACAAGGTCTTTTCTATCCTTGTAAATGGCAGCTCCATATTTCTGCTTACTCAAACCTGGAGTCATCCTTGACTCCTCTTTCTCTCCATCTCATTTCCAAACCATCAGGAAACACCTTTAAAGTGCTTTCAAAATATACACACAATCTGACACTTCTCAGAATTTCTACTGTTATCACCCTGGACCAAGCCATCATCATCTGTATTGTTGTAAAAGTCACCTAAATGAGTGGCTTGTTTCTAATATTACCCTCTTCAATTTCATGTGACCCCCTTTTTTTAAAGGTTGGCTTGATTTTTTTTTCTATTGATGGTAACATACTTTTCCATGACTCAGATGGTAAAGAATCCTCCTGAAATGCAAGAGACCCTGGTTCGATCCCTGGATCAGGGCAATCCCCTGGAGAAGGGAATGGCTAACCATTCCACTATTCTTGCCTGGAGAACCTCATGGACAGAGAAGCCTGGCAGGCTACAGTCCATGGGAATCACAAAGATTTGAACACGACTGAATGACTAATACTACTTTTTCTACAGAACATTATTTTATTTTTTAAAAACATATTTATTTGGCTGAACCAGGTCTTTGTTGCAGCACACAGGATCTTTAATCTTTAGTTGCAACATGTGGGATCTAGTTCCCTGATCAGGGATGGAACCTGGGCCCCCTGCATTGGGAACATGGAGTCTGAGCCACTGGGCCACCACTGAAGTCCCTAATGTGACCCTTTTAAGATCTTAGGCATGTCACTTTTCTGCTTAAAACCTTCAAATGGCTTCCCATCTGTATCAAGGTAATGCTACTTCTGTAAGGAATAAGCCCCAATATATCAATGGCATAAAATAATCAACAGAACTTCATTTCTCACACACAGAAAAAGTTCAAGAAGGGTGTCCTATTCAGGGAGTAGCTCTTTAATGGGACCCTGGGCTCCTTCCATCTTGTGACTTGCCATCTGTGCTACACAGCTCCCAGGGTTGCCATAGAAAGAGCAAGAGCTTGGAGAATGGCCCATGGCAGGTTTGCATGGCCAGTACTGGAAGGAGTGGACATCATTTGGCCCAAGCTCTGTCACATTGCCATATCCCGAGAAGGGGGATAATGGGAAATGTAGTCGAGCTGTGTCACAGGATAAGAGGAAACAGTTTGGTAAACAGCCAGTCTCTTCCACATTACTTCAATCATAGTAGCAGCTAAAGACTTTAGAATGGCCTAAAGCCCTCCATGGTGTCCCTCTCATCTTCACCCCCATCCCTGCTCTGACCTCATATCCTCTACTCTCCTCAATTACTTTACCCAGACACACTGACTTCCTGATGCTGCTCAAACACTCCAAGCAGGCTCCAGAAGCTCAGGACCTTTGCTCTCACTGTTGCCTTTTCCTTCACCAAACTCAGATGTTCACTCACACTCATGTGTCATTCTCTTCATAAGCCTTCTCTGGCTACCCTCTTGAAGACTGTAAACCACTCCTGATGGTCCGAATGTTTCCTTTTTCCTTTCCTGCCTTATTTTTTGAAAAATAATTTATTTGGCTGCATTGGGTCTTAGTTGCGCCATGAGGGATCTTCCGTTGTGGCCCACAGACTCTCTAGTTGTGGTGTGCAGGCTCTGGAGCAACTGAGGTTCAGTAGTTGCAGTGCCGGGCTTTAGTTGCTCCTCGGCATGTAGGATCTTAGCTCTGTGACCAGGGATCAAACCCGCATCCCCTGTACTGCAAGATGGATTCTTAACCACTGAGCCACTAGGGAAGTCTCCTTTCCTGCCTTATTTTATTCTGAGGCATCTATCACCACCTCTCATTCTATATATTTTGCTTTTGTATACTGTTTATAGGCCACATTCCAGAATATAGGCACCATGAGAGAGTTTGGGGCTCCCCTGGTGACTTAGATGGTAAAGAATCTTCCTGCAATGCAGGAGACCTGGGTTTGATCCCTGGGTCAGGGAAGATCCCCCGGAGAAGGGAATGGCTACCCATTCCAGTATTCTTGCCTGGAGAATTCCATGGCGAGAGTTTTGTCCATTTTGTTCACTGCTGTACCTCCAGTGCCTAGAACAGTGTCTTGCACACAGGAAACAATACATTTGCGGAGTGAATGTTCAGTAGCGCCATATGAGAGCAGTTAGGATGTCTGAAGAATATTATCAGCCCTTTGAGGTTGACATTATTCTATCTGCCATGAACAGTCTTTTGGTGCTTCCCTTACAGTTTGATGGGCCTTGGGTACAGCTATGGTGATATTTCTTGATGTGTGTCAGCCCTCATGTCCTTTTCCTCCTCTACTGATTTTCTAACTCTAGGGCTCCCAAGAGGCCTAATCTGCTTTTCTCTCCTCAGAAACCTCATGTGTTCTCATGGCTCCACCAGCTGCTGCCTGGACAATGACCCTAAGTATCTCCTCCAGCCTACTGGTTCATTCTTTTTAGATGTTCTCCTATTACCTTAGACTCATCATGTCTTTAATTCAACTCCATTCCCCTATCTTCCATTCACCTAGCTCATTCTCCCAGTTTCCTACAATTAAAACTTTAAATTTTTGAGTGCTCCTTTTTCACTTCTTTCTTCCAAGCAGTCACTAAGTCCAGGAAATGCTTATTCCCACTTTTTAAAATTCTTTTATATACAAGTGTTCATTTGCATTTCTCTTGCTTGCCTAGGCCAAACCCTCATTCATAGGGGACCTCAGGGTTAAAGGGTGCCCCATCTCTGGCAGAGTCCCACTATCTTATCCAGCCTCTTCTAGAACACTTCCAAGATGATGGCATTTCCACTAGGCAGCTGTTCCTTGAGGGCAGAAGCCATGTCCTATTCTTTGTGGGTTTACCAGCACCTAGTACAGTGCCTGGGAGAAGGCAATGGCACCCCACTCCAGTACTCTTGCCTGGAAAATCCCATGGACGGAGGAGCCTGGTAGGCTGCAGTCCATGACGTCGCTAAGAGTCGGACATGACTGAGTGACTTCACTTTCACTTTTCACTTTAACACATTGGAGAAGGAAATGGCAACCCACTCCAGTGTTCTTGCCTGGAGAATCCCAGGGACGGGGGAGCCTGGTGGGCTGCCGTCTATGGGGTCACACAGAGTTGGACACGACTGAAGCGACTTAGCAGCAGCAGTGCAGTGCCTGACTTCAAGGAGGCATTTTCAAAATAATTTTTAAAGTGGCTCCTGATGCAGCTTATTCTATAGTTAACCTGTATGGAGATGCATCTCCCTGACAGAACACTTTCAACCTCATTCCACCTGCCACAAAGGCACAAGCTTAGAAACCTTCAGAAGAAGACCCACAATTCCCAGTGCCTTCAGCTCAGGCTCCTCAGAGCTCAGGCCCTCCCCTCCCTATCCCCCCTTTTAATCTCCCTCATCCCCTACCTGACCTAAGAATTTAACTCCTACTCTGTCCCCCACATGCCCTTTTCCAGTTATTCCTTTTGCTAAATAGTGCTCAGGGATTTTTTAGTCCAGCCTGAGTCACACCTTCTTCGGAAGCCCTCTCTGGCTGTTACCAAGGGTTACGGCCACACCTTTGAATTCCCAAAGCATTGGTCAACCTCTCACCTTGATGTTTAAAGTAAACTAAGTTGCTTTGTATTTAACTTTCTCATGAGAACACTACTTGTCTCAACTGGATTTTAAACTATACAGGCTTTATGTGCTAAGAACACAGTAGGTTTATATTCCATTGACATTGCAAAGGTAGTAGCCCCTAGTGAAGCAAGTGAAAGTCACTTAGTCGTGTCTGACTCTTTGAGACCCCATGGACTGTATAGTCCATGGAATTCTCTAGGCCAGAATACTGGAGTGGTGTAGCCTATCACTTCTCCAGGGGAACTTCCCAACCCAGGGATCGAACCCAGGTCTCCTGCATTGCAGGCAGATTCTTTACCAGCTGAACCACAAGGGAAGCCCAATAATACTGGAGTGCATAGCCTATCACTTCTCCAGGGGATCTTCCCAACCCAGAAATCAAACCGGGTCTCCTGCATTGCAGGAGGATTTTTTACCAACTGAGCTATCCTTATTTAATTCTAACTTCATGACTTGAAAATGAATAAGTTCATGATTTCCTGTGTTCCTCTTCAATTGGGACATTATATAGGTTCCACCCATTCAGTTCACTTAACATTATTAAGCATTTACTTTGAACTGGGCAGTAAGCTGAAAGCTTCAGGTACAAAGATGAATAAAGGCAGATCTCTCTCCTGGAGCTTAGTCTGGAGGACAAATGGATAAAAAGCGTTTTATAGCAAAATTTGTTCTTCCCAAGTGGCTCTAGTGGTAAAGGACCCACCTGCCAATGCAGGAGTCGAAAAAGAGGAGGGTCCATCCCTGGGTCAGGAAGATACCCTGGAGGAGCAAATGGCAGCCCACTCTAGTATTCTTGTCTGGGAAATCCCATGGATAGAGGAGCTTGGGAGGCTATAGTCCATGGGGTTGCAAAGAGTCCAACATGACTGAGCATGCGTGAACATACATACCAAAGATACAAAGTGTATTAAGGTAAATAAGGGAGGAACTGCTATGCCTAGCAAGGTCAGGAAAGGCTTTTACAGCTAACATCAAACTGGGATTTCTGTGAACTGGGACTTGTATTGTCATTCACAAGGCAGAGCTCACTGTCGGTTGATAGTGAAAGACTATAGAGATGTGAATGAAGGGCTTCCCTGGTGGTTCAGACAGTTAAAGAATCTGCCTACAATGCGGGAGACCTGGGTTCGATCCCAGGGTTGGGAAGATTCCCTGGAGGAAGGCATGGCAATCCACTCCAGTATCTTTCTTGGAGAATCCCCATGGACAGAGGAGCCTGACAGGCTACAGTCCATGGGGTCACAAATAGTCGGATAGGACTGAGCGACTAAGCACAGCACAGATATGAAAGGGCGGGCAGTTGGAAACATCTAGACGATGACACTCACAGCACAGGGTACGTACCCATCTAGGCGGCAGAGCTGAAGGGAAAGAAGTGGGTAGGGCTGTTCAACATACTTGGCGAATGATTCAATTAATTTGGCCCTGGTTTCTTGTGGGCATGAAGATAACTAGGATAATTTAAGAAGCCCTGCAGAGGCCGAGTCACGCTCTGCGAACCGGTACGTAGCGGCCAGACAGCCGCGCCCACACGGCAACCAGAGTAAGGGGTTGCTGCTGCTGCTAAGTCGCTTCAGTCGTGTCCGACTCTGTGCGACCCCATAGACGGCAGCCCACCAGGCTCCCCCGTCCCTGGGATTCTCCAGGCAAGAACACTGGAGTGGGTTGCCATTTCCTTCTCCAATGCGTTAAAGTGAAAAGTGAAAGTGAAGTCGCTCAGTCGTGTCCGACTCTTAGCGACGTCATGGACTGCAGCCTACCAGGCTCCTCCGTCCATGGGATTTTCCAGGCAAGAGTACTGGAGTGGGTTGCCATTGCCTTCTTACAACCCGCCAACTCCACAGGGCCCAGGACAGGAGTTGGGCGGGAATCCTGTCCACGCAACCCGGCGCGCTCGCGGGGACGTGGCGCTTTCCAGCCAATCCCTACTACGCAACTGTGGGGCCAATGGCTGCCCGGGTAAGCTGCGCGTAGGCGGCGGGCTGGCTGATGATTGGGCTGGAGGGTGGCCGCGCGGGGGG
>NW_011495080.1:8484619-8544963 GCF_000754665.1 Bison bison bison | reverse complement strand
GGGCGGGGCTTGCGCGCCAGAGCTAAGCCGGTAGGAGAGCGGCGGCAGCGGCATCCTGGGCTGTGGGTGCGACGGAGAGAGGTAGGTACCACGGTACACAGTTCCTCTGCCGCCGCCGTCTCCTTTTTCACTTTCTTTCTGTCTTCTGGGCCTCGCTCCCGGTGCGGCAGGGCTTCTTTGGCTCAGGGTCCCCGTTTCTGCCCTCTTGTGGTTCTGGGGCCTGATACTGCTCATGACTGCCCGGCCCTCGGCGTGCAGCCTGGATTAGAGGCCGCCGCTCGCCTTCCCGCGCGCTCTGGGAAGGGGCCTGGGGCCCTGAGAGCTCCTACTCCCCGCTCTGCGTCCTGTGGGGGTACTGTTTTGTTCTTGGCTTGCCACGTCCTCTGGCCGTGGGCCCCGCCAGTCACCAGCTCCCTCATCCTAAAGGGTCACGCTTGTTTGTCTCCTGAAGGTCGGAGGGCAGTCAGATAGCGTTATTGTTACAGCTCCCTGCCACTTCCCACGCTTGGGCCTGCTTGTGTCTGCCAGCTCCGCCCCAAAGCCACATCCCGAGAGGACATCTGCATCTGCCAAGAAAGTCGTGTTCGCTGACTTGGAGGGTGTAGAAACGAGGGGGGAAGAAAGCATACAGACCCTATGTGATTTTTTTTTAAAGTTGTCTATAATTTTAAAGAAAAGACGAATATCTCTAGCATGTTTGGCTGCATGCCTCGGTCAGCGACGGAAAATAATTTTTAAAAACTCCAATAAAGAACTGTATTATTACATGGTTTCGTTGCTTTTAGCCCCAGATCCTAGTTCTGATTTTTAGCATGCTGAGTTCATAAGTAAACTTAATTCCCTACAGCTGCCCTGATCGAGTTGAGTGATTTTCAGTTCTGAAAGCTGCTTTTGCTTCAAGGCAAAAAGCTCCCTGGATCCCCTGCTAAAACTTTAGTAGGAGTTTTGATCTGAAGTCCTAAGTGTATAAAGTCCCAGGATAATGTCCTTGAGAATTGAATTGCAGTCACTTCCTGGCATGAACCATAAAATAAGCATGAGTTGGAAATAAGGTTTCTTATGATTTGTTTTTGTAGCTTAGAGGTAGAGAACCATAGGATTTCTGATAACTTATATTTTTGCTATAGAATGGAACTTGACACAAGGCACATGCACGTTTGACCTCATTCGGTAGATTTAGTTAACCAAGGACCAAACGATGGTCATCGTTGAAGAATTCATGTATATCTAGTACTATTGCAGCTCCACAGATAACCTGTAAATTGTATTTGTGTGGAGAGAAGATGAGTTTGTTTATCTTGGCCTAAATCTGAGATTTACAGGGATTCAGGGGTATCCAACAGGACTGTTTTGAGAATCACTAGGAGAAACACGAGCTAACAAAGATGCATTGAGTATGCCTGAATGGCTAGTAAACTTATAATCATCACTGTTAATGTAATCACTTGCCTGCATTTATCCAGTGATGTGTCAAAAGATACTCAGGGCATTTTCTGTACAGTGCATCAGTACAAGAGATCCGTTCATTGATTTTAACACACGTTTTCCTCTGTGTGTGGCACATGCATGGTTGTGCCAGGGGTGTTGGAAGCACAGAGGTGTAGTCAGGAATAGCCATTGGAGATGCTTACTAGGCCATAGGGTCCTAGTTCCAGTCTTTCTTTGAACTCTTAAATATGGCTGTTGTTGATGTTGTAATTTATGTATTAGAGTTAAGACAGCTGAAATAGCACTTTTTTTGTTGCTGGCTGATGACCAGATCCAGTAAGGGGAATTGGGGGATGGGAAGCACTGGTGGCAGGCAGGAGCTGTATTGCTGCCAAGTACAGTCCAACTAATGCAATAAAATGTGTTAGTATACAAAAAGCACAAGACACAGTGTTAGAGATTACGATGATGGATGCTCAGTCAGTCATGTCTGACTCTTTTCAACTCTATGGGCTGTATCCCACCAGGCTCCTCTGTCCTTGGAATTTTCCACTCAAGAATTCTAGAGTGGGTTGCCCTTTGCTTCTGCAAGGGATCTTCCCGACCCAGGGATCAAACCAGCAACTCCTGCATCGGCAGGCAGATTCTTCACTACTGAGCCACAGGAAGTCCATTAGGGATTACAGATGAGTATTAATTTATATTTAGCTGAGATCCCTGCCTTCCTAAAGTACATCTATAGAGGAGCTAAGGAGACAACTTAAGATAACCTATGATCATTATTGTGGAGTGGTACAAACAAGTTCTATAAAGTTCTTTAGAGGAATATATACAGACCACATGGAGAAGGCAATGGCACCCCACTCCAGTACTCTTGCCCAGTACTCTTGGACGGAGGAGCCTGGTGGGCTGTAGTCCATGGGGTCTCGAAGAGTCAGACATGACTGAGCGACTTCACTTTCACTTTCCATTTTCATGCTTTGGAGAAGGAAATGGCAACCCGCTCCAGTGTTCTTGCCTGGAGAATCCCAGGGACGGGAGAGCCTGGTGGGCTGCCGTCTATGGGGTCTCACAGAGTCGGACACAACTGAAGTGACTTAGCATACAGACCACTTGCAGCTGGAGTGATCATAGTAGATAGGTCTTTTCATCTAGGATTTTAAATTGTTTATTTACATTTGGCACTAAAGGAAGGTTGAGCTAAAATAACTACCAAATTCCCAAGAATTTTGTGCATGTTACATATGCACAGCAAAATTGCAATTAGAAACCAAAACTCTTGCCCCTACATTTTACATAGCTTTCCTTTGGCAGTTAATAATTTATTGAAGTTTCATCAGCCAAAAGGAAACCTTCATTCTCCCAGTGTTTCTCGAATTTATTTCTTAAGGAAATTTTTTTACTCTTTAGCAAGAAAAATTTTAAGTTTGCACTGGGTTGCTTTGGTTATAGAATTAATGAAACCTAAGTAGTAGCCATTTCAAAGCTTTTCTCCTACAGCCAAATTTTGCACTTTTATATACTTGGCTAGCTTATAAAGGTATACCCTCAGTCACACAAATGATTTAATTAGAATGTATTAATGAACAGATCCAGATCCATTGATTGCTGGAGAAACGCTGAATAAATGGTTTGTCATTATTACAACTCTCATCAAATCATGAAGGGTGATGTTATTACCTTAGTATGATCCATTGGTGGTACTAAAGTCTGGAAGTGAAGAATGTCAGGTAGATCCCCAGGTGGCTTTAATTCCTAGACCTTATAACAAGAACTTTAGTATTGTTAAATTGCTATCAGACTCTTGCCCTCAATTCCCAATTGAGGTAGATGCTTAAGCATTGAGATTCCGCTTTTGCTGCAGTATAGGAGAAGGAAATGGCAACCCACTCCAGTGTTCTTGCGTGGAGAATCCCAGGGATGGGGGAGCCTGGTGGGCCGCCATCTCTGGGGTCGCACAGAGTCGGACACGACTGAAGCGACTTAGCAGCAGCAGAGGAATGCCTCCCCGCCTCCCGCCCCCGAATATCCAACTCACAGAACTGGCATTTTAACCACCACGCCCATTTCTCCCACTGTTAACACTGAGCAATGGGTCTTTGGTCAACTAGAATAACTGTGGGGTCACTCATTGTTAATGTTCTTGAGAAGCTGAATTTAATCCAGACCTCTAAATTTCCCTGAATCAACTTACTTTTAACTGTTCTGTGACCAGTGCATTTTTATTAAAAATGATTGGGAAGGAAAGGAGAAATGGCAAGAATTTAAAGCTTTCAAGAAAATTTTTGAATGGGTAAAACTGATTCTTAAGGCTATCATTGTTACTAAGAGAAATTCAAGTTTATGCTATTACCTCTCTCTCCTTATAAATTTACTGGAACAATTCATGAAAATAACTTTGTAGGAAACCATTATGGCTGACATAGTGCAAAAGTATGGTAGTAACTTGATACATTTTCTGTTCTAGCCCTTTATTTATGTCTGTAACATGGCACAGTGAAATAGAAATGTAATACAAGCCACATATGTAATCTTAAACTTACAGGTGAGGGACTTCCCTGGGGATCCAGTGATTAAGATTCTGCACTTCCACTGCCAGGGGGCATGAGTTCAATCCCCAGTCAGATTCCTGCTGGTCAGGGGGCTGGGGTGAGGGGGATTTTTTTTTTTACAAGTGAATATTTAAAACAAGGGGCTTCCCAGGTGGCACAGTGGTAAAGAATCTGCCTGCCAGTGCAAGAGATGTGGGTTCCATCCCTGGGTTGGAAAGATTCCACTGGAGGAGGAAATGGTAACTCACTCCAGTGTTGCTGCCTGGAAAATCCCGTGGACAGAGGAGCCTGGTGGGCTACAGTTCACAGGGTCACAAAGAGTCAGACATGACTCAGCGACTGAACAACATTTATTAATAAAGCATGTGAAATGAATTTTAATAATTTATTTAATCCAGTACATACAAAAGTACCATTCTTTTATCGTAAAGTGTAACATACCACATCCTTAATTCACACTAGCCATGTTTCAGGTGTTTGGTAGCCACATGCAGCTCTCATCCTGGACAGTGCAGGTCTAGTTTTCTGATTTTGTTTTTCTTTTAAGAAAAAATATTAAATGTAGTCAGACATGACTTAGCAACTGAACAGTATCAACAATTAAGTGTTACCCTTGGTGAGGGAGGGGCAGAATTTGAATGAGAGAAACTTATAAGTCACTTGAAAAATGGAAGTGGGAAGATGTATTTTTCACAACCATTGATTTACCTTTAGATCATGTGCTACAAGTCCTTTCTCAAAAAAGAAAAAACAAAAATCTCAAACAACCTAACCTACCACCTAAGATAAATTAGAAGAAAAAAACAAAAGCTAAAGTCAGCAAAGAAAGAGTTAGTGACTCTGTCGTGTCTGACTCTTTGCAACCGTGTAGTCTGTCCTTGGGATTCTCCAGGCAAGTATACTGAAGTGGATTGCCATTCTCTTCTCCAGGGGATCTTCCCTGACCCAGGGATCGAACCTGTGTCTCCCACATTGCAAGCAGATGCTTCTTTACCATCTGAGCTACCAGGGAGGATGGGTAAAGTCAGCAAAAGGAAGGATATAATAAAGATCAGAGGCAATAGAGATTTAAAAATAGAAAAAACCAAAAGTCTTTTTTTCCCCTATTGTTTGAAAGGGTAGACAAAATTGATAAACCTCTGGTCAGGCCCCATCTAGATCATGCGGTAAAAAGCCATACAAGCAAGCTATCGTGATGGAGAAAGAAAAGGGTCTGTTAGCTTTCTATTACTTGGTTTCAGTTTGGTTGAAAAGAGAAAGATGCTTCAGAAATAACTGCTGATGTAGTTCTTCAGGAGGCTTGTATAAGTTGTTCTATACTTTTCTCACATCTTTCCACGTTATATGTCCTTTGTCTTGGGAGATACCCTTTGTTTCTAATGGACATTTTTATATGTATGGATTTAAATAAATTTGGTAGTCTTTTTTAGGGTCTGTATTCATAAAACAAGAGCCCTTTTGTTAAAGTTTCTAACAGCCAAGGGGGCTTCCCAGGTGGCACTAGTAGTAACGAACCCACCTGCCGATGCAGGAGACGGAAGAGACACAGGTTCAATCCCTGATTTGGGAAGATCCCCTGGAGGAGGAAATGGCAACCCATTCCATTATTCTTGCCTGGAAAATTCCATGGACAGAGGAGCCTGGTGGGCTATAGTCCATGAGAGTCAAACACTACTGGCAGAGTCAAACTCTACTAAGCACAAGCACGAACAGCCAGGAGTTGATATACGTGGGCACAAAAAGTATATTTTTAAATATCTGCTAAAGTACAGATTTTTCATTGCCCACTGCAGAGAGATGAAGGTGAAACCATTGCTTTGTCTGGTAGGTAGTCCTTGGTGATGTTTTTAGGCACTTTCATCAGTAGTCAGTAGAAACCTAGATTGCAGGGAGACAGTAGGTGGTGTGGAAACAGAGACAAGAGTTCCTGGACACTATGTGGGTGAAGGAACAGGGAAGAGCACGCTTGAAGTAATAGTGCGGTCTGAGAAAGACTGATTTTGGATTATGAAGACCTGAGAAGTATTGATTGACAGAATGAAGGAACCTGTAGAGGGGCAGGATTGAGTTTAATTTGAAGGGAAAGGATAGAGAGATGGATAAATGATAAAGCTGAATCACTTGGCTTTTACGCTGACCTTCTTCTTTTATCACTGGATCAAGATGTTAAGTCTCAATCTTAAATGTAGTTTTCCCTCTAAATCACAATGAGTCAATCTGTTACATTTCTGTATGTTACACAGTATCAAAACTTGACACAGTATCCCTCCCAGGCCCTGATAGTGTTCCCAGGTTTAAGCATTAATTTATATTATAACAATGGCAGTTTGCAAAAGCTGTCAGGGTATTATGCAAGAGTTGGTAGGCTATTATTCTGAGGATGTAATTAGTCATTTATAAAATTTTCCTAAATGTGAGGTCACCTTGTTAATAGGCATAAGGAAGATACTGTTGCTATGACTCTTGATTTTTACTTGATTCTGTAAGCCTTTAACATCATAGATATCATTTGAATATGTCACAGAATAACAGCATAAAACTCATTCCTTATCTCTAAAGAATTTTATTTAAAGAATTATTTGTAGTTTGCAGTGAAAGTTTCATTTTGTCCTAAAATAAAGAGATACTCACTGTGACATTTGAGAGAGCCACTAAATCTAATTTTCTCTCTACTCTTCCACTGATCTGATTGATTAGTTCAATTATTGAAGTAGCCTGGAGTGTTTTTCTCCTTGGGCAGTGTTATTTTACTTGAAAAATAGCGTTTGTATCTTAAGAATAAATATATGTTTTTTTCCTTAAGAATAAATATGTCTCCTTTTCCAGTCAGGAGAAGTGGCTTGAAAATGTATGCTACCTAACAATGAAATTAATGTTTATCATATTGTTTAAAAAGTACACACAAAAAGGTAATGTACTCATTTAGAAAAAGGAAGATAGCACAACAGAGTACAGCATTAAAGTTCTCTCCATCCCAGCCTCACCACCCCACCCCCATCTCTTCTTCAGCCTAGGGCGTTGTTGCTACTTATAGATAAATGCTTATCCTTCCACACCATTTTCATGCATATATGTTATATTTTATGTAAACATAAGCAACCTGGAGAGGTTAGTTGATTTTTGCTTTTTATATGAATGAGATCTTGACATTGTTTTGCAACATGCTTTTGTTGTTTTCATAGACTTTTCTGGAATGTAACAGTCACTATATCTACTTTGTGGTGGTAGTGGTGGTTTAATACATATTTAATAATTCTTTGATTTAGTTCATTTTTCATTTTTTAATCATAAAATATCATCATTGATTAAAGCATCTTTGTATGTGATTTGGGTGTTTTGATGGAATAGCATGAAAAAGAACATTGATAAGCTTTCAGAAGCATGTGCATGCATGCACGCTCAGTCACGTCCCCTCTATGTCCACAGGTTCGTTTTCTGTGTCTGCATAAAGGGAGACTGCTTATAAGATGGATGTTCCTTGTAATTCCTTGTTCCTGTAATTCCTTGTCAGCCTACAATCAGACGAAGGAGAGTGGTGAAAATTTCTCGGAGTAAAACTAGAAAGTCTCATATTCTGGCATACTTTTTTATGGGTTAAATAATTGTATTTAGGATGATGTCATTAATAATTTTACTGGGTCTGAGCTTTTAATTTCCTGTTGAATTATTAAGCATACTGACTGAACTGCCTTTCTTTTTTCTTTAAGATCTGGTTATCATGGACCTGCGACAGTTTCTTATGTGCCTGTCCCTGTGCACGGCCTTTGCCTTGAGCAAGCCCACAGAAAAGAAGGACCGCGTACATCATGAGCCTCAGCTCAGTGACAAGGTTCACAATGATGCTCAGAGTTTTGATTATGACCACGACGCCTTCTTGGGTGCCGAAGAAGCAAAAACCTTTGATCAGCTGACACCAGAAGAGAGCAAGGAAAGACTTGGGTAAGTGCCAGCTCGCAGGGGGCTAGTTAGAGTAATGACCTTTCTTTATAAACCAACTCATTCTTTTTTTCCTCTTCTATCTCAGTCACCCAGTAAAGCTGTACTGAACTACATCTGCTGAAAGCTAACCATAGAATTGCTACCGCTAAAATTTAATCTCTTTCCTCATTTCTCCATTGAATAACAGTTTTTACCTCATTCTACAAAACAAAGTCATTTCTGCATTAAAGTGCCAGATACTATAGGACTTGGCTTAAACCGCATCATCTTGATCCCAAAGGAACGTTACATGGGGATTTTCTCAACACTGTTGCTTTTAATTTTTAAAAGCAGTCTGTGACCTTTGTTGTTGACCATGCCAAGTCTTTGAGTGGATAATAAACTGCAAATTAGACCCCTGGACTGACTAATTTCTGTAGTTTATGATTTCCAAGGATGTCCTTCACCCTCTTTGGTTCATTCTCGGGTATTTGCTTAATTAAAAGCAAAACCAAATCAACCTTGGCTTTCAGAAGGTTGTATTAAGCTGTGATCTTATTGTCAGAGTATGTGTTGCTCTTGCAGTAAACAGCTGGGCCATAGTCAGGTTCTGTGGCTCTCTCCGAAGGCATCTTTTTACCTAAATAGTTGATTTGGTAGAATTCCAGCTGATTATTTCTAACTGAGAGTCTGAGAATGTCTTTTTTAGTTCTTTCAAAGGCTTGTTTTTTAAGGAAATGCAGGTTAATTGGTGAACATTTTCTCTTCAATGAATAGTGACCATCTGTGTAGCTTTCTGAACTAAATTTAACAGAGTTGTCTGAAAAGTTATATCACATAGGAATTTCCAGAAATATTTTTCCCATGGATAGTGCTGTGATTAGAAGACATTATAGGGTTTGCTTTGAGTGGTACTTAAAAATAAATTTATTCTTTCAGTGAGTTATCTGCCAACTGAAGGATACAGTATTCTTAAACACTGACAGAAATAATCAAAGATTTTGCCATGTAGAATGAGAAACTTTCCCAAAACATTGAAAACAGAGAAAACAAGCGTATCAGAGTCAGTCTTCTGTTAGGTTGTTTTTTGACTTTGAAGGACTGTGCTCACTTTTAATCTCTTAACTGTGCTAACATTCCAAGCTGAAAATAGGCGTGCATGAGGGTGTTCTCAGTCGTCATGTCTTGCCTGTTAATAACATGCATGTCCAGCCTAGATTTTGGTCTGCACACGTCTCTGCAGAATTACTGTCAGATAACAAAGGGCCTCTAGGTTTGGTGGCAGTCGGTGTTCTGGCCCTGTGCAAGTATTGGGATTGCTCTGCTAACAGCCTTCAGTAGAGAAAAAAATGTTTCTTTTAGTCCTCAGTAAATATCAAAAGTTCAACACGTGATATTCTTATCATATTTGATAAGAATAAGATGGTTAAAATGATCTTTTTCATGGAATGTGTGAATGAACCAAGTCTGGTTTGCTTCTCCCACATGTGGAAATAATAACGAATAGCCCATTAATAAGGTGATATACTGTTGAAAGCAAGAATTCCAGGTGAACTTTTTTTTTCTTTTAAAGTAGCTTACTATGGCATTTTTGAACATTGTTTGGTATGTGACTGTACACCAGAGGTTAGGTACGACAGTTTCCCCTTTCCATCTATCTAGGAGGCCAGTGATTATTAGGAAATCAGAGCATTGTTTATACCTCTAGTTGCAAAAATTCACTACTATTTTTAAATCTTTAGTAATAATATCTAAAAAGCTACAGGAAGCACTTAAAAACAATTTTAACATCCAGGTTTTAGTTTCTTTTTCTTATGAATAATCAAATAGAACATTTTTTTCTTCTGTGTGTATTCTCAACCTTACCCCACCCCAAGCAGTCTGAATATACTTAATTTTCATTTATGTGTCCTTCACCTGATGATTTATCCAATTTGAGGTGGTGGTCCTTAGTAAAGTTTTCACTTATTTTGATATAGAAATGAAGTAGAGCTGTTCATCATCCTTTTTTGGGTCACAGGCCCAATCCCTTTGGCAGTCTGATGAAAGCTAAAGTAAAGTGCAAGTATATGAATATATGTAAAATTTTGCATCCTTAAAATTTCTGGAATATTTTGAACCCTCCTGGAATCCTTTTATTGACCCAGGTTCTTAAAAAGCCAAAGGATTTGGCTTTACGCCTTTTGAAATGTAGAGGCATATGTCACCTCTTAGAAATGACATAATATCCACTTAAGTGCATTGTGTCTGTCCTAGAGTAAATACTTATTTAGTGGCATCATGCATTTGTAGGGTTCTCCAGTGTCATAGAAATATAATACCATTAGCTTTATAAATTAACATGGGCTTTTAAAGATCAGAGTTTAGAGCTTCATGCCAAAAATAGGCTGTGCCCACTTCCAGTGTACTTTGACAACTGCCTGCAGGCTGGATAACTAGAAAGATAAGGATAGCTTTTTTATTTTTAAATAGTTGCGTGGTTATTTTTACTATTGTTTTTAAGATATGTGACAGATGATATGTGGCCCACAAAGTGAAAAATATTTGACTTTTTCAGAAAAAGTTTGCTAACGTCTGAATTGAACCATTTGGGATATTTCTGTTGGGATGAATAGAATAGCATTCAGCCAACTTCATTAGGAAAAGCCCATCTTAAAGAGTCATGCCTTTTTTATCTTAGTGATGCTTCTCTTTAGGCTATTAATAATAGTTTAAAATTTTCTTTCGGGAATAAGTACCTTGCCTTTTTTGTCTTAATAGTACAGTGGAACTCTTGGTAGCCAATGCCTTTCAGACACAAACTGGATTCCATTATAGATAATGTAGAGGTTTTTGAACAGGTAAAACTTAATCTGTTGGGGCTTCCCTGGCGGTCCAGTGGTTAAGATGCTGCACTCCAGTGCAGGGGGCATAGGTTCTATTCCTGGTCAGGGAACTCAGACCTCTCATACTGCACAGCACAGCCCCCCAAAGAGTAAGAAAAGCTAATTTATTAATATTGTTAAGATTCTACAGATTCAAGTTGCAAAAAAATTTTTGTCCCATGTCCATGTAGATGCAGAAGGGTATTTGAGGTGACTTCTTAGTATTTTAGGGGACTTCCCTGGTAGCTCAAACCATAGTCTGCCTGCAATGCAGGAGACCCAGGTTCGCTCCCTGTGTAGGGAAGATCCCCTGGAGAAGGGAATGCCAATCCACTCCAGTATTCTTGCCTGGAGAATCCCATGGACGGAGGAGACTGGCAAGCTACAGTCCATGGGGTTGCAATGAGTCAGACACAACTCAGCAACTAACACTTACTGTTTTACCTTTTTAAAAAAATATTTTAGAGTAAAAACTATAAGATTCTTTGAAGGAAAATGCTTGTTAATTACAGGATTTAAGTAATAGACAATCGTGGCTAACAGCATATCAATCAATATCGAGGTGAATTTGTGTCACTTATATTCTCTGATTCTAATCACTTTCCAATGTTGTATTCATAAGAATACAGACTGGGAAATGACAGTCTTTTTCAATCCTACAAACAGTAGAGCATAGGGGTATGCCAAGATTTCAGTTCCAATAGAAGTTTTTTTTTTAACAGTAGAAAAATTATTTATTCTTGACCCTTGAATTCTTTCTAAAATATTCCATGTGATGAAATAAGTGTGCATAATGGACTTCTACTGTGTCAATTCCATTAGAAGTTTTGATTTAAAGTTCTTTTGACTTGAGCCTCCCTACAAAGGGCCAAGGGGTGTTTACATGATCTTTTCCTGGCTCTCTTAAAGAATGTAGTCAGTGAATATTACTGCTCTTAGGCCATTAAATAATTGGGGTGTAAAATTGTAAAAAAAAAAAAAAAAAGTTCTTGTGACTTTACATAGGCAGTTTTAGCTTATATAAGTAAGCAATTGCATCTTTTAACAAGTTTTCATATCATGCACATATTTTGAAATCCTTAAAAAAGTCTTTTTAAAATGTCTGTTATTAATATGACAGTGCTGAAAGAAAGAAGCTTATGAAGAGCAAAGTATATTCATTCTTTAGCCTTGTAGTTTAGTTTATCATCTGCACCCTAACCCTCTCAGCTTATTAACATTCTCATAATCAAGGATGTATGTTCTTACCACATTACTTCTTCAGAGCTCTCTGTTTTTGTGGTTATATGTAAAAATCCAATTCAATATAGTGTATAATAACTGCTGGCCCCCCTTTTTTTATGTATAAGCATGCTTATGTCTCTGTACTTATTTTGGGGTTTAAAAGAAAAATCTTGACTTTAGGTATAACTGATCCTGGAACTTTTTTGATATCTTTATATTTTTAGCAAAAGTGTTTTGGTTTAAAAAAAAGACTTAATTTTTTGAAAAATCTGGTTACAATTTTTGAATTTTTAGAAAACCAAGTCAGTGGTTGTGATTATTTACCCAGAAATAGAGATTCTCCTAAGAGCAATAAAGAAAAAATATAAAAATTTGCATGTTGTTTGATACTAAGAGTGAAGAACCCAGATAGGAAAGGATATTCACTCCAAAGTTCTGACCACTGGCTGAAACCTACCTCTAAAGGGATAGTCCATAGTTTGCTTTTGGTTCCAAGTACACCAGCCATGGACTGTGCTTGTCTTATCTGGATGACTCATTTCAGACCAGCAACAGGCACTCAAGAGAAAAATTTTCAGTTGCCCATCTGGCAGTTTTGTTTTGGAGACAATTTTTATTTCCATCCTTTAGCCCTGGGCAACACCCGTGGCCACAGCACACATCTGGCTAAGTCCAGAGCCTTGTGTCCTTTTAACCTCTTGCTGGATTTCTCTGCATTTTCTACAGAAAGATTGTAAGTAAAATAGATGGCGACAAGGACGGGTTTGTCACTGTGGATGAGCTCAAAGACTGGATTAAATTTGCACAAAAGCGCTGGATTTACGAGGACGTAGAGCGGCAGTGGAAGGGGCATGACCTCAATGAGGACGGCCTCGTTTCCTGGGAGGAGTATAAAAATGCCACCTACGGCTACGTTTTAGGTAGGTCCCTACTCTCTGGGGGAAAAAGCCTTGTGGAGCCGGCACCTTGAAACGTAACTGTTTTGTCTTGTAGAATGATTGTAGATAAAATAGACGCGGATAAAGATGGGTTTGTGACGGAGGGGGAGCTGAAATCCTGGATTAAGCACGCCCAGAAGAAATACATATATGACAATGTTGAAAACCAATGGCAGGAGTTTGATTTGAATCAAGACGGCTTAATCTCCTGGGATGAGTACAGAAACGTGACTTATGGCACTTACCTGGGTAAGGGGCAAGGTGTCAGCCTGGTGGAGACCATGGTCTTGAGTCAAAGAAACAAATGGGTCAAGCAGTGAAGGAAAGGAAGGAATTACACTTATCTTAGACAGTTTGATGCTGTGCTGATTCTCCTTCACTTTATTAATTTTGAATTTGTATATTATTTTTTAAAATTTGTTTTATTTTGGTTTTCTAAGGTCTGACATCTTTTACGTCTTTTAGCATTTCAGATATATTTTCCCATTTTTTTCTTGCTGTCATCCCTCAAAGAGACCATTTTTGGAGTAAATTCTCGTTCAAAAGGCTGCATTGTACCAACAATGCAAAGCAGGAGGCTTTGAGATGTCTCTTGACATGGTCACATTAAAGCGTTGGACCTGAAATTTAAACCAAATTAGATTTCTTTGTAACTGGTGACTATAGGAGGAAAATTACTCTCTTCCCTTGCTAAAATAAAGATCAAGTCTAATGGCATTCCTTGATGAAATTTAACTATTTCAATATGTCTGCTTACTGAAGTTTAGAAATGAGTATTTCCCATTTGTTTTCTCTGACACATGAGTTTATTAGCCTGCTTTGCAAATGCTTCGAGGCAAATCAATGTGACTTTGATTGCTTTTTGTTGTTTTGGTAGCTTGTATGCTTGGGCCACCTGTTAGTAATTTTCTTTTACTTATTCCACTTGCCTGCTATTAAATGCTAGGTGGCGATCTTACCAAGTTGATGACTTAGGGTGTTTTTGTTAGTGATATTCCTCTTTTGTACGTGGTCACAGTTTGAGATGAAACAAGAATGTATAAATGTTACTTCTTGCATTTTTATTCTGGAAATGAAATAAATTTCTGGGTGAAAGCAGGCGTTCTCCATCACTAACAGGCAATGACTGTATGATGGTCTGTTTCCCCCATTGGATAACCAGCTGTCCGTGTTAATTACAGGACTGCATGCATTTCTGGTGAACAGATTTTTATTTCTGTGTGGGGCTCGTTCTCATTCCTAAGACAAGAGTGGCCACCTCTCTCATGCTTGACACTTAGCCAAGAACCAAACATATCCTCCCAGTTAAGAACACATGTATTAAAAAATCAGTGCAGATAGAGAGACAACCATGCTTCTTGCTCTCTGGCTGAGACCCAGAGCTTCATGATGTGTTTGGGATTAATTATAAATACAAAGTACTGGGTAGGCAATTGGTGATCTCAACAGAATGATGTGTTACTAAATCTCAGCTCAGACCTAGGCACTCACTGTCCAGAAGGAGTTTTAAACTCTTTTTATGATTATGTGCATACAAATCTGTTGAGAGCTTTGTTACCTCACAGGGCCAATGATTCAATGTAATGAGTATTTCTACTGACTTGAGACTCTGCATGAGCTGAAGCACTGGCTGGAGAAACAATGTCTTTATAAGGCATCTTTCCCTGGCGGCCTGAGGGTGGACAGTGCTGGGGTAAGGAGGCGCCTTCCAAAAGTGCTGAGGAGTTTTTTGTGAAAATGTGTTCTTGACTCAGTTGAGTTAAGGTAGAAATCATCTTAGCTTCTAATTAGGGTCTGTCTTAATACCTACTTTCCACAAAAGGAACATTAACCCCATCTCTACCACAAGTAAAATATGAGATGCTAAGATCTGCCCTGTCGATACCAAAACCAAAACTAGATCACGAGCCTACCCTTCACTGTGTGCAAGCCAGCTGGCCCAGTAAACTGGTGCTTAGGACAGATAGGGCACTCTGAGCAGTGATGATAGGCATGCGAGTTTAGTCATTAAATACAGTTCTGTAGCTTTCTTCTTCATCCTCATATATGTGTGTGTGATCCTAGTCACCAAGTTTTACTTAAGGAAAGAGGGCTCTCAGCTAAGAATCTACTCTTAACATGTAAGTTCTGTTATCTTATTTATGTTACATAGTTTGTACTGATGATTTGTTTAGAAGAAATGACTTAGTATCTGAGTGAAGTAGTATTTTCCTTAAATTCTCAGTCTCTAATCTATTATGGCTTTGAGTATACACATAGGGTCCCCAAAGCCCCAGTTTAATCAGTAAACTGTCTTACTGAATTTTGACCTCATCAAAGAATGAAGCTTCAAGTTGCTTAACTCAAAATAGAGCAATAGTTTATTGTTGTTGTTTTTGACTGTACTTAAAAGTATGGAAAGACTGAATTACAATATCAAAAGTCAATAGTGTAGTGTTAGTAAGGGGCCCTGTGGGTTGGTTTGTTTGTTAATAAAAACTAGTGCTATATCTTTTTTTATTTGATCAATATGTTTTGGGAATAATCATTTCTTACCTTTAATGTGGTGTCTTTTACTTTTCAAAATATCTTCACGTGTTATCTTATTTTGGTCCATATAGCAACTCAGATTGAAAAGTTGTTTTGTTTTTCCCCCTTTTTTGCCATGAACTCCTTCACATTTTTTCAATTTGAAGTTCATTTTTCTAGATTCTTAGGAAATGAAGTGAAAGTCACTCCGTTGTGTCCGACTCTTTGCGACCCCAAGGACTACACAGTCCGTGGAATTCTCCAGGCCAGAATACTGGCATGGGTAGCCTTTACCTTCTCCAGGGCATCTTCCCAACCCAGGAATCGAACCCAGGTCTCCTGCATTGCAGGCAGATTCTTTACCAGCTGAGCCACAATAACTATTGCTTGTGCAGTTCAGCATCCTAACAGATAGGTCCAAATTCAATTTGGTTGTAATCTAATATTTATCTTCTGTAACAGATTTATTGAAGTATAACTGACATACAGTTTATTGCACTGCACATATTTAAAATGCACAACTGATGAGTTTTGCCATATTTGTATGCATCAGTGAGCCCCTCACTGTAATTAAATATTTCCATTACCCCCAAAAGCTTCCTTGTGTCCCTTTATAGTCCTCACCTTCCTCGTGCCCTGTCCATGGCATCCACTGATCTGTTTTCTGTAACTTGATTTGTTTGCATTTTCTAGGATTTTATAAAAATGGAGGAAGTGGGGGTAGTGAACAGAACTTGTATCTCATGGTGTATTTCTGAATTGACCAAAGAAACTAAAATGTGACCTTTCAGAGTGGTGCTGTTCTGGTATTGAATCTAAATGGCCTGTAATGGGATAGAAGGCCTTTGATATCTGGCTTCTTAATGAGAGCCTAATGTTTAATAAATGTTTAAATAATGTTTCCTAAACATAGCAATAGTTAACATGTATTAAAAGCCAGGTCTGTGCCAAGCAGTGTTCGAGGCACTTAACTTGTATTTATTTGCTTATTTAACCTCGTAACAATCCTGTGAGGCCAACTCTGTTACTGTCTATATTCTACAGATGAGTAAATTGAAGCACAGTTAAGTTGCTTGTCCAAGGTCACATGGCTAAGAAGTAGTAGAGTTAGGATTCAAACCCAGACCATGTGACTTTAGAGCCACCACTGCCCCTTGGATATAACTAGAAAACTGAAGCCCTCTAGTAGCCTAGATATTGATAACAATGAAGCATTTATGTAACGGATCACATAGGCCAAGAGCCAGGGTTCCATGTTGAATTTACATTCAACTCAGACCTGACTTTGTAGTCTTTGATCACCAAAACTGAATGCCTTTAGACTGCTGTAGTTTTCCCTGAGTAACCAAGTTAATTCTTCCATGCTAGGTTTATTGTTCTTGGAAATTGATTTCCATACATTTTCATGTTTTCTGGAAGTCTTTTAAGATTTGACCTAAATTTTTGTTTCCTAGATGATCCAGACCCTGATGATGGATTTAACTATAAACAGATGATGGTTAGAGATGAGCGGAGGTTTAAAATGGCAGACAAGGATGGAGACCTGATTGCCACAAAGGAGGAATTCACAGCTTTTCTGCACCCTGAGGAGTATGACTACATGAAGGACATAGTAGTACAGGTGGGTGAGAGTGAGGATTCTCAATGGAAACTTCTCCTTTTGTTGCTTACACTCTTTCCTATGGTTTAACCATACTTGAATAGATATACATTAACACATATATACGTGTGTGTTTAATGAAGCACAGTTACTTGTCCTAAATAATTGCCTGAACTAATTCATCCAAATACTAGATCTAATTATTCTCTTCTGTCTAGGAAACAATGGAAGATATAGATAAGAATGGTGATGGTTTCATTGATCTGGAGGAGTATATTGGTAAGTCTGTTTCTAGTGTTTTTCTTAGAAGAACCTGGGAAACTTTGGAAGATATGTTCACCAATAAAAACAATCTACTCCATGGGTCAACTCTTAGCACATCATTAACTCAGACCAGCATGGGAAATAGTGGGTCATGATAAAGTGTTGAGTAGCACTGGCCAATCAAAATGTGAATGTGAGCCCCAAATGTAATTTTAACTTTTCTGTTAGCCACATCAAAAATAATGAAAAGAAACAGATGAAATTCACTTCAAAACTGTATTTTATTTAATCTAACTTTCCAAAATACTATAATTTCCACATTATCAAGGGTTATTTTTTTTTTTCTTTTTTCACACAAGTCTTCAAAAGTTTTACACTGTAGCACATCTCAGTTTGGACTAGCCACGTTTGTTTTCCTCATAGCCTGTGGCTACACAGTATGGGACTAGCCACGTTTCCTTTCCTCAGCAGCCAGTGGCTGCTGTAGTGGACTGCACTAAAATAGCGCATCCCAGCTGCCCTGTGGAATTGGCACTGAGGAGTTGTAGGGGACCTAGGCTGGTATTAGGCAACTAGGGAACAGAACAAAAGAGACCCTTGGGTGAGTAAGCAACCAGGAGTTGATGATTCCTCTTCGTCTTTCCTTTTCTCTGTATTCTATTCGTAGTTTCTGTAGAGGTTTTCTAATTTGTTTCCTTTTGTCCTTTTTTTTTTTTGGCCATGCCATGCAGTTTGTGGGATCTTAGTTCCCCAACCAGGGATCAAACCCCACCCTTGGCAGTGAAAATGTGGAGTCCTAACCACTGGACTGCCAGGGAATTCCGAGTTGTTTACTTCAGATGCTGTACCTTCAAGGCAGTTTCTCTCAAGTACAGCTTTTTTCTTTTTTTTCTGCTATGCCACTGCTGGCGTGTGGAATCTTAGTTCCCCAATCAGGGATTGAACCTGCATCCACAGTATGGAATCTGAACCACTGGACCACCAGGGAAGTCCCTAAACATTGCTTTAAAAAAAAGGAGCTGCCTCTTACCAAGTAGTTGACCAAATTGTTTCACAGTTCATGTGATAGAAAGTAGCATAAGACAATACCCATCATTTTAAGAGATACATTGTAAAGTATATTTAGGCATTGACTGTAGACAGTTTGACTGTTTTACATTTACAGACACTTTTACATCTCAGATTTTCCTGAGGATTTACAACCACATCTTTCTAAAACTAGTGGTCAGGTTAATTAACTGCCTTGTAGTGAAATGGAATGCAGGGAACAGGTGTCTTACGAAAGTTGGTCTTTACCTTTCTTGACACTAGTCATCTCCCTTTGTTTCTGCATTTTAAAAAATACTTATGGCTGCGCTGAGTCCTCACTGCTGCACGCAGGCCCTCTCTAGTTGCAGTGCCTGGGCTTCTCACTGTGGTGACCTCTCCTCCCACTGCAGAGCGCGGGCTCTAGGCAAGTGGGCTGCAGCAGTTCAGCTCTCAGGCTTAGTTCCCCCTTAGTAGCACATGGGATCTTCCTGGACCAGGGGCCAAACCCGTGTCCCCTGCATTGGTAGATGGACTCCTAACCACTGGACCACCTGAAAATCCCAGTTTCTGCCTTTTTTTAAAACAGTTCTGTTTGCTCATATCATTCAAGACCAATAGCTTGAAATATTCTTTTTGCAAGATCATCAGGAAAATGCCTTACTTCATAATATCTCTCCAACCTAAAATACCCTTATAACTTCCTGTGAGATTCCAAACTAATGAGTGAGGAAGAAAGGTCAGATCAGATTTGCATGGGGCAGGCTTTGAGAGAAGACACCCATCTTATGTATGGATGTCTGTTCATACAGGTGATATGTACAGCCATGACGGAAATGCTGATGAGCCAGAGTGGGTCAAGACGGAGAGAGAACAGTTTGTTGAGTTTCGAGATAAGAACCGTGATGGAAAGATGGATAAGGAAGAGACCAAAGACTGGATTCTCCCCTCAGATTATGACCATGCTGAGGCAGAAGCCAGGCACCTGGTCTATGAATCAGACCAAAACAAGGTAAGCCTGACTAGGCCCAAGCAATCTAGCAGTGGTCCAAGTCTGTCTCTAGGAGATTGCTTAAAAAATTCCTATTAGTGTACATAGAGCATCTAAGGTTTTAATTAGTCCAAGTCTGCTATGGAGCTAAAGTTGGCGACTGAAACTTACAGGGCAGCACTGGCTCTATGCTCTCTCGTTTTAGAAATCCCTTTGCCCAATGTTCTTAGCATGGGAGGAATTTAGGCCTCAGCAAGAGCCTCTGGGTATAGCCTGTGCCCAGCGTGCCTCATCCACTATCTTTGGAACCCCAAGAAATTTTCTTTGCCTTTTTGTTGTTATTTCCTTTGTTCTTTTACCTTTTACAGTCTCACTTTGCCTACTCAAAGCTGATTATTTCCTTCTTAAATCAAGTATGCTTGTTGTAGCTTATAAATCAGCTTTTCTGTATTATAATTCAGTTCAGTCGCTTAGTTGTGTCTGACTCTTTGCAACCCCATGGACTGCAGCACGCCAGGCTTCCCTGTCCATCATCAACTCCCAGAGCTTGCTCAAACTCATGTCCATTGAGTCAGTGATGCCATCCAACCATCTCATCCTCTGTCGTCTCCTTCTCCTCCTGCCTTCAGTCTTTCCCAACATCAGGGTCTTTTCCAATGAGTCAAATCTTCACATCAGGTGGTCAAAGTATTGGAGCTTCAGCATCAGTCCTTGACCAATTATCTCAGAAGGCATTTGGTTCATTGAAACAGTGGTGTTACTACTGAGCCCTGTCACCTTTTTCAGAGAACGTTGTCCTTAGAGCAGACTGAAAATCAGTCTAAAGATGGGGGGTTTTAGAATTCTGAATGTTCTTTTATTTAGATTAATCTTTGGTTTGTATGTAGTTTCTTATCGATGAGCCTTTTTAAGGGTCAGTCTGTTTTGAGTTCTTGCTCAGTCTCTTCAGTAGCCAGGTGCTGAGACATGAGGAAAGGAAACTCATAGTCATCCCTTGGGAATCTGCCCTAGCTAATTCTTGAGATAAGATCTGGACCTCCATTAGGGGTTCTGTCTGGAATCTGATTGGTAGCTAGCGCATTTTGGTGGAGACGGCAGTGGCACCCCACTCCAGTACTCTTGCCTGGAGAATCCCAGGGACGGGGGAGCCTGGTGGCCTGCCATCTATGGGGTCACACAGAGTCGGACACGACTGAAGTGACTTAGCAGCAGCAGCAGCAGGACATTTTGGAGTTGAAAACTATGCTTGATAGTAACAGATTTCATTGTCCCTATTAGACAGTGACTTGATTCATTTTGAAGTATTTTTCCTGGCTCTTGTTAAATATCTCTTACCCATATCTAGGAGGTGTCCCACATTTTGCTGAAAAGGGAGCATTTTCTCCCCAAGAAATAAACCCATACCGCTGGCATTGTCCTATTCAGCTGTATTATTTTCATCCTTTTAACCTTCTTGATAAGGAAATATATTAATTGCTCTTTTCTTCCGTGTGTGTGTGTGTTGGGGATGGGCCATGAGTACTGAGTTCACATTTAATTTAGTGGGAATTAGAATCTTAAATCTTGACAATTCTTAGATCCCCTATTATATGATAGCAGTGTTTCTAAATTTGAAATGGGAACTTATATTTCGCCTCAGTTCACTGTTCTTTCTGCTTTTAGGATGGCAAGCTTACCAAGGAGGAGATTGTTGACAAGTATGATTTATTTGTGGGCAGCCAGGCCACAGATTTTGGTGAGGCCTTAGTACGACATGATGAGTTCTGAGCTGCAGACAGAGGAACCCACATTTCTTCAAAATAATTTATTTTTACAGCTTCTGGTTTCACATGAAATTGCGCTACTGAGACTGTTATTACAAACTTTTTAAGACATGAAAAGTTATAACAGAAATGATCCCGTCCCCATTCCTCCTCCTCTCTGAGGGACAGGAGGGAAACCGTGCTTCTGAGGAACAACTCTAATTAGTACACTTGTGTTTGTAGATTTACACTTTGTATTATGTATAACATGTGTGTTTATTTTTGTATTTGTTCTCTGGTTGGGAGTATGATATGAAGGATCAACATCCGCAACTCACACTTGTAGGCAAACATTAGCCCTTCTCTCTTTCTCAACCCTTATCATGTAATTTTTTATAATTTTGACTTAAGTTTAAGCCTGAGATCAATAAGAAATGTTCAGGAGAGAGGAAAGGGAAGAAATATTCCCCACTATTTAGAAAGAGAACACTTAAACTTGCCTATTGATAAGTGTATTTCATAAGTAGTAGGGGCCACATGTTCCATTCAGTTGCTTCATGTCCAGGTCCTAGCATTATCTGGGCAAGGACAGATTCCTGTGCTATAAGAAAGCTTGAATCGACTTTATTTCATTCATCCTTTTTTTCCCCCCCTTCCCTGTAAGACTAGCTGTTGGCTAATTTTGTCAAGCACAGCTGTGGTGGGAAAAGTTGGGGCCAGTGTCTTGAATATCAATCAAGTAGTGAGTGTGATCTCTTTACAGAGATATAAATAGAAACAGCTGGAAAACTAAAGAAAAAATCCAAGTGTTCTTAGGGCACATGCTTTTTTCTGGGTGTGCGTCTATTGAAGTGCTCAAGCCTGTCTTTATTCAATCAGTCAGTGCCCCATTCAGCTTCTATTTCCCCAGGTGTTCCAAGGAACTAATTTTTATTTCACTGCAGTCAAAATGTGCTCTTTTCCAATTGTGTCATTGAAAGTGCCTTTAATGAGAGAAACGGTCACTGAATGAGGATTCTCTTAAGAAACCCTAAGATAAAAAGAAAGCAGACGAATTGGACCACCTTAAATGAAAGCTTAGAACCTGCTGTTGTGGTGGGGATTTTTTTCTTCCCTTTCTCTTTTGGACAGTGGTTCAATAGCAGTATTAGTTAGGGGCTTGGTTGCAGTGTTCTTACCTTGTGGGCTGATTGCTGAAAACCACATGCTGCTGAATTTACCAGGGATCCTCATACCTCAGAATGCTAACCACTTACTACCAGGCCTGTTTCTGTGTCAGCTGAAGAGGCTGAGCTAAGGCTCAGAGATGAGAGGACTCTTTGGTTTGAGGACCGTCGCTCACCCTTCCTGCCTTAGACCCATTCCTCCCTATGTCCCCATCTCCCCGCTGCCAAAAAATGTTTATCATGGATCAACATTGTCAGTCCTTATCAAAGAGAGGAACATTGTAGAAAGAGCTGAAGAAACCACCTCTGTTCCCAACTCACCTATATTTTACATAACAAGAAACTGCCTTTTTTTTTTGGTCCCTTTCATACACATGGACCTCTTTTGAGAAGAATTATGTATTCCAAGTTTTTAGCCCTCAGGTTACTAAGACAAATATATATATATATAACCTTTATTATTTCATGTATCTTTCTGGATAATACATTCAGGTGGTGCTGGGTGATTATTATAATCTGAACCTAGGTGTATCCTTTGGTCTTCCACAATCATGTTCAGGTGGGCTCCTTGGCCTGGTAAAAGGCCAGATATCACGTAACTTCACCCTGGCCTTTGCATTGAGCTCTTGAGAGTGGATACATTCTTTGAACCCCCATATAAGGAAATGGAAATTCTCTGCCTTCCAGATTCCCCATTTGAATTGTTAAGAAGACTGGGGATAATTAATAATGCCACCAACCCTTGCTTGGAGAGGGCACAGTGCAAATTGTGTGGCAGGAGAGCCTCGCAGGTCACTAGGTACAGAGAACCCAGGCCTTATGTTAAAGTCATGCACTTAGAAAGCAAATCTCCATCTGCTAAGATAGCGACTTCTGGATGCTGGGTGCTCATCAGTAAGCATTTGTACTCTAATCTCTAATGACCCTCCTGGAATTTTTTTTTTTCTTTTTGGTTTAAATCAAGCCTGAGGCTGGTGAACAGTAGCTACACACCCACATTGTGTGTTCTGTGAATGCTAGCTGTCTTGAATTTGGATACTGGTTATTATTTTTTATAGAGTGTAAACCAAGTTTTATATTCTATAATGCAAACAGGTACCTATCTGTTTCTAAATAAAACTGTTTACATTCACTGAAGGGTGTGTATGTCCTTTGTTTTCTTAAGAAATGGAACTCTTGCTTAGAATTATGGGGTTATAAAATGTCACAGAAAATGGACCTCTCCTAGAAGGTTTACCCCACCCCAACCCAGAGAAGTTGCTACCTTTTCCCAAATTGGTTACTGAAATCTTTAGCATCCTTATACAGCCATAACCCTTCTCTGCTTCTCTTAGGCCATGTAACTGGAGAGGAGCCCAGCTGCTCATTACATAATTGTCTGATACCAAACACAGCCATTTCTGAATGTACACACATTTATCTTGATTTTTATTTCAAAAAGGCCTACATGGAGTAGGGAGACAGAATATAAGGTAAAACAGTTTTTTGAACATTTTGTATAGTTTATAAACAGTATTGAGACGTGCCAGTTCATTTTGAGAACATGAAGGGAGTTGAACTATTGACTTTAGTAAATACACAGCTTAAGACAGATAAATCGGTTTAACCAAATAAGAGACGTCGGGGCATGGGGGAGGAAGCACCTGGAATAATTCATGCTGGTGCAGGCATTTATGGGCTTGTCAAAGTGATAGCGATTACTGGCAGTGACAACATAAGAAAGTTCTTTCAAACTCATATTTAGAAGCTACTAAAGGGTTTTTTTTTTTTTTTTAATGTCTCATTTCTAAGGTGTTTTCCTAAATTCGTTCTGATTCAAAATGTATCATCTTTGAATGAATCCCCAGGAGGGAAAAAAAATTTCTGAAAAGGAAAATAACTGTCTGTACACTGAAAAATTAGCCATACTCCTTTACAATTGCCTTGTACATAGAAATCCGTTTTCCAAACGCTATAAATTGTGCCACTTAAGAGTAGAAGCTGATGACTGTGGCAGTGGCCCTTGAGGTGGTCTGAAGAAGACCCAGCTGGAGCAGTTACTTTGTAGGTAGCAAGGAAATAGTAGGAAAATGGAAAACTGACCCCTCAAGTTGCTATCACTCCCCTTCCCATTTTCTATGTTGATAGTGGTTTGGTTTTTGACAGAGAAAGTAGAAATGTCCTCAAATGTAAAGTCCTCACTGCACACAGGCCAGTATGGCTCCTTAGTTGGGGCCAACTTGGCTAGAAGAGACAGTAGACACTTCGGTTTTCTGGGAGCTAGACAGCTCAGACTCATCTGTCATGGGTTTTCCACACACCATCTCCATGATGCAAGCTCGGAACTAGAGGGAAAGAGCACAGATAGTCTCCTTGGCAGACCAGTACAGAGGAGGTAACATCAGGAAGCATGCGAGAAAAAAGATCTTTGTATCCCCATAGCCTTATACATGGGATCTCCTCGAGCAGTATTGATATGTCTTCTCAATCCTGAGAGCTGGCTAGTCCAGGCTAACTCTACTCACTTCTCCTGGATCTACAATAATAATCTCTACACGTTCTGGCTAACCCTGAGGCCTCACTGTTGGGAAACCTCACAAAGCACCCCGACCCAGGAAAGTGAAGTGAAAGTGAAAGTCGCTCAGTTGTGTCTGACCCTTTGCAACCCCATGGACTATACAGGCCATGAAATTCTCCAGGCCAGAATTACTGGAGTGGGTAGCCTTTCCCTTCTCCAGGGGATCTTCCCAACCCAGGGATTGAACCCAGGTCTCCCGCATTGCAGGCAGATTCTTTACCAGCTGAGCCACAAGAAGCCCAGGAATACTGGAGTGGGTAGCCAGGAGAGCACTGTCAAAAGTGACCCCACTGTACCCCCACCCACCCACCATTACTAGAAAGTGCTCCCAACTAGGAAAGGACTGCCAGTTCTGTTAATACTCAGGAGCTTCATTAGTTTTTAATCCACTTCTGGAACTGAGGAAACAAAATAATTCTCAAAGCAGAGTGTTTGGCTCTATAAGACAGGAACCCTCCTTGATTTGTCTGAGTTTGGGTTATTAGCTTCAATTCAGGATTTGGGGTAGGCAGAGCAACTAAACCCACGTGCCACAACCACTGAAGCCCGAGCCTAGAACCCGTGCTCCACAACAAGAGAATTGACCGCAGTGAGAAGCCCCCTGCTCACCACGACTAGAGAAAGCCTGTGGGCAGCAACAAAGACCCAGCACAGCCCCAGATTTGTTTAAAAAGAGAACAACTTTACCTGCTTATTCATGAAGCAGTAGATGATGGGATTGTAGACACAAGCACTCTTGGAGAAGAAGGCAGGAATGGTGACAAGCCGTAAGTCCACCCCATGGTTACGGTTGTTGACTATATACATGGCCAGGGCAGCGTAGGGTGTGTAACAGAGACAAAAGGATCCCACCATGACCACCACCATGTGGCTCACCTCCCGCTCAGCCTTCTGGGTCGAAGCTGACTCCTGCTGCTGAGCCGCAACCTGGAAAGAGCGCAGAAAACATCACGCCTTCTGCTCCCTGGCCCTGAACCCCCAAGTCTCTGGACGTTTTTCAACAAGGGGGCCATCTGCTCTAATTGTCTCTCTGCCGTCCCATCTTCTGACCTAGTTCCTCTGTTCCCCTTTCATTGAGGAAGGCAAGATGGAGCCAGCTCTCTTTCCAGTCCGTGATACTGGATGGAATCACAGGCATCTCTCGATACATCTGAGCTGGGATGACTCCACCTCACTCTTCATCTCCTCATCTCCCTGTCCCTGCTTCCTGCACTGCTTTTTGATACCCCTCACCCTGGCTGTGGACATTTCCGGGTGTTTTGTGTTCTAGAGCACATACCCACTCTTCCCTCTCATCTAGAGCCCTGTGACCCCTCCTCCCTGACCCTCACAAAAGCCACTCACAGCTCTGAGGGCCCCCAGCAGCTGAGAGTAGGAGAAGCAGATGAGGGAGAGAGGCACAATGTAGCAGAAGATGAAGAGGAACCAGGTATAGTACTCGCTGTAATATTTGGTGCCCACGGTGTACCAGTCGGGACCACAGGAACACTGCAGGCCCTCAGGGACGAATCTGCAAGGGACCAAGCACTTGTTCACCGTGAGGCTCACAGCAAGAATTGGTAGAGTGGGAGCTGAGATTCCTGGGCTGTGTTCTCTGCTTAGAACCCAGAGTTATGTCAGGCAGAGGGTACTTTCTGTCCTCACTAGCCAACCTTTAGCAATTCCAACCACAGAGTAAACCTTAGCACTTGTCTCCCACAGCCCTTTCCCTTCTCTATTCCTCCAGCTCTTTAAAAATTAGAGGTCAATGACCATACCCCACTCTTCCCACCCTGAGAACCTGAGCTTCTAGCTAAGTCAGCATAACTGCCCTGCACTCTCACCGGCTCCAGCCAAAGAAGGGTGGGATGGAGACACCAATACCGATGGTCCAGGTGGCCACGACCACCATCAGGGCATGCTTGGAGCTGAAGCGGAAGTTGCCAAAGGGTTTACAGATGATGATGTAGCGCTCAAAGGCCAAGAAGGCCAGTGACCAGCCTGTCACCAGACCTGTGATGAAATGGGCGGATAATGGGGTAAACAACTCCACTCATCCTGGCAGGCAGAGTGGAATACAGGTGGTGTGGAGAAAGCACAGAGAGGAAGGGTTGGACTGGAGAGTGAAATAGAGTTTGGGACTTGCTCAGACCTCTGGGTGGCTCTCTACCTCAGCATTCAAAAGAACACCAAACTTCTACCCGCCCCGGACTCCTCTTTAGGGGTCCACTCTAACCCAACAGACTGGCCCCTGGCTCCCATCCTGAAGCAGGATCCTTCCCATCTCTCCAGCTCCCTTCACCTGCAGTACCTGCTGTACAGCCCAGGAAGGCCTCCAGGGCACAGACATGGCGGCCGAAGACGAAGTACCCATAACAACTGGTGATGAAGACGATGAAGACAGAGAAGATGCAGTAGATGAAGCCCCCCAGAGACACGTTGACCAGAATATAGTTGAGCGGCTGCCGCAACTTTCTGTAGCGCAGTGTGGCCACCAGCACCGTGGCATTGAGTGGCGTCCCTACAAAGAAGACAAAACCCATGAAGACTGCCTGGAGGTGGAAGGCCCAGACAGGCGCGAGGTGGTACTGAGGTCCATCCCACGGCCCCACCAAGGAGATGTTCTTGAACAGAAGAAACTCCTCCTCCTCTGACATCTTGCTCATGGGATGTCCCCCACCCCCTCTGATTCCTCTTATAGATCATCCTCCCCCATCACTTCTCCCCCACCTGCCAAAGACCCTCTCCTCCAAAGCCACTTTGGGGCTCCCTGAAAGATCAGTACTGATCCTAAGCCTCCTAAGGACAAAGTTTGAGATTAGAGACCCCAAACCCCCACCTAAACCTTTTGTGGCCCCAAAGCCGATTGTGTGTTCTTCAGAGGATAAAAGATTGGGCTCACAGAATCCAGATATGCGATGCTGCAGGCTGGAATAAATAAGGGTGGACTCAGTAGGGAGATGCTGACCCATATTTAATGAAGACCCTTCCACCACTCTTTTTCCCTTTGAGTGGAACTGTTGAAGGCAAGCCTCTTCGTTTCGCTTCAGGCACCACTACATCCATGTAGGTGTTTACACACCATCTGCCCCATTGTGGTAGGTGCCCCCTAAGTCTCCCTCTCCAGGGGTCTTGGGCTCAGCCAGCCTCAGGCTGCAGGAAAGGGCAAGGGATAGAGAGAGTTCTTGAACAGCCTTCATGGAACAGTCCAGGGGCAACTCGACAATGCCTAGAGGTCTAAGGCATCCCAGGCTGCCAGTTTCTTCATGGCGAGTCTCCCCAGAGATGGAATCTTTCCTGCTCAGAACTCCCCCAGCCAGGTCCAGGTTGGTGTGCTGTGGTCCCTCTCACACCACGTTCACACCTGCCCCTGCCGTTAACTCAGGAGTGCCTCAGCGGCCAGACTTCCTCCTGTCTGCCCATCCCAGACCTGCCCAGCTCTTAGCCTGATTTTCTGAGAAGCCCACCCCAGTGACCCCAGCTCCATTCTAAACTCTGCGTGGGGACGTCCCTGGTGGTCCAGTGGTTGAGACTCCACACTTCCGCTGCAGGGGGCACCCACGGGTTTGATCCCTGGTTGGGAAACTAAGATCCTGCATGCCACATGGAGTGGCCAAAATAAATAAAATACTTAAAGCTCTGCTTGCACTTATACTCAACACTACACTTCAGCCTTTATGAGTGTATCTTCTTCCAAACCTCAGTAGACTATAGATATATAGATAAGTTAAAAGTGAAAGGATGGTCCGGTAATGGCGGTCATTTGGATCAGATGAATCCCATCAGAGATAAAAGTTATAAACTCTGGACAAAATATGAAAAAAAAAAACTATTTGAAAGCACTATAAAGTATCCTCAAAACAGGCAGAAAATAAAGGGGACTCAACCCTTGAATGAAAGGAACCACCTACCATCTACATGCAAATGGATTTTCCCTAAGGACAACCCCCATCTAAAGGGCAATGACCAGCTAGGACTCCTCAAGCAAAGTCCAGCCTTTATTGACTTGGAGAGTCACAAGACAGAGCCTGGGACTCCAGAGCAGCTGGAAATTGAAGGTGGGTTTCTGAGAATGAAGGAAGCCATGAAAGGAGAAGCCTTCAAATCTGCATATAAACTCCCCTCAGATCCTAAGACGACTGCTGAGCTATGCTGGAGGAATCTGAGGAGCCTAGCAAAAGGCAAGAGCTGGAGGTCTGAAAGCTCAGCAGAGATATGGGCTGCTACCTACTGCAGGAGACAAAGCGTTTATGTTTGATTCCTTCCAAGTTAGACAAGTTAAGCAAGGACTTCAGCTTCTCCAGTTGAAACTCCCAGAAAACCACACTTTAGGACAAAAATCTGTCCCTTGAATCCTGAACTAGAAATACTAGATGGAGACATGTCAGCCATTTCTGAAAGGCTGACATTTCCAGGCACACAGGGACACGTGTGCATGAGCACACACACACGCTGCACACAGACACTCACCCACAGGTAGGATTCCTCGCAGAGGTTCCTGGTGAAAGCCAGCTAACTGTCCAGGAATTGCAAGGCCAGTTGGTCCCCACTAGATTGCCTGAGTTGGCATATTCTGTGCCCTGGGCCCTTAAGACCAGGGCCAGAGGCCCCCCTGAAGGCAGTGTTCTAAGTGCCCATCCCTGGGCAGGGCACGCAGCGATGTGTCAGCCTGCGCTGAGTGGACTTAGTCCACCTCAGCTGTCAGCAGGGCTCTGCTGAGGTACCCACCTCTGCAATTGGTTCTGACAGGAGCCCGTGAGGGCAGCCCCTGGGCTTGGGCTGTCAGTCCAACCGTTATGGGTAAGAGAGGCCTCTTACTCCCACTCCTCAGGCCAAGTGGCTGCATCTTTAGCCTCTCCCTCTATTGTCCTGACAACTTCCCAGACAGTGTCTTCCTCTCTATTCCACCCCACATCAGAAGAAGGGGCAATGGGCCCAGCTGAGGACAATGCAGCCACAGTTAAAAGGAGGCAGATGCCCCTGTGGGGCTCAGGCCAACCGAGCCTTGCTCAAGCATAGAGTCTCACTGGCAAGGGATAAAAAATTTCCAGTCATTGAAGCCATGGAGTAGGAGGAGGGGAGATTTTAAGGAGAGGACAACTGGTAGAGGAGAAGGGTAATGATATAAAAACTGGAGACATTTTAGGTATGGTGGACCCTCTGCTTCTGCAAGGGTCAACCAAAATATTTAAAAATTCCAGAAAATTCCAAATACCAAAACTTAAAATTGCCTTATGCAGGCAACTATTCACATAGCATTCACATTGTATTTATAACTATTTACAAGGTATTATAAGTATTAGGTATTGTCAGTAGTCTAGAGATAATTTCAAGTATCCAAGAGAATGTGTGAGATTATATGCAAGCACTAAGCTATTTTATATAAGGGACTTGAACATCAGAGGATTTGGGTGTCTGCAGGGGGTCCTTACCAATCCCCCTGTGTATTTAAAGGGCAACTGTATATTTAATATATAATACTGTGCCCTTTTCAGATTTAGAGTTATTAATTTAGGAACATGACAATACACTGAGGCTTTACAGAATATCGCATCAGGTGCATTTAGACCAGGGTTTTCTCAGCCTCAGCACTACCGCCGCACTGGATGATCTGGGGGGATCGGGATGGAGGGTGGTTGTCTTGGGCAATGGAAGATGTTTAACAGCATCCCTGGCCTCTGGATGATGAGAGCACCACTGTCACCCCCGTGATAATAACCAGTCATGTCTGCAGACACAAATGGCCCCCCGAGAGGCAAAATTGCCCCCTGCTCCTCTCCCCTCCAATTGAGAACCGGTGATTTCAAGTTGAACTTATAAATGCCCAGAATCAAATGGAAAAGAATTAAGAGAAGTTATGTTTTTCTAGGACTTCTAATTATCCAGAGAAAAAAAAAGAAAGAAAGCCCTAGTGAAAGAGGAGATTTTCTGATTTGTTTCGGGTTTTTATCCCCCTATTGTCCTTAGTAGTGTATTCATATATACTCCCACCTTTTCCAGAGATAGTTTAAGGAAGGCTTACAGAACTATATAGGGTAAATGAGAAATTATTAATCAAATGTGAAAGCAAAAAAAAAAAAAAAGAGAGAGAGAGAGAAACAACAGAAGCAAGTTCAGGGGCGAGAGTGAAATACAGCTACTCCGGGAGCTCGCTATTGATGGACCACATGTTCGTGCTTCCCCAGGGGCCCCATTTACAAAATTCAATGTCCAGAAAGCAAACACAAACTAACCATTCTTCGGATTATGAGAGGCAAAGAGGGGGGTTCACAGAGGAGACATCGGTGTGATAAAATAAACAAGGTCCTTAACAACATTCCTGAGTAGCACAACCACCAGCTTCACTGGCCCGGGTCTGCTGCTGACTAGCACCTTCAGTATAGGCTCCACACAAGGCATGATTCAGAACAGGATATAAACCAGAACCGTTCCCCAGGGGGCCAAATACCAGCTCTGCCAGGCTGCTCTGATCCACAAGACATTTCAGCTCTCTGGAGGCTTGAATCATTGCTTCTCTCCACTTAGTGTTTTATCATTTAATTCCTGTTTCGAGTGGATTGTATATGCCCGGGGCTCAAAATTCAAAAAGTACAAAAGAATATACAGTGAACATACATTTCTTTCCCACGCAGGCTCCCAATTGCCCTCTCCAGAAGCAACCAGCGTTTGCTTTTTGCTGTGTTTTTCCTGCATAGGAGGTGACAACGAGCTTGAAATGATGTGTTGTGACAACGTTGTCTGTTAAATACTGACCGGTCACTCTCCAAAGAAGTGGTGAGATAAGGGAAAGGTTCACACATGCTCTTTTGGAAAATGAGAAATCATCCAAGGTTTACTTGAACAAATGCCATCCTCATATCTGGGAGGAAAGGACAGAAACCACCCCCATCCCCTATCCCCACCCCGAGGCAGAGTCATGACTCTCCCTAGAGAATTTCATCTGCTGGCCTTGAAATGCAGAGACAAATGAGTCACCGAGGGCCTGAACTCCTACTGCTTAGAGCCAGGCCATAGTCACTTTGGAAATCAACGCACGGTAGATGCCAACGGATTGCCACCAGGAAAGCGATCCTCTCCCTGACCCCACCATCTTGGAGGCATTTGGAAGTGTGTGGGTGGGGAAAGGATGTCTTATGGTTCTTGGCAAAGAAGCTAAAACTGCTAAAACACATTTCATGCTCAGTCGTGTTTGACTCTGTGTGACACTATAGACTGTAGCCTGCCAGGCTCCTCTGTCCATGGGATTTCCCAGGCAAGAATTCTAGAGTGGGTTGCCATTCCCATTCTTCAGGGGATGAGAATACCTTCCTGATCCAGATATTGAACCCAGATCCCCCACATTGTGGGCAGATTCTATACCATCTGAGAGCCACCAGGGAAGCCTCAAGAATACTGGAGTGGATAGCTATTCAAGAATACTAGAGTGGGTAGCTGCTATTTCAAATCCTGAAAGATGATGCTGTGAAAGTGCTACACTCAATATGCCAGCAAATTTGGAAAACTCAGCAGTGGCCGCAGGACTGGAAAAGGTCAGTTTTTATTCCAATCCCAAAGAAAGGCAATGCCAAAGAGTGCTCAAACTACCGCACAATTGCACTCATCTCACACGCTAGTAAAGTAATGCTCAAAATTCTCCACGCCAGGCTTCAGCAATATGTGAACCGTGAACTTCCTGATGTTCAAGCTGGTTTTAGAAAAGGCAGAGGAACCAGAGATCAAATTGCCAACATCTGCTGGATCATGGAAAAAGCAAGAGAGTTCCAGAAAAGCATCTATTTCTGCTTTATTGAGTATGCCAAAGCCTTTGACTGTGTGGATCACAATAAACTGTGGAAAATTCTGAAAGAGATGGAAATACCAGACCACCTGATCTGCCTCTTGAGAAATCTGTGTGCAGGTCAGGAAGCAACAGTTAGAACTGGACATGAAACAACAGACTGGTTCCAAATAGGAAAAGGAGTTCGTCAAGGCTGTATATTGTCACCCTGCTTATTTAACTTATATGCAGAGTACATCATGAGAAACGCTGGACTGGAAGAGTGTCTTATGGCTCTGGGCAAAGAAGGGTTTACTGGTATTGACTAGGCAGGACACTGCTCAAGACCGCCCACACTGAGAAGGATCTGGCCTCAAATTCCATCACCTCCCCCAGAGAGAAGCCCGGGCTGGGACCCAACCCCAGTCTCAGCCCTGAAACATTCTCCACAAAGTCCCCCTGGAGCCCTTACTAGGAGCCACCTCACTCCCTGGCACACCCAGCGAGAGAAACAATTAGGGAATGCATACTGAGGTAATGGAATGACGCGTTGAGTGGCTTTTATTTATAAGCCAATTTGAAGCTGGGGAACAATTACCCAAAAAAGTCCCTTTGGTTTGAGAATAAATGAGCTGTTGATTTTCTCTCTGGCCATGACTAGTTAGCTGAGTCAGTCATCTGGTCCAGACACTCCTGGATGGAGATAATAAAACTTGATCCCCTGAGTACAAAGGAATGTTGGCCAATCTGTTCTCTAAAGTGAGAACCATTCTTCCTCCTATCCAAGAGAAGAGGGTGGTTTATTAGGAAGCCTATTTTTACGTGGACGGTGGAGAGGGTTTCTTCAGGCTTATGGTTTTTACCTCGATCCAAGTGAGTATCTGTTGCCCCTGGTGGGTTTTTTTGTGTACACCCCTGACTTTCTTTCTTCATTCTTGCACTCATTTATTCCACAGTCATTTGCTGAGAGATCTCTGCAGCAGCAACTGTGCTGTGAGGGTGAGATGAGATTAATCTGATAGAGTGCTTACCAAAGGCCAGGCACACAGAAGTGCTTGGGAGTCATTTGTTTTGTCAGCAGTATTGCCAAGTGCCAGATGCCAGCCTAGATCCAGAGATCAATAAGATAGATCTCTGTCCCCCCAGAAGCTCCCAGCCTCCTAGGGGGCAGCCCCACCCCTGGAAGCAAGCAAGCGTCCTGGGATGTGATGGGTGTGGTGCCGTGCCGGAGCCTCCTGGGTCTCCTACAAGGCCCCAGTTTCTAGAGGGGTGACCTCCTCCCTCTCTCTCATTTGGGGAACCCCATCTTGAAGAACCCCACCCTGGCCACCCTTAGCTGATTGGCCAGCTCGTCCCTGCAGCCTCCCTGGATGGGATGAACAGGGCAGGCCAGGGTGAGGGAGGAAATGTGTGTATTTACAGAATGTATTCCCATTTTTGGTTTTCTAGAAAGTCTGGGTAGCATGTGTACTGTGTTTAAAACAGGCTTTGGATTCAGATAAATGTGATCCTTGTAAGCTGAGTTTTGCCAAGTTTCATTTTCTTACAGTGGGGTGACAGCTATCTCACAAGGCTGCCATGAAGTTAAGAAAGAGCTGTAAAGCACAGATCACACCGCTCACCCTACCGTAAGCATTAAGTGGCGGCTCTCCTAGCGTGTATTTTTTTCCCTGCTCTCAGATTACATCATTATAACTCCTTTCCTTTTCCAGCACTTTACAGTTTGCAGCATACTTTCTTTCTTTTTTAAGTCTATTGAATTTGTTACAATTATTGTTTCTGTTTTATGTTTTGGCTTTTTGGCTACAAGACATGCAGGATCTTAGTTCCCTGACCAGGGATCAAACCCAACCCTCTGCACTGGAAGTGGGAGTCTTAACCCCTGGGCCACCAGGGAAGTCCCTGTAGAGTGCTTTCACTTATGTTTTCTCACCTGATCCTCAAATGACCCTGTGAGACAGGGCAAGTGTTCCTTCCCCAACTGACAGATGAAGAAACTGAGTCATTTAGCAACTATCACCTAATCAAGGGTGATCGAGGACAGGTTTCTCAGTCCCCATCTAGGAGACTGATGAGTTTGGAGGATTTTTTCTGGTGGTCTAATCATGAGATAAGAAAGAAGAATGGTTCATTCTGGGTGCGGGAGACATCAAACTGGCTCCCCTCAGCCCTGGGCTTCTCACAAGGGCAGCTGGGGGAGCCTGGCCCCTTCTCTGCTCTTCCCCAGCAGCAACACATGAACTCCACTTGGCAGCCTGGGGGAGAGCTGGATGGTCACAGGGAAGATGGAACAGTCCCTGCAGTGGGCTGGGGAAGAGCAGAGAGCGCTGAGAGGTGAGGCCTGCTGGAGTGGAGCCGGCCTGGGCTGGGAGCCAACCTGGACGAAGAAACTCTTGCAGGAACCACAGACTGTGGCTGCTGCTGAGATGGCAGAGAAGGCACATCTGGCAAGGGATAACCATCAGTGGCTCGTTGGTCTAGGGGTATGATTCTCGCTTAGGGTGCGAGAGGTCCCGGGTTCAAATCCCGGACGAGCCCTATTTTTCCTGGATTTTTCTTTTTTTCCATTCCCTTTTCCCCACCACACACACAAGTACACACTGCCTGCCTTTTCTAAAGTTAGAAGCAGAGATGATGCAGTGGTGAGTGAATAAAGGACTCAGGACAAGCTGCCAGTCAATTTCCCCACTAGCCATGTCCTGTAGATAGCCCATTATTCCCACTGAGGCTCCAGGTGGGAACCTGAGAAGGTTATAGAGCCAAAATGTTGCCTTGTGTCAGGCAGAAAGCCTCTCAGCCTCAGAGAAAGAGCAGGGAGTCAGGACTGAGGAGTGGGTCTGAGTTGGAGGTCAAGAAAAGGCAAACCCACCATGCAAAATCCAAGCTATGAAATACACTGGCTTCAAAGTCCAAAAGCTAGGATCAAAGTTACAATTTGGAGTCTCAGCTTTCCTCTTGGTAAAATGGGAACAATAATATTCATTTCTCAAAGTTGGGAGGATTAAATCAGAAACTGTATATGAAAGCCCTTTGCAAACTATAATGTACCTTACCGACAGGGATTATTAGGAATACTACTAAAGGTAAAGAGAATCTAGAAAGGAAATTCTGACAACGTGACAGACTGAACTAATGTAGCTCTCCCTTCACCTAGTGTCCCTAAAACACACGCAGAAATATTGCATAAAACAGAATTTAAAAACTAAAGTATGAACAATTGCAAAATTGACTTTGAAATTTCCAGATATCAGAATTTAATAAGGAATACAAGGGACTTCCCTGGCAATCCAGTGGTTAAGACTCTGCTTCTAATTCTGCTTCTAATCCCTGGTCAGAGAACTAAGATCCCATATACTTCACTGTGTGGCCAAAAAGTGAAAGAAAAGAAAAAAGGAATACAAAACAAAGAAGGGAGAGGGGAAGAAGGAAAAGAGCTATCACAGGAGCCCATGGTTTATTTCAGACACAGGTAACAGATATATTGCTTTCAGTTCTAGGCTATGTCCCCTCAGCCCAGCAGACACAAGGGCCGGGACTGAGCCTTCTACATTACAGTTTAGAACATCGAAGATCTACCTTATCCATGGCAGGAAGACTAAAAATGGCACACTCTAGTTCAAGGAAGCAGAGAAAAAAGGGGGAGAAATATAAGTCAGCTCTGAGAAACTGAAGTCCAAGCCTGAGAAGATGCTTGTGTTGCTTCTGGGTTTATCTGCATGATGCTGAATCCTCAAGCCAAGAAATTCAATATAAATTGGTTTAGGAAAATCCCTAGGAATACCACAGGACTCCCTGGGAATACCACAGGAATCCCTAGGAATACCACACAGCCACAGAAAGCAGGAAAGAGCTCTCCAAGGATGTTTCATAACCCAAGGTATATCTCACTAAATAAATGGAAATCTCACTAAAAAGTGACAAGTCAAAAACACCTACTGAAAAAGAATTCATAATAAAATATTAAAAGCTAGACAAGAAAGCAATCCATCATAAGGAAGAATTGGCAGACACAGCAGACAGGACAATTAACACACTAAGAACGGTGCATAATAGAAAAATATGACAAGCAGTGTATAAGTTTTCTTAAAAGTGTTAAAGATGAAAGACAAGAAAATAAACAATAATGAAAATATTGCACTATGAAGAAAAGCAGCTCATTGAGGGAAAAAACCCAAAACTTTAGGAAATGAAAGATATACCACTAAAGACTCAATGCATTAAACAGTAGACTTGACCCAGCTGGAAAGAGAATTGATGAACTGGAAGATGAGGCTGACGAAATTGTTCAAAATAACGGGGGAAAGGGGAAAGTAATGAGATACAAAATATGGAAGAATAGTTAAAAGACATGAGGAAAAGAACACTATAAATATATGTGTGTGTATATATATATATATACACACATATATATTATATACTCATAGACTTTTGGGCTTCTCTGATAGCTCAGTTAGTAAAGAATCTGCCTGCAATGCAGGAGATCCCAGTTTGATTCTTGGGTCAGGAAGATGCGCTGGAGAAAGGATAGGCTATCCACTCCAGTATTTCTGGACTTCCTTGGTGGCTCAACTGGTAAAGAATCTGCCTACAATGCGGGAGACCTGGGTTTGATCCCTTAGTTGGGGAGATCCTCTGGAGAAGGGAAAGGCTACCCGCTCCAGTATTCTGGCCTGGAGAATTCCATGGACTATACAGTCCATGGGGCACAACGAGTAGGATATGACTGAGCAACTTTCACTTTCACTTTCACTTTCAAAGACTTGCACTGAAATGCCACCAAAGGATATACTCTGCCATTTGTGTTTTGAAATAAAAGATCTTTTAACACAAAGACTGAGAATGTTTGCCACTCAGAGACTTCTGAAATGCCACCAAAGGATATACTTCATAAGAAGGAAACTGAAATAAGAAGAAAGGCATGAAATGCAAGAAGGAATGATGAGCAAAGAGATTTATAAATATGTTCGTCAATCTAAACAAGCACTGAAAGCCACTGCTGGTGGAATGTAAATTGGTCCTGCTGCTTCATAGAACAATTTGGCAATACTTTGTAAAGTTTAAGGTGCATGTATCCTATGATCCACAAATTCTACTTCTAGGTATCCACCTTAGAGAAGTGCTTACATATATGCCAAAGAGGCATACACAGCACTGTTGATCACAGCATTGCTTATGATCTGGAATACTGAAAATGTCTTAAATGCCCATTAGCAGAGGAATGGATAAATAAATTGTGGTATATTCAAACCATGAAACAGTATTCAGCAGTTAAAATTTATGAAGTGGCACTATATGAAACAGCATGAATGTTTGCATTTAAAAAAGAATACATTTGAATCAGTTCTAATGAGGTGGATGAAACTAGAGCCTATTATACAGAGTGAAGTAAGCCAGAAAGAAAAACACCAATACAGTATACTAACACATTATGTGGAATTTAGAAAGAAGGTAACGATAACCCTGAATGTGAGACAGCAAAAGAGACAGAGATGTAGTGAACAGTCTTTTGGACTCTGTGGGAGAGGGTGAGGGTGGGATGATTTGGGAGAATAGCATTGAAACATGTATAATACCATATATGAAACGAATCGCCAGTCCAGGTTCGATGCATGATACAGGGTGCTCGGGGCTGGTGCACTGGGATGACCCAGAGGAATGGGATGGGGAGGGAGGATGGAGGGGGGTTCAGGATGGGGAACACATGTACACTCATGGCGGATTCAAGTCAATGTATGGCAAAACTAATACAATATTGTAAAGTAAAATAAATAAATTAATTAAATTTAAAAAATAAATATATTTTTAAAACACACAAACCAGTATTGTCTATTGTTTGTTGTTGTTCAGTCATTAAGTCATGTCTGACTCTTTGTGACCCCCATAAACTACAGCATGCCAGGCTTTTCTGTTCTTCACTATCTCCTGGAGTTTGCTCAAACTCATTTCCATTGAGTTAGTGATGCCATCCAACCATCTCATCCTCTATCGCCCCCTTCTCCTCTTGCTCTCAATCTTTCCCAGCATCAGGGTCTTTTCAAATGAGTCAGTTCTTCGCATCAAGTCCCAAAGTATTGAAGCTTCAGCATGAGTCCTTCCAATGAACACCCAGGACTGATCTCCTTTAGGATTGACTGGTTGGATCTCCTTGTTGTCCAAGGGACTCTCAAGAGTCTTCTCCAACACCACAGTTAAAAAGCAACAATTCTTCAGCACTCAGCTTTCTTTATAGTCCAACTCTCACACCCATACATGACTACTGGAAAATTCATAGCTTTGACTAGATGGACCTTTGTCGGCAAAGTGATATCTCTACTTTTTAATATACTGTCTAGATTTGTCATTGGAGAAGGCAATGGTGACCCACTCCAGTACTCTTGCCTAGAAAATCCCATGGTCGGAGGAGCCTGGTAGGCTGCGGTCCACGGGGTCTCGAAGAGTCGGACACGACTGAATGACTTGACTTTCACTTTTCACTTTCATGCATTGGAGAAGGAAATGGCAACCCACTCCACTGTTCTTGCCTGGAGAATCCCAGGGATGGAGGAGCCTTGTAGGCTGCCATCTATGGGGTCGCACAGAGTCGGACACGACTGCAGCAGCAGATTTGTCATGGATATTCTTCCAAGGAGCAAGTGCCTTTTAATTTTGTGGCTGCAATCACCATCTGCAGTGATTTTGGAGACCAAGAAAATGAAATCTGACACTGTTTCCACATTTCCCCCATCTATTTGCCATGAAGTGATGATAGGACCAGATGCTATGATCTTTGTTTTTTTGAATGTCGAGTTTTAAGCCAGCTTTTTCACTCTCCTCTTTCACCTTCATTAAGAAGCTCTTTAGTTCCTCTTCACTCTCTGCCATTAAAGTGATATCCCCTGCATACCTGAGGTTGTTGGTATTTCTCCTGTCAATCTTGACTCCAGCTTGTGATTTATCCATCCCGGCATTTCACATGATATACTCTGCATATAAGTTAAATAACCAGAGTGACAATATGTTGTCCATTGTTTGTAAATACATATATTTAAGCAAATATATAATAGATGGGCTATCTGAATCAAACGTGTCAAGAAATGAACAGTTGTTAAATTTCAGTGGTAAGTGCATGGATATTTATTATGTTACTTTCTGTATTGTACTTTATGCATCTTTAAAAGATTTTCTTTTTTTTTCTTTTTAATGAAAGGATCTAGGTATTTAGAAATAAGGGTAAATGGGGATAAATGGCTGCATCAGTCCTCAGAGAGGATGATCTGCTGGGATGGGATTAGGAGGGAGGCTGAGTCCTGGGTCCAGGGATTATGAGGATTAATTCAGATCATCCCCCTAAGCGGATCACCTGGTTGGCATTCCCAGCACTCCAAGCCCTTCAGAGATGTATCTCTGGACCGCAGTCCACTTCCCCCCATACCTCCTGCCTCCTATCTCCACTCTCATGCTCAACCCATTACTGTTCTGCTCAGGGATTACCCACATTTGGGTCCCTAGAATAGATTGGTTCAGGTGTCCCCTGAATACTCCTCAAATCAAGGGTAAGTGATGACCTGCACCCAGGACCCAAGGAGAGATTAGTCCTAATACTCAGGATCAGAGCTCCCTGAGGAGAGCCTGGACCCTTGGATGTTATAGTTGACAACTGCCTTCCCAGTCCCTCCCTCTATTAGCCAAGAGGTCAGCAGTCAAGGTCTGCTAACTGACCCTGCTGGTCAGTCAGAACCAGAAGGAGCTGGGCTGGTGCAGAACAAAGAGTTGCTCTGCTTCCAGCATTAGACTCTGTCATTTCTGGGAACCCTATGCCCTTCATCTTCCTGATGCCAACCCCTTCCACCATCACTGACAAGCACTCTGCTCCCCAAGTTTTGACAAACCTAAAGTCTGCAGCAGTCCCTCTGGAAGGGGTCTGGGTGGACTTGCCCAGCAGTCTTTCCCCACAGCTAGATCACATTAACCACAAGGTCTGGAGTGGAGCCCTATCCCCCAGGGAGCACAAGAAACATCTTGATCTGTGCTCACCATCTCTCTGAGTACATACTGAGCTGGGAGTATGAGAGGGAGAAAGAAAGGTGAGGAGAGGAGGCAGGGTGTGGAGGGAGGGAAAGAGAGACAGAAGCTGAGAGGCAATATTATTGTCAACAGGCAACACTGAACTCCTTGAGTGTGAGATCATATACTAAATGATAAGCAGAATATACAGATGTGAAGTTGGGAGATTTACCTTTACTCATTCATTCTACGTGTAAGAGAATTTGTCAGATGCTAGAGATACACAGAAGACCATGGTAACTTCCCAGTCTTCAAGAAAATGGGCAGACAGAAAATTAAAAACCTGACCATGACAACCCTGAGTGACTGGCACTGCCCTAGAAAGAAAGGAGGATAGGGTGTGTATAATGGGGTGGAAGGGAGAGTTAGGAAGGGCTGCCTAGAGATGACTCCCTGCTGAGTGTTGAAAGATAAGTAGGGGATGTCCAGGTGAAGAAAGGTTCTCCCCTGAAGAATATGGAGGGATCGTGAACCTGGGAGCCTGTGGCGGTGACAAAGACAATATATGCCAAAGACCTTGCGAGTGGATGGGCGACAGAAGGGATTGGTGTGTGTCCCTGGCTTAGGAATCTCGCAGTGCTTTTCTGGATGTCCTGGGACGCCCCAGTTCTCAAGTGTACCAATATTTTTCCTAGCTAAGACCTTCAGAGATGTGAGAACAATTGCTTCTTCAAGACCTGGCCCCTGGTAGACGTTCCTTGAATGAATGATGAAGTTAAGTGACATAAGCCCGCGGAAGTTTCACATCTCCCATTTTTAAGAGTGTAAATCAGCAGTGCCCACCCTGAACAGGCTATGCGTGCAGGATGAGTGGGGGTCATGCTCGCAGCCCACCGGGAGTAGGGCTCGTGGGAAGGCAAGCGGTGGAGAAAGGCGGCCTTCGGACACTAAGGACTGTGTAGGGCCACGGAGCCGCCGCTCCTAAGAGGGTCCCTGCTTCTGGCTTGGTGAGGGGCGCACTCAAGGACAACAGAAGGATCAGGGCCCTGAGTTCACGTATCCTGGCCTCAGTTTCCCCGCTCCTGCCCTCACACAATTCTGAGTCTGGGGCGGGTGGCCGGGGTCCGCGCCGACTGCGGAGCTGCGGGGCGCGCCCTGCGCCGTAAGGAGCCAGAGGAGTGGAAAAGCATTCGCGTGTTTTCAGGAAACAGGCCGGGAGGGTCCGTCCATCCTTTTGGTTTTCCTGCCTCATCACCGAGCGAGACGGGATCCTGGCACACGGAGCAGAGGGGGTCCCCCCGCGCAGCCGACTCCTAGCTGCTCGCACTCTCCGCGCGGGTCTCCTCCCATCGCCCGCTCGCTCGGCCTCGGGGAACTCGGGAGCTGCGGCTGCAGACCGGCTTCCGGGCGGCGGCGGGGGCGGTGTCAGGTGGCCCGGCCAGGCCCCGCCCCCTCGGCCGGCCCGCCCTCCCTCCCCGGCGCACCCGGCTCCGGTACCCGGCCTCGCGGCGGTGGCGGCGGTGGCGGCGGCGGCGTCTGCTCCGGGAGGCAGCGGCGGTGGCGAGAGCGGCCATGGAGGCGGGCGCCGGGGCCGGCGCGGGCGCCTCGGGCTGGAGCTGCCCGGGCCCAGGTCAGAGCGTCCCTCCCTCACCTCACCAATGCCTCTCCTTCCTCTTCTCCATCTCTCCTCCCCCCAGACCCCCACGGCCTCTGCCCCCTCCGCTACTCCCCACCTTGACGTCCGAAGTCTTCCTCCTCCCTCCATCCTGCCCCCAACCCGGGCCCGGTCTCCATCTTTCCCGGCTGGGTCTTCCCCACACTGGCCGCATCCTCCTTGGCAGTCCCTGCCCTGAGCCTTCTCAGTCTCGACTCTCCAGCCTCATACTGCTTCCAGCCCTAGGGTCTCTACAGATCCTGCACCCGCTCGCACCCCTAAAGCTTCTGAGCGCGGGGCGCGGGTAGGGTGGACGAAGTCTAGGGAGAGATGGAGGGGAGGGGAGGGGTTCCGGTCCACGCGACCCCCGCCAGCCATCGCCGGCCCCCCTCCCCACCTTCCCCTTAGGAGCACTACCTCACCCTTTCAGCCTCTTTACTGGCTCCCACCCTCTGCCATTCTTGTCCATCTTACCACTCTTCCCCTCTGGGCTAAAGAGACACACACCCTTTCTGCCTGTGCAAGGGAGAGGAGCCTGGAACAGAGGTTGCAGAGGAGGATGGGCAGGGCAGGGCGGGGTCCCCAGAGGCCCAGCCTGAGGGGCAGCTTGGGGAGAGGAGTCGCAGTGCCTGGGAGAGTGAGCCAAGTACTTCCACCGGAATGAAAATCCCAAGGGCTCCGAAGGGCTAGAAGGTGTGTCCCTTCCCCTCTCCGCCTCACCCCAACCACCCTGGCACCCCACAATCCCTCCTCTCTCCCTGCTCACAGGACCCACAGTGACCACTTTAGGCTCCTATGAGGTGTCCGAGGGTTGCGAGAGGAAGAAGGGCCAACGCTGGGGGTCCCTGGAACGGCGGGGGATGCAAGCCATGGAGGGTGAGTTTTCCCATAAAGCTTTCTTTCCTTCCCCCTCACCCAATTTTCCTTCCTCCCTCTGACCCTCCAGAACTCTGAGCCAGGACACACACCTTCCCCCTAGTTCAGCTCAGCACCTGCTAGCCCTCCTCAGGGCTCAGGCTTTGAGGGAAGTTCAAGGTACATCCTTTTGGGGTTCTAATCACCAGCTAACCAGGTTGTGTGTCCCGAGGGAGCTGCCAGACAGAGAAAGAGGCCTCTTTGGACAGAGCTTTGAAGCAGCCTTTCAGCAGGGGGTTTGTTCTCTCTGCCTCCCGACCCAGATCCCAAGCTGTCTCTTATTTTGAAAAGCAGGGAAGTGAGCATGTGAACTGTCTTTCTGGTGCTGCCACCACTGACTTCAAATGGAAGCCTGGTGGCTTTGGTTCTCTAGGCTATCTTACTGCTTGAAAGAGGGAGCCTGGGAAGGGGGCTGCTGAAAAGGCCAACCTCCCAACACATGTGTATTCCCACCACACCCATGTGACTTGGCAGTTGCTGCCAACACCCGGAGGATGCTAGAAGGATGCTGGTCCTGTTGCCAGGACTTCCTGTGAAGGGTCCCAAGGTCCCTGTGCACATCCAGTGTGGACAATCTTGCCCCCGCCCCGCCACCCCGGGGAGACAGATGATGCCAGGGGTCCCAGATGAATCTTAGGCTGTGGTTACTGGACAAAACCAGACCAGAGATTCAGAATTTTAAAACAAAACAGTTGCCATCCAGATAAGGTTTTGCTATTTAGAGGAACTGCATTGCAGTAAAGGAGGGGGTGCTTGCGAGCCAGAGACTGGAGACCAGCACACCCCAGTTTCTTAACTCATTAAAATGGCAGGCTTTCTTTTACACACAAGTACAACCTATGACTTCCCCCTAAAAACTGCCTTGTGGTCAGCAGGGGAGGAAAGGAGACCCCCAGACACTCAGCAGGGAAAAGAAAAGTGGACTTGGTAGAAAATTTCAAAAAGGCTATTCAATGGAATATGTTTGGAAGGGCCCCAGTGTTTGTCCAGTAAATCCTTTAGATCATTTCATTCAGATGTTCTCTTTCTCTGCCTACTGACAGGCAACACTTTCTTATCATGGAAAGGTTAGTTTCTCACAAGCCACTTGGATCGTTTGTAAACTTTGTACAAACCTCCAAACCGTAATTCTTGCCCTGTTTGGCTTAAAGACACACCCAGTGTCTGAATCCTTTCTTGACTACTTGTACCCAGAGACAAGGATGGAAGAAGCAGGTATCCTTGTGCAAGCCGGTCCCTGGCTGTTCAGTCCACCTGAAGGCAGTCCTTGGAGGCCCTAGAGGCAATATTGGTCCAGAAAGCGCCTGGGAGGGGGATGGATACCTCCAAACTTGACTCTCACACCTCGGAGCTCCTCAGGCATGCAGGTGCTGCCCAGGGGCTCCTTGGGGGACACCAGGTGGCACTATTATACCATCTCTGCCCTCTAAGGACAGTGAGGTGGAGGGCCCTCTAAGGACTGGGGAAGAAAGTTGGCTCTTACTGGCGGGATGTTGCGGGGGGTTCTCTCCTAGGGGAAGTGTTACTCCCAGCTCTCTATGAGGAGGAAGAGGAGGAGGAAGAGGAGGAAGAAGAGATGGAAGAAGAGGATGATTCAGGGCAGAAAGGTGGCAATGCGGGCTCCCTGTCGATGAGCAAGCACCGAGGCCTGAGCCTCACGGAGACAGAGCTGGAGGAGCTAAGGGCTCAGGTGCTGCGGCTGGTGGCAGAACTGGAGGAGACCCGGGAGCTGGCAGGGCAGCACGAGGATGACTCTCTGGAGCTGCAGGGTGAGCACCTGTGATGGGGCTGGAGGGCTTGGGCCCAAAGGCACTGGGTCCCCAGCCTGACACCAGCTCCCCTGTCCCTGCAGGGCTCCTGGAGGACGAGCGGATGGCCAGCGCCCAGCAGGCAGAGGTGTTCACTAAGCAGATCCAGCAGCTCCAAGGTAATTTCTTGCACTTGGACTGGCGGGTAGGCAGTCATCTGAGTACTTGTGTCTTGAGGGTTTAGCAGAGGCACAGCAGACCAATGGAGCCGAACTCGGTACTTTCTCCTCACTTTCTTCTACTATTCTTACCCTTTTCTCCTCATCTCTCCATTACCCTCTTAATTTCCGTTTTGTTTTTTTTTGGCACCTCTAACTGACTCTTCTGTCCCCCTCCTCCTTCCCTTTTTTTGCCCTCCCATTTCACCCCCTTTCCTTGAGGCTAACTCCCTCTTCTCCCCTCAGTCTCTCCCCTTCTCGTCCCTTTTTCTTTGTTCTCCTGGTCAGTGCCAGGGGTAGGTAGTCAGGGTTGAATTGCAAACCATATTACTTTTTCCCCCATCCCTCCAAGAGCATCATGGGAAGAGTGGTGAGCCAATGAGAAGTGACAGGAGGGGACTCAGATGAGAATGCTTCTCTTGCTACTGAGGACCGAGCTGCTGCTGCTGCTGCTGCTAAGTCGCTTCAGTCTCAGGGTCTGTGCGACCCCTGAGACGGCAGCCCACCAGGCTCCGCCGTCCCTGGTATTCTCCAGGCAAGAACACTGGAGTGGGTTGCCATTTCCTCCTCCAATGCATGAAAGTGAAAAGTGAAAGTGAAGCCGCTCAGTCGTGTCAGACTCTTAGCGACCCCACGGACTGCAGCCTAGTGGCCCCCAAAGCCCTTTTGTTTCTAACGCCCACGTCTCTGGGAAGCAGCAAGGCAGGCATCCTACAGTCCACTGTGCCACCAAATAAAGAGGCAGGTTTTGTTACATCTGTGGGCTTTGGGAAGGTTTTGGGGAGCTGCCCTAGAAAACTGCAGGGACTCTCCAGGCAGAACTGAGATCAAGCCAAAAGAGAAGTATAAATGGAAAAATAAGGAAGGCTGGCAAGCAGGCCTGGAGAGGAGCAAGCCAAGGTGGGAGAGGAGGAGGGAAAGGGGAGGGAAAGAAGACGTAAGCAAAGGTAGAAAATAAAACAGGAAAAGTAGACAATAAAGGTGCTGAGGTGGTGGGGAGGTAAAAGTGTTAGTCGCTCAGTCGTGTCCGACTCTTCGCGACCCCATGGACTGTAGCCCACCAGGTTCCTCTGTCCATGGGATTCTCAAGGCAAGAATTCTGGAGTGGATTGCCATTCAGGGAGGGAGAGAAACTGCAGGAGCCATGTTGCTCTGGGGAAAGAGTGTGAGCATTGTTCTCAGGTCACCTAGATTCTTGAGCCCAGTTCTGGCACATAACAAGCTTTGTGATCTTGAGCAAGTCACTTTTATCTTTCTGAGACTCAGTTCCTTAGCTGTAAAATAGGGCTGACTTATATGCTTTATCAACCATTTATTGAGTGCCTATATACTTGGAGGACTAGCTATGGACAACATAGATCAGATCCCTGCCCTAATGAAGAGTACATTCTGATGGGAAAGGCAGAAAACAGACAAACACCATCAGTTCAGGAAGAAAATATAACAATATGATATGGATGGGGGTAAGATGGAAGTGTATTTTTGATAGAGTAGTTAGAAATGTCTGAGAAGGGGTCATTTGAACTAAGACCTGAATCATGAAGAAGATCTGAGGGACATGCACACCAGGCAGGTGAATTAGCAACTGCAGAAGCTCAGAGGCAAGAATAAGCTTCATGTGTTTGAGGGATATCGTGGCTGGAGCAAAGTGTTTGTGGGGGATTTTGCTAAGAGAGAGTTCTGAGAAGTGGGAGAGTTCAGATTACAGAGGACCTTATAAGCCAGCTGAGAGGTTTGACTTGTATTCTAAGTATAGTGGAAAACATGGGAGGGTATTAGCCAGGGCTGGAGGGATATGATCCACTTTACATTCTTAAAAGAATACTTTGGCTACTCTGTGGAAATTGAATGACAAGAAAAGAGTCAAAACAGTTGAGTCTGGTCAGCAAATAATTGCAATAGTCCAGCAAAGAAATGATGGTTATTTGGATTAGAGCAGTAGAAATGGAGATGATTGAGAATACAATTTGAAATTTAGAGCTCTCAGGACTTGCTGAATTGGATTGGGGGATAAGAGAGGCATGAAAGATGACTTTGCCTTGAGAAACTGAATGGATGGTGGTGTCATCTACTGGAATGCGAACAACTTGACAAGGAACAAATTTCAGGGCTAGGAGAACCCTTTAAGACATGTTTTCTACCTGTTGAGTTTGAAATGGCTATTGACATCTAAGTCAATATATTAAAGGAAGCTGCTGGATATATGAATCCAGAACCAGAGGAGAAATCAGGACTGAGGATATAAATTTGGGAGTCATTAGCATATAGATTACATTTGAATCCATGGGAGATCACAGTGAAATCACATGGAGAGATACAGGAAAAGGAGAGAAAAGGGTTCCAGGGATGCTCTGAAAGTTAAAAGTCTCACAGGCAAGGAGAAATGAACAGAGACTGAAGTAGGAGGAACCACTGAAGCATTTGGTTACCTGGAAGCCAAGAGCAGAAAGTGCTTCAGGGAGACAGTGATCAGCGCTGTCAAAAGTTGCTAAGTAAGACGGCCATTGGTTTGGGCAAGACGGAGGGCTGTGAGACGTTTCAGTGAAGATAGAAGCCTGACTGTACTGAGCTTGAAGAGGAAAGGGGAAGTGAAATGGAGAAGGTGAGTACGCATAATTCCAGTAGTCATGTCTTGGAGAGAAGCAGAGAAACAACGGAAAAGAAGTCAAGGGACAAAAAAAAAAAAAAAAAAGAAGTCAAGGGACAGCTCCTGGTGTTTCGTTTTTGGGGGATGGGTCACACTGGATCATGTTGGTATGATGAAAGAAAGGATCCGCTAGAGCATTAGACCTCACGTAAGCCCAGGGGTGGGATGGGGCGGCGGGTGGTGGTGGTGGGGGTGGGGGTGCTGCAGGTCTGGGTGGTGGTGGTTTAGTCACTAAGTCGTGTCCAACCTTTGCAACCCCGTGGACTATAGCCTGTCAGGCTCCTCTGTCCATGGGATTCTCCAAGCAAGAATTCTGCAGTGGGTTGCCATTTCTTTTGCCAGGGGATCTTCCCGACTCAGGAATCGAACCCGGGTTTCGTACCTTTCAGACAGATTCTTTACCCGCTGAGCTATGAGGGAAGGTTTGGGGAAGGCACCCAAACCCCACGCCACGGAGGAGTCCTTGCGCACGCGCGTTGCCCGTTTCCGCCAAGAGGGGGCGCGCGCGGCCTCAGAGGTAGCTGGTGTTGAGAGGCCGTTCCGGCCGCCACAGCCCTTCGGGGGCTGGGACCGGCCGGCGGCGGGAGGCCCCGCCCAGAGAGACCGCTTGGTGAGGGGCGGGCCAGTGAGATGGAGGCCATAACCAGTGAGTGAGAAGTGATTTTTCTGTGCCCCTCGTCCGGCTCCAGGGCCTTCGGCGTCGCCCCGATAGCCCCAGTCTCACTGCCAACCGGCGCTGGCTCTTCAGCACCCGGGTCCGGCCTTTCCAACTCCTAGCGAGGCCGCCCCAGTAAGGGGCCGCCCAGCCCAGCCTCCAGATAAGGTCCTCCCTGGTGTCCGCAAGCTCCACCCCGCTGCCCCTGTGTGTTTCTAATTAAGAGCTTTTCAAGGTTGACCCTCCGTCATTCAGTGGATCTGAGAATGTCCTTTTTTTTTTAAAAGACATAGAGGAAAACCTCAGGGATACTTGAACCTGAACATCAGGGGCAGAGTGGGGAAGTGGAGGTTTCTGACAGAAAACCCACCCGGGCCTTTATCCTAATGGCCAGTGACTTGTGTGTCTCCGCCACTAGGCTATATGCTCCAAGGGGCAGACTGTTCAGTAGTAAAAAGGGCAAGGACTTTGTTTCCTTCGAATAGGAAGGAAGTCAGAGAATCTAAGCAGAGATGTTTGGGCTTGGCACAGAGGTGATCAACTAATACTTGTTGAGTAGACTAAGTAGAGGAGACAGCTAGGATGCTTGCAGAGAAAGGAAGACTGGCAAAAGGTGTGCCTGGAACCGCACCTGTGAGCTTGGCAGTGTAGGGCCAGAGACCTTCCCCCATGCCTCCGGACTCCCCATCGGCCCAGCGTTTATGTCTGTAGTATGTCCAAGTTTTTCTAGTCAAACCTCCATTTTCTGTTCTAGTGTTTGTTTGTTTGTTTTTAATACCCAAACATACAATTCTGCACCTGTAGTCCTCAGTAAAAGTTTGTGAACTAGATGTATCCCCTGCCTCATTTATGCATGTATACAGCAAATATTTATTGAGTACATTATGCTAGGGTCTCTGGCAGATCCTGGAGCTATAATGGTGAGCAAAACAGACACGATTCCTGTCTTAATGAAGCTTGCAAGTGAAGGGGAGGCCAGCGTTTTAATAACACACACGCTGCAAAGTACAAGGGGCTATGAGAGCATTTAATGAAAGACTTCGCTTAATTTATTGAGAAGGTTGGGGTAGAGGCTAGGGAAGGTTGAAATCTGAAGGGAGTTGGGGGCAAGGGTTAGGGAGAGGCTGCCTTGCAAAGAGTTTGTGGGAAAGTCCTGACCCTCCTAACTGAATCCTAATTTCCTAATCCTGACCCCCAAATTTTGAATTCTGTGTTGGTGGCAATATCTTTTTACTCTTGCTCCACATTTAGGTTCTCCTGATTCCCAATGAGTACCTCTATTCAGAAACCCTGAGATGCTTCACAGATACTGAGAGCTCTGACATGTTTATTTTGTACATTAGAACATATTATAAAATATAGGCTTGTTGTGAAAACTATCAAAGCAGTGATATATATAATGTGGAAAGTAAAAGTCCCTCTCACATGCTAAATCATTCCTTAGCAGCAACTGTGTTTTATGGTTGAGGACTTCTATCTTTCCAGACCCTTTTCTATGTCTCTATATATTTGTGTTATATACTATACGTATAAATATTTTTGCAAAAATGGATAATACCATGTATTTTACAGCTCATTTTTCTTTCTAGTTAGTATATTATGGAAACCCTTTCATGTTTTCTCTATAGATCTACCACTTTCTTTTAAATGGCAGCCAATATTCTATTTCATCTTCTTCAATTTAAACAATCCCTTATTAATTGGCATCTAGTTTATTTCCCCATTGTTTGATTACCTTGCTATGAGCTTATATTTGAATTTCAGCTGTGAGCTCTAAATACACATTGTTTTGGGACCAGCACTTAACACAAGCAGTTCGTGGAAAATCTGAGCCTCTGTAATTTCTAAGCTCCCAGACTGAATAGATGAGAATAATCTATAAGTGTTTTTTTAGTAAGATACTTTTTGGGAAGACTCAGGGCATAAGTAAAATGCTAAAAATTAGGTCTGGTCTTTAACTGTTAGGTGATTTCTTAGAAGTACCTAATACTTTTTGCTTGGGGTAGCCTAATTTGTTTTTTTTGTTGTTGTTGTTGGTCTTTTGGGTTTTGTTTTTTGTTTTTTTTTTGCCTAATTTGTTTTTGATGCAAAGCCTCAAGATCTGCTTTCCTATTGTACCTTACTACCTAGATTGACTGTGTTCTCTTAGGTATTCCCTTTATTCCACATCAGGTGAAGCTGTACTTCTCTGATGGGGTAGAGACCAGGTTGTCAGGAGTTTCCAGATAAGAAATAAACCTGCCTTTTAACTTTGTGCCTCTAGAATATGGTTGGTTATCCTCTTGATCATCTCAATATCATCTTTGGGCTTTGCAGGTGAGCTGCGGTCCTTGCGGGAGGAGATTTCCCTGTTAGAGCGTGAAAAGGAATGTGAACTTAAGGAAATAGAACAGGAGTTGCACTTAGCCCGGGCTGAGATCCAGACTCTGCGGCAAGCAGCGGAGGACTCCGCGACTGAACATGACAGTGACATAGCCTCGCTGCAGGAGGACATCTGCCGGATGCAGAATGAACTCGAGGACATGGACCGAATCCGAGGAGAGTACGAGATGGAGATCACCTCCCTCCGTGCAGAAATAGACATGAAGAACTCTGACCCTTCCAATAGTTTCAGTCTCTCAGATTTCTCTGAGATGCAAGGTATGAGAAAGTGAGCCCTCCTCCCGGTCTGTGAGTCAAATCAAGCAGAGGGAGCTAGGCTGCAAGAAGGTGGGCTTAGATCATGAATTGGGAACCTGTAGAAGAAACTTCTAGGTGGGATTCAAGACTGTAAGAGAGAAAAGCTTGAGGTCATGTAACCAATCTATGATGGTATAAGAAACAGTACCATGGAGATGTCCCCTGAGAATTCTTCCTCACAGAGCCATCGTACATTTGTTGATTTGCCTGTGCTAAAGCCCTTCCTGCTTCCCTAGTGGCTCAGATGGTAAAGAATCTGAATAGAGGGCATGGCAACCCACTCCAGTATTCTTGCCTGGAGAAGCCCCTTGGACAGAGGAGCCTGGTGGACTACAGTCCATGGGGTCACAAAGAGCTGGACATGACTGAGCAACTAAGCACAGCATTGCACACAGCCTTCCCCAAGTAGAAGTTTTAGGGGGCGACAAACCAGAGCACAAGACAGCTGGAGAGGAACAGAGGTTATTTCTAGTAATACATGAGGTACACAAAAGCTTAGAGCTCTGCTCAGAGTCTCCCAGTGAGTTGCTAGGCTTCATGACATCAGAGACTTTGCCTTTATTCTGAGGCTAGATTTATGATCTGAGTATAATGGGAGGCCCTGTACTAGGCCAGGTCAAGCAAAGGCAGTCAACAAGGAATCAAAAGAACTTCAAGTTTTCCCAGCTGTAACAGGCTTCTCAGAAGCGCCTTTGGACTGATATACTCTGAGAAGGAGGTTAACACAGTTGGAAGGCTTGGGCTGTTCAGAATCTCAGCTCTGCTAATTAGCAGGATAAACTTAGCCTGGTTATTATCTCACGGTTTCCATAGCTGTGAAAATTGATTAATAAAACTTTATAGTTGGATGGGATTCTGGAACAGGAAAAGGACCTTAGAGAAAACGTAGAGAAATCTGAATAAAGTATAGAGTTTAGTTAACAGTAATATACCAGTGTTCATTCCTTACTCATGACAGATGTACCCATGGAAAGATGTTAACAAGAGGGGAAGCTGGGTGAAAATACTTCCAGGGAATTTCGCACTATCTTTGCAACTTTTCTGTAAATCAAAAACTGTTCTAACACTAAAAGTTTATTTAAAAAGGAAGAAAGAAAGAAAACCTTATAGGGCTATTTTGGGGATTAAATGAAATGCCTAGTATGCTGAAAGCACTCACACACAACTAACGCCAAGGCGGGAATCATCCGGTCTAATGCTTAGCACATGGTTAGCTTTTATTAAAGATTAGTTTCCTTCCTTCCTTCTACGGTAATCTGGAGTATGTGGAAGACTTTTGATTGGACTAAAGAAGGAACACTAGAAGTAAATGTCAGGGTGTTGACTCTTAGAGCGGGAAAGATAGGCCTTGGGCTCTAATTGGAGCAAGTTAGTGTTCTTTAAACATCAGCAGAATTAGTATTCTGAGAGAATTAATTCTTCATCATGAAAAAACAAAGCAGATATGTGTGTTTCTATTTTCACATCATGAAAAAGTATTGGTATCTGGAACTTAGGATCTGTGCTGGGCATTTTAACCAGATCTCTGCTGATGCTTGTGGATGTATAATTTGTGGGTTCAGTTGTGGTGAGCTTTTTTGCTGGCAGATAAAAAAGATCATTAGAAAGAATTCTTGACCACGTGCAGGCCAATGGATTGGGTGTGATGATAAAGGAAGTAAAAGGACAACAAGAAGTGCAAGGATGCCTGGGTTGTCTCTGAAAGCTGAGGACTGGCAGTTCACACTCTCAGCTTTTTGTACTAAAAGTGTAAGGACAATAACCGTAAACAGTTGAATGGGAACTTTAAATACAATAAACCAAAAACCCTCACAATTAATTAATTAAACCCTCAAAGCTCCTAAAAATCTGAAGGTTGGTTTTGCTTGTTTTGCTGGTTTTGCTGCCACCTCCACACCCTCCCCACCCCACCCCTCTTGGTTGAAGTTTGGAAGATGGACACCCAGGGCCAGTCTTCTGGGAAGTTGAAAAGAAGGGCAGCACACTGAAAGAGGACAAAGACCCATTGCAACTTGAAACTTTCTGGGCCCCGTCTTCTAAACCTCTGCATGGGGTATCTCATCTGTCTCTAGAAAAAGAAACTCTTCAGCTTTCTGCAGCCAGATTTCTGGGCTAGAAAACTGGGGGCTGGTCATCTGTGCTTCCTCCCTGGGGTCTCACCTCTCCGCCTGTCCTCTGCAGAAGAGTTGCAGCAACTGCGGGAACGCTACCACTTCCTGAACGAGGAGTACCGGGCCCTGCAGGAGAGCAACAGCAGCCTCACAGGGCAGCTTGCAGATCTGGAGAGTGAGAGGTACAGCCCACAGGCCCACAGGGCTCTTTAGGACAGGGCTATTCCCTGAGTAGAACCGGCGAAGGCAGATGTCAGGCTCCCCAGCCTTCCTCCACTGTGGGAGAGCTGGTCTTTCCCATGGTATCTGAGGGGTTTGAATACTGCTGAGAAGCAGGTATGGGGATCCAACCAGATGTCTCAGGACTAGAGCTGGGCGAGTTCTGAAATTTCATTTTCTTCCACTATAGGCAGTTAGGTCTGGTTGGCTCTGCTCTGGAGTAGAGGAGAAGCAATTCCTTTATTGTCCTCCCAGACTTGATCCAGTCTAAGGATGCACTGCCTCCAAATTGGAGCTGGCTTCACTCCAGTCCCAGGCTGGAGCCTGACTGGACTAGTACCCTTAGGGTCTCTCAGAGCCAGACATGCCTTTGCAGGTTGAGGTGCTGGGGACTTTTTCTGTCATCCTTCAAGTGTGTTTGAGAGGTAAATCACAAGAGAAGGCTCCTTAACTGTCTTTTGCCTAAAATGAAGGCATCAGGACCAGGCATACTTGGCAGGTTGTGCTGGGCAGAACGCTCTCCCGAACGTGGCTCTGGGGTTCTGAATTACAGGACACGAAGAGCAACAGAAAGGTGGCTGGAGTCCCAAACGCTACGGACTATGAGGTCAGCAGAGTCTCAGACCTCAGAAGAGGATTTCCTGGAGCCCGATCCTGGAATGCATTTGTTGCGGCAGCAGCTGCTGGGAGCCAAGGAGCAGATGCATGATATGCAGAGCAAGGTAGGGAAAGGCCAGCTCCTTCACTGCCTCGCTCTTACCTTCTCCTGGCCTGTGTCAGCAGCATCTCCTTAGACACAAGGTCAACAAGGGAGACAGGTGCTATGGCAAGAGATCAGACTCTGGGGTCTCACTTGTGTGCCTTTCATGGAATATTCCAGTAAAAGTACTGCCATACTCTGCCTAGGTCCATTCCCAGAGTTCATATGGTCCCTGTAGTAATTCAGGCTTCCTGTTCCATTTCCCACACAGTGTAAGAAATTGACTTGTGAGTTGCAAGAGCTACATCACCATCGCCGGACCAGCGAGGAGGAGCAGAGGCGGCTGCAGAGGGAGCTCAAGTGTGCACAGAATGAGGTGCTTCGGTTTCAGACGTCCCACAGTGTCACCCAGGTAAACACGGATAGGGCTGGGCACCAGGGGAGGGCAGAAGGGCCCAATTGGAGTTACCGCTTCCAGGGAGGATGAAGGCAGAGGTGGGCTGCACTCTACTGACTCTTGGCCTGCAGCCAGGGGTACGGCCAACTGGAGAGCAAGTGGAGAAGTCACACAGCATTGCATTCTAGAATGGTAGTCATGATGGAGCGTCTGCTGCAGAGAAGAAACTAAACGCTAATGCCCAGGGGAGCTCCTCAAGATGTCTGCTCGGCAAAAAGAACCACTCTGGTGTGGAGAGGGGTCTGCTGATTTCTGAGAGTAACCACTCTTCCCACATCCTCCCCACCACAGAACGAGGAGCTGAAGACCAGACTCTGTGCCCTGCAGCAGAAGTACGATGCTAGCCAGGATGAACAGAGTGAGCTCTTGAAGGTGCAGCTACAACTTCAGGCTGAGCTCCGGCAGCTCAAAGTCATGAAAAGCACAGTAGAAAGCCAGAGTGAGAAGGTAACAGCAACCCGAGATGAGGGGCTGCTCAGGTGCCAAGAGGTTTGGGCAGGGTGGGGAGAAGAGTAGAGCGTTGAAATAGCTCCAGCTGCCACCTGTATGGCACTGCAGGTCCAGGACTCCAGCTGCCCTCGAGTCCCCCATTGGACCAGAGGGCAGCCTGTAAGCGCAGGGCAGGGACCAGTGGATTCTCAGACTGTCTGTGTCTGAGGGCGATTCCAGCAGAAGAGTGAGTGGGTGGAGGACTACAGAGGCACTGCCCCAGGCCCCCTCCACCGCAGGAGCTACAGTGCCAGCTACAGAAGCTGCAGCTGCAGTGCCAGAGCATCTCATGTGAGAAGGACAAGCTGCTGGACGTGCAGCAGCACCTGCGGGACACTCTGCGCTGCCATGAGGCCGAGGTGCAGCACCTCAGGGGTGTTGTGACCACCTACCAGGAGAGCAGCGAGAAGGTAAAACAAGCTTCAGGTGAGGGAGAAGGTAGCCCGGCAGACCCTCCCATGAGAGGCTGGGTCCGCAGGAGAAAGGGATGGTAGTTCTATGGAGGAGCTGTTGGTGAGGAGACTTTATACCTTACTATTAGAACCATAATCACATCCTGTCATTCATGAAGAACATATATGTAGGTCCATATACACAACTATGACTGTGCCCAGTGGAAAGGTGACCTCAGAGGGTCACAACACACTCGGCTTCCTGTGATTTTAAGTCCGAAATGACTGTAGAAAGGAGGCCCTTTCCCTTCCCTGCCTCCCCAGAGAGGAAGCCCCCAGTATCTGTGGAGAGCCTGTTAGGGATTCGTCCATCTCAGGGAGTTCCCCCCTAGACCTGGAAAGGACAGGGTAGGACCCCCTTAGCCCCTGCCCGAGAGGAGAGAGTGTGGCCATGGGTCTCTGGGGATAATGGTGGGGTCTGCCTCCCCACCCCAGAGTGCAGAGGTCCACGCCCAGCTGCAGGAGACGAAGCGGCTGTACCAGTGCAGCCAGGAAACACTGGACCGGCAGAAGCACATGTATGACCAGCTGGAGCAGGAGTTCCTGCTCTGCCAGCAGGAGCTGCAGCAGCTCAGGAGCACCCAGTCCGTCCTAGAGGACAAAGGGAAGTGTGCTAATAAGGTAATTGTAACTAAGACAGGTGAGGTCTCCCAAGCCTTGGAGAGAGGAAGTAGAGGGGCAAGAGATGAAGTCATGCAAATGAAAGGCTTGATGGACTTCCTGTCCAGTCACAGCTGAGTGTGGAAAGGCAGGGAACAGAGACAGAACCCATGCTGTTAACATTAAAACTTTGACTTGACCTTCACTTTGAGCCTGAGCTACAGCTTAGTAGAATCAATACATCTGGGTCCAGTCTGAACACCTGAAGATTTTACACATGATTCCATGAGTGTAGACTTTTTACTTTATTTTTAGAACTATAGTGAAATCCTGTCATTTGTGGAGGAGAACATACACGTAGGCCCATATGCACAACTATGACTGTTAGAACTAGAAAGAGAAGGTCCAGTTTTCTGAGGCAGATTGTAGCTGCTCTTGTCAGAAGGCATGGTTGGTGCCCTGAGTGCTGATTAGTTATTAGAAGAACCTGGGCTTTTCCAGGATTTATTCCATGACTTCAGAGTAGTTAAATTCTCAACTCGAATCTTACCCTTTTTAAATTGAGCAGAATATTACTCTTACCTCACTTTGTTTTAGTGAAAAATCCTGGTGATCAATAAGGCCTTCCTTCCTCACTTTCCCTTTTCTCCATAGTGTGTAAAATGCAAGTCATTATTAATTAGCCTTATTGAGTACTTTCAGCTCCTGATCACTGGCAGGAAATGGAAAAATGTCAACACATGATGCAAAATACTGCTAGAATACTCATTTGCTCCTGCCACAGCAGGCTATGTCTCCAGGGGAAGGCCTTCCGAAGACACAGAGCTGGAGATGTTTTTTGGGCTGCCCTAGTAGTCCACCTGCCTTTCTACACCCAGGCTCACTTTCCCTTCTCCCGCCACACCGACTCCATTGAGAGGGCCAGGGGGTCCATATCCCGCTCATCACTTCCTCTACTAGGGGAGGAGACCATAGGAAGGGAGAAGGATGTTGGCACACAGAGGCAGTCTTTTCTCTAGTCCTAAAAGAGCATTGAGACTAGTCTGATACTAGAAGATTGGGTTTTTGGAGTCATAGGATACTTTAGTCTTCTCAACCCCAGCTTAGCAATAGTTCATACTTCTCTAAAGATTCTTAAAGCTGATGATGAAAACAAATATGGGGGGAAATTAGGGTGAAAGTACATCCTTATTGGTAAGGAACATAATCAGTTATAGAAACAACTGGAAAACTAGAATTCCCAGCACGGTGGGAAAATGGTCTTCACCAGAGGAAAGAAGCAAGGGGGAGGTAAGAAGGGAGGGGCATTGCCAACACTCTCTTGAAAACCACCCTCAGAGAGGACTAGTAGGCAAAATATCCAGCACAGCCAAACTTCAGCCCCGAGCCGCCTGCTGGGGTTCCCGTTCAACATCTAGGCCTCTAGGGGGCGCAGTGGGGCTTGGGGTGATCAGTCTAAGGTGACCACAGGGCGGGAGATCCTGGAGAATCACAGAACAGAACACAGGCGTGGTCCGCTGACCACCCTGCTTGCCCCGCCCCATCCACAGTGTGATGCGCTGCTCTTCAGACTGACAGAATTGCAGGAGACTTACAAAGCCAGCCAGAAGGAGATGGCACAGCTGCAGATGGAGCAGTGCGAGCTCCTGGAGGAGCAGAGGAGGATGCAGGAGGAGCAGGGCCAGCTACAAGAAGAGCTGCACAGGCTCACGTTCCCACTCCCCAAGTCTGGTCTCTTCCATAAGGTAATGGCGGCCAGGGCGGCCGTCAGCTGCGAGGCCCTTCCCGGATGTGAGCGACCTGAGGAGAAGTGAAAGGATGCAAAAGGAACTTTGTCTTAACTCCTCACTTTCTCACCAGTCTCCTCACACAAAACTGCTCAATATAGCCGATTAGGGCTTTAAATCTTGAAATACAACCTCAACTCTGGAATCTGTCCAGCATTTTAGATATTTAGTCCATCTGGAGAAAATGTCCTTGAAATCACTTTGTAAAAAGCAAAAGACATCCACCCACAGGAGGTCTTAACTCCTCCACTGGCAGGTCTGTGTAGAAAGACTCCCCTCCTATCCCAAGTGGGCTGAGCAAAGCCAACTCCTTTGAGGGAAGGGTCCCCAGAGGGAGGAGGCAGAGGTCTTTCCGTGTAACTATCACAGTGCCGCCCACTTCCTTCCACTCCACCTCACAGAGTCAGGAGCTTCTCACAAAGTTACAGGACCTGTGTGAAGTGCAGATGCTCTACCAAGGCATGCAGGAGGAGCAGAAGAAACTGATACAGAACCAAGAGAACATAGTAAAAGAACAGTTAGAACTGCAAGGAGCGCTGCACCGTTTCAAGGAGTCCAGCTTCCGGGAAGTGTTGGAGAATCCCGAGGATCCCAAATGGCCTAAGTCCTCGAAGTGTGGTCACAACAAGGTAACCATAGCAAGAGGCAGGGAGACAGTTCTGGGGGCAGCAGTATGCTAGGGAAAGGTGCTCCATAGCAGGGTCTGAGTTCCGAAGGCCTGTTGGGCCAGGAGCAGAGAGGAAGCTGAAGCCCACTCATGGGCTCCTTAGTCACAGCTTTAGGTCTGGCCTGAGCTGCTCCTCCGGATGGATGCCCACCTGAAGCACTGTGATGATCAGGAAGTCTGTGATCTCCTGATACTTTGAACTCAGTCTCTTTAATACCTCATTTTCCAGATGTAGTTGGAAGTAGAGCAACCTAGTGTTTGTTTGGGTTCTTTAGGACTGACTCTAAACATGTTGTCTTTTCCTCATGAGCTGGTTGATGATTGAGAAGTTCGCTTTCCAGTGATCCAAATTTGTAACCTTTTGGTGTTCTACATGAGGCATATCTGGGGCCATTTGTTTCTAAGAGAGAAATTCCCAGCATATGGGGTTCTTGGTACTGACCTCACTGTCTTCACTGGATTGGAACTTTGCAGCAGTAACAGCCAGGTCAGAGGCGTTAGACTAGAGAATCCATGTGTCTCAAACACCAGTGAGTGGTCAGGCCTCTGAGGTCATATTGGTGGAAATTTCTAAACAAGTATGTTCGGGATTGGGAGATGCATTTGGTCTGAGGCCTCAGTGTAGGCAAGGAAGAGCAGGAAGACAGTTTCCATTTAAGTGAGATCAATTTGTTCAGATATTAGCCTAGACAGGCAGATAGATGCATAGAGCAGCAGAAGTCCAAACCCTGCGATTTGGTTGATCAGGTTCCAGGGGCATCCGATTTCAGCCTGGATAACAGAGACCAGGAACCAGACCAGGAAATAGAAAATATTTCCTTAACTGATCAGATCTCATCCTGGGCATCAGCTGCCAAGGAGCCAGACCCAGAGGGCCCAGAAAGCATGCCCAGAAGCCAGATTTGGAATTGAGGCAGGAGAGGGGCTCGTAGTGAGACCCTGATTGGAAGTCTTCATCTTCCAAGGGAGGAGTTCTTCATATGCTCATGTTCGTGGCCAGGGCTGATTTTAGAATTGGGAGTGGAGGAGGGGACTGAGCCCCAGAGGTCAGGATAATGGATCCACCTGACTAAAAAGAGAGAAGGGAGGCTGAGTGACCTTGAGACCCACTCAGTGCTGCTCCAGGGGGAGAGGAGGTTACCAGAGCATAGCAGCCGGGGGAAATGAGAGCCCAGAAATTGCGGAGTCTCTGCCCTAGGAGATTTTCTCCAGTGAGTAAGAAATTGAAACATGCCAGGTACCTGCAGGCTAAGTGGAAGTCCTGGGCTGCGGTGAGCTGGGAGGGCCAGGTGTGCCATTTCCTGACCTGGGATATCAGACATCCTCACCAGGAGGGGTTCCACTGGAAGGACCACAGCGTCTGAAGTAACGCTGGTGTCTCTCCATCCACTCCCGCCAGTCCAAGATGATCATTGCCCAGATGCAGGCCCTGCAGGAGCTGTATGAGGCCAGTGAGACTGAGCAGGAGCTGCTGCAGCAGGAGCAGGAGCGGCTTCTGGAGGAGCGGAAGAGGCTGCAGGCCGACTTGCAGCTCTGTCTGGAAGAAATGCAGCTGCTCCAAGACCAGTCCCCTTCAATCAAGATGAGCCTGGACTCCTACAGGAAGAGTTATTCGAGCACGACCACCAGCAACGAAAACTGCCACAAGAGCTGCAACATCAATGACGATGAGGGCTACCAGAAGAGCTACAGCAGCAGCCAGGCCAGTGAAGAGAGCCTCCTCAAGAGCTACGAAAGCAGCACCAGTGCCAGCGAGTCCTATCAGCGGAGTTACCTCAGCAGCAGCAGCAGCAGCTCCGACACCTATAAGAGGAGCTATGGCAGCAGCAGCAGCTCCGACACCTATAAGA
>NW_011495080.1:8476659-8484519 GCF_000754665.1 Bison bison bison | reverse complement strand
GCCACCTGTCACAAGAGTTACGTCAGCAGCAGCATGGACGACGAGCTGGCCAAGCCTGGAGATGTGGAGGTAAAGGCAGTCAGGTGTCCGGTCAGACAGGGGACAATGGTTCTTGTCTCATTAGGAGAGGCCACGGGGAAGGGCCCGAGAGGTGAAGTGGGCAGCGGGCTGAGAGCTGAGCTGGGTGACCGTCAGGAAATGAATGAGGTGCTCTCCCCACTTCCTGTGGAGATACAGTTCCATCTGGACGGAAGTCTAAGATTCTGGACTTTTCATCAACACAGTCATGTGCTCTTCATGGGAAGAAATCCAGTGTTCTCCCCCTGGGCAGCTTCAGATCCTTTCGGCCAGTGTTTTGTACCCATGAGAAAAAAGGGCCCAGCGAAGAGAGCGGGTGGAGGGCAGGGGCTCCTCAGGGTGCCCTCCTCACTCCTCGCCCTCCACAGCACCTTGAGGACGTGGTCGCCAAGGTGCTGATCAAGCTGCAGGGTGTGCAGGCCATGTACCAGCTCAGCCAGGAAGAGCACACGCTGCTGCAGCAGCGAATGAAGAAGCTGCTGGATGAGCAGAAAGAGCTCAAGGAGGAGCTGGATGCCTGCGAGAAGGAATTCAAGGAGTGCATGGAAGGCCTTGAGAAGCCCGTCGCCTCCCAAAACGACAAGGATAAGAATGAGGTAACTGCTTTCAGCGAGGCAGGGCTTCTCATAGGTGTCTCCAGAACCCAAGGAGGTTGGAGTCCTTTCAGAGAGGCTGAGGGTGAGATGGGAGCTCACTGCTAGCTCTCTACAGGTGCCATCCTCCTGGTGGAGGGACAAAGCAGGGGCTGAACCCCAGGCAGCAGGGCAGTCTGCTGGGCCTCTGACGGGCATTTCTCAGGCGCCCACTGTTCTGGAATTTACTGATCATCAAGACCTCTTGAAATGATTTTTTTTTCCCCTCTGCCATTTTGTTCTCTCTTTTGTCCTAGAGCACTTCTGTAGAGTTGCATTTTTTTTACCTGCCAATTTTCTTTAGTTTGTGTGTATTCCACCTTGTCTCTTTAACTAGATTGTAAGCCCCTCAAGGACAGGGCCAGGTCTTTTGGATTTCTCATAATACCAAGCAGAGTGCTCTGCATGCCTAGGAATGGGATAGAGGGCATTGACTCTGACAGGAGTAGTCCACTGTCCAGTGGGGGTCACTGTATGCATGGGAGAGGCTCAGAGAGCGGGAAACACATGGGCCTCTGTTGCTTAGTGTTGGTACCTACCTCGGGGGCCACAGTATGCTGCCAGAAGCCAGGAAGGACAAAAACCAGTGAGTAGTGAGCAGGGTTGGCAGTTGCCTTTGTTTCCAGGGCAAGGTGCAGGAGCCCAGTCTGGTCTCAGAAGGATACGACACAGTTCCTATAGTAATGATTGACCTGTTAGAGAAATAGCCTGAGTCAAGTCCCATGGTTCAGTTAGTCCAGCAGTCATTCCCCCACCAGTTCATAGTAAAAGCATAATTTAAGTCATCCTTTTTTTTTTTTTAATCACATTAGACTTACACTAGATGTAAGTCAGGTGCCTCAAGTTAGGGAGAACCTCTTTGTAAAACTGCTTTTGAGGCTCATTTTCCACGGTTTTCATGTTTTCTGTATTATCTGCCTCCCCCCGGGCTTTAGCAGGGAGATCCTGAGGCCGGGACCCCCAGACAGGGGCCAGACTGATCACGTAGGCCCAGCCACGGGTAATGGGCTCTCCACTACCAACAGATCAAAGAACTGCAGGCCAAGCTGCGGGAGCTGCAGCTGCAGTACCAGGCCAGCATGGATGAGCAGGGGCGGCTCCTGGCCGTGCAGGAGCAGCTGGAGGGGCAGCTACAGTGCTGCCAGGAAGAGCTCCGCCAGCTCAAAGAGAAGAAGTCCTCTGTTACCAAGGAAATCAGGGGCAAGAACGGCAACAAGAACATGAACAAGAATGCCAATGGGGTGAAAAATAAAAAGGTGGCCAAGCCAAGCCTAGAGAGTACTGAGAGCGGCCTTGAGACCACGAAGGTGAGTAGTAACCTTAGTAGTCAGACGAGTAGGAAGTTAACAGAGATCCTGGGAAGAAAATTCATCTTCATCACCACTGTGACCAGATGAGGTCACTGTAGAGAAGCTTCTGGGGTCTCTTAACTCGTCTATAGTAGATCCATCTTGGTAGTGGTTTGGTCCTCCCTTTTCTTTTGAGGTCAAGGGGAGGGTAGAATACGGACCACTCGGATCTGGAGCTTTAGCCCCCAGGCTAGATGACTGTTTCAGGTAGCCCAGTGCAATTTGTGGAGGGATGGGAGGTTGTTTTCCTAGATCACATGCCCAAGAGAAGCACCAAATGGATGAAAAGAAAGGAATTTATTCAAAGCCCTGTGTACACATAGGTGGAAGAAGATTGGATAAAATAGGAGCCACCATGCAAGGGTAGGAAACAGCAGTTGAGATGTAGGATCTTTAGCTCTGGGAACTGTTGGAAATGGCTAATAGCTGGATAGGTATAGTACCAGGTAGGTGTGATCCCGGATAGACATGTGGTCCCAGGTAGGTGTGTGGTCCCAGGTAGGTTTGTAGTCCCAGGTAGGTGTAGTACAGGCACAGAGAAGTTGGGTGTGGCTACCCTCCACATGGTGCACAGGGGCATCAGTTGGGTCCTGGGACACAGTACTGTGTATGCACCATGACACACCAGGAAGCACGTGTTCCCGAGGTGGTTGAGCATCATCCTGAAGGTGACAGCAGCATCCCCGGTCCTGCCCCCGCCCACAGAATCTGGAGGTGGTGCTGTACTATAAGGCCAGCCACACATCCTTGGATGGTCCAACAAAGGAGGAGAAGAAAGAGGAAACAGAAGAGGAAAAGGAGGAGGAAGTCAAGGAGGGAACAAAGGAGGAGTCCCAGGACGGAATGGTTTCTGAGCCATCAGGTCCTAAAGAGGTTAAGTTCAAGGACGATCAGGAGGAGAAAGACGAAGAGTTCCCCAGCCAGGAGGGTAAGGACGAAGACGATGAGGAGGAGGATGATGACGAAGAAGCTTCAGAGGAAAGCAACCCCCTCAAACTTTCTGAGAGCAAAAAGGTAACCATAGCTGAAGGCTAGATCATGTGGGAAATGGGATCTTGGTTGCAAGTGCCAGTGTTTGGGGGTGGCCCAGCCCTTGGATGGACTTTGGCAGGAACAAAGGCTGGAAGCTCTGAGGCACCACACTGGGGAAATGGGAGTAGAGGTGGGGACCACCTTTTCTGGGAACCGCAGTGTGCTGGTTGGAGTCCCACCTCCTTACATCAATGAGGTAGCCCTTGTCACTTCAGGAGGGTTCTTCACCCTCTGCTAGCGCTGCGCTGAGGACACTGATGGGCATTTCTGTCAGCCGGGGCAAGTCATCCAGTCCTGCTTTCCCGGGGTGCACCCCTAGGGCTGACTTCTGTTGCCGTGAGGGGTGTGGAGAGGCTGGTGTGCCTCCTGGGTTCTATATAGTATTACAGGCATGAGGAAGGGGGCGGAGCCCATCAGAAGTGCTGGGACATTCCATCTGTACAGCGGGGCCGTTGGCCAATCTCAGGAGGCCAACCAGAGCCCTAACCCTCTAGTTACCAGATCTTGGGAGGTTGGACAGGAGTGTCCTGGGTAACATACCAACGGTACAAAAACATTTCTATATTTTAACAACTGGTACATCTGTACAGGAACATACTAGCTGAATCTCTGCCCTGGTTGAAGTTAACTGGGGGCTCTGATTTCTGAAAGGTTTGATTAGTATCTGAAGAAGTCCTCAGTTTACAGTACTGATTATTTTTGTCCCTTTGAACACAGGGTAAGAAAGTAAGTCTCTTGTGGTGGGATGTCCCAGTCAACTCTTAAGGTTTTCTGGAATTTTCTGTCAGTCTGTGGCACGGGCCAAGGACCCAGTTACAGTTCTCTGTCAATCTTTTGACAGAGGACCTTGACTTAGGATGTGGGAAGTAGGAGTAAGCTCAGCCCCTTCTGCAGGGTTCCATTTCTTTGAGGTCTTTATATCCCGCCACATGCCTGTTCAGAACCTCCTCCTCAAAGATATCCTTGCCTCATGTGCCATCTTTCTAGACAGCAGCCTGGGTTTTTCTACTTCAAAATCTAGTACATTTCTTGTGTCTGCTTATGGAGATGTCCCTTTGCCTCCATGGGTCCTGCCTCTTTTACAGGCAGCTCTACTGGTATATGTGTTGCTGCTGCTGCTAAGTCGCTTCAGTCGTGTCCGACTCTGTGCGACCCCATAGACGGCAGCCCACCAGGCTCCCCCATACCTGGGATTCTCCAGGCAAGAACACTGGAGTGGGTGGCCATTTCCTTCTCCGATGCATGAAAGTGAAAAGTGAAAGTGAAGTCGCTCAGTCATGTCCAACTCTTAGCGACCCCATGGATTGCAGCCTACCAGGCTCCTCTGTCCATGGGATTTTCCAGGCAAGAGTACTGGAGTGGGGTGCCATTGCCTTCTCTGGCATATATGTTACTACCTGCAAATCCAGTTTCTCTCTGGAAGACAGTTGCAGTCACAACTAGACCTTCTCCATTGTCAGCTTGTTTTAGTGCATTTTGTCTCACAATGACAGCATCAGACTCCTAGGGGATGGTAGGGACCAGAGCCCAGAACACAGACTTGGTGGAAAGCAGCCAAAACATGTGGCTAACAAAGGGCGAGGTGGCCTGGCAGAAGACTGCCCTTCCTAGAGTGACCCAGGCGGAGCAGACATCCTGCACATCTGGAGCGCCCAGCTTTACTCCCTGGAGCTTCACTTTGCCAGAGGTACTGATCCACAGGAAATGTCTTGGTGCAGATAACTCTGGCTTGACAAGATACAAGTGGGATATGACAAGCCAGAAACCTGATCCCGAATTGGACCTAAGCTGCTGCTTTTAACCCGTTCAGTTTTGCATCTTCTGCAGGCCACCTACAAGAAGAACCAGGCCCGAGTTGTGGAAAAGAAACACCACTGCTCTTGCTGACCTGTTGTTTAACCTTTTAATCTCTTTCTCTCTTCCCTTTGTTTTATCATCTTCATTATCTGTTGGATTCATGTGTGTGTGTCTTTTTATACCATCTCTCATCTCCTGGTCTCTCCTCATGCCTCTTCCTCATTTGACATGTTGCAGTCATCCCCCGCCCCCGATCCCCCCATCTTCTCCTTGCCTCTTGTAGGCCTGGTGGTCATATCGGCTTTGCTCTGGTGCTGGTGGGCCGAGACGTCGTCCTAATGCAGGTACTGGTATTGCGTCCTCTCCTTCCGAGGGGTAGAGGGGGTTGCAGGTTGCCCTGGCCTCTCCTCTTCACCCTGTCTCTCAGCGGCTTGCTGCTTGCTTTTGCCATTTTACAACAGGTGACAGTAATGACTGAGTGTTAGTCCTGGCTTCCCATTGGGCTACCACAAAGCCCATAACATCTCGGAGCATGTCTTCCTAATGTGTGGGGAGTTGGAATGCTCACCATTGACACAGTTTGAGTTTCTGTCCTCTGGGTTGGAAAAATCTGGATGATTGCAGCCCTGTGGCTACTTTCAGAGCCCCTTCAACTACTTCCAATGAGAGATGTCTGACTGCAAGGCTCGCCTGGCTGCTCTTTGTCTTTGTTTAGCCCTAGAGCTAAGTTCTTACTATAACCATTAATTACCGCCTCCCCACTTGGGTGAGAGAGGAGGTCTGGAGAGCTGTGAGCCCCAGGGTCATTTGTATGAGGGCAGTCTCAGTTGTCTGTCAGCCTTGGCATCAAACTCCACCATATTATATACTTCCTACTGAGACATTCTCTGGTTTGGGAATTCTGGTCTCCAAAAAAAATCAGAAAAAGAAACCCACATCTCTTTTGAGGGGTCAGATTCTGTTGTAATTGGCTTCCCAAGCTAGACTTTCTGAAGAGGATGTGGTATTGGTGAAAAGTTTCCATTCACCAGAGATGCTGTGTTCTCAGGGAACCAAACTGATATATTCTGGGCACCAATCCACGTAATCTGATCTGTTAACAGGACACCAAGTTCAGGAGGTAGAATGTAGAACACCCCAAAGTAGAATCCTTGCAGAACCCATAAACTATTCTCCCTTGGCCCATTTTGGCTCCTTTCTCATGCTCCGCCTGCCACTTCCATCGCCCACCCTCTCTTCTGCTGCTGCTGCTGCTGCTAAGTCACTTCAGTTGTGTCCGACTCTGTGCGACCCCATACACGGCAGCCCACCAGGCCCCACCGTCCCTGGATTCTCCAGGCAAGAACACTGGAGTGGGTTACCCTCTCTTCTAACGTCCCTGTAAATGGGGTGCGGTTGGCTCAGAGCACACGCAGGTTCAGAGTAACTGCTGGACCATTCGTCGTAGCATTTATCTCTGTTTCCTTTTCTCTCCTTCCTGTTTTCCTCCTCACCTTTTGTTTTCTCTTCAACCAGTCTCCTCCCTTCTGTTAGACATTCTAGTTACTTCTCTCGGATGGTCTAACTCCTTTGGTGTGAGGACTCTCTCCCTCTACACTCCCGGATTTCTGAGTTCCTCCCTGTGGGATGAGACCCAAAGCACTCAGCCATAACCTTTCACCAATTCACACCCAGCCAGGCCTGGTCCAAGGGAGCTGAAGGAACTCCTGGGTAAGGGTCCTCTGGGAGGAACCTGTTAGCCCAGAGCCTGGCTGTGCCCTAGTATGCCGCCCCCCCATCCAGGAACTGAGGCTTCAGAGTGTGGCAGGGATGTTGGGTGAGTCTGTCTCTTACTTACAGCTCAGTCCCAGTGGGAAAAATGGATAATCTGAACATTAGTCTCTTCAAATGTAAGCAAAAGATGGTAAGTCCTCTGGCTTCCTCATATGAGGAACAGATGAGTTCATGTGTATGAAAATATTTTATAAATGATAGAACACCACAAAAATAATAATGAACGCATACTCTTCTTACATAATGCATACTATATGCCAGGCACTGTTCTAATCACCTTGTTTAATTCTCACAACAACCCAACAAGGTAGCTATCGTCAGTTTATACATGATAACACTAAGGCCTAGGGAGGTTACATAATACAGCCAGTAAATTGTGAATCAGATTCTAAGGTCTTAGTATTAGCATCAGATAAGATTCTAATCTCTTGGACTTCACTGTGGTCTCGTAGTTAAGATTCTGTGCTTCTACTGCAGGTAGGGTATGGGTTCAGCCCCTGGTTGAGGAATTAAGACCCCACATGCCATGCTGTGTGACCAAAAAAAGAAACAAAAAAATTCTCATCCTGTTTCACTGTATCTCTCCTTATTTTGAGCAGTTTTCCTTGGTTACTTCCAAGTAGTTAGGAAGACACCATTCAGCAGCCTCTTAGTGCAGCCTCAGATCTCATTGGCTCTCTTGCTAACTAATACCACATTGCTAACTTATATCATGTATTGTTTATAAAACCCCTTTGCACATTGCATATGCTGAGCATTCTTTCCCTGTCCTCTGCCTGCAGTTGATTTTTTGGATCCAAGACAGAATTTTCCATTCAGCTCTGAAATCTAGTTCATTGTCCACTGTTCTCACCTATAGATTGTTTCTGTTTGTTTTTTCTCTTGGCCCTGTGGTTTCAAAATATGTTCACTCCCAGCTTCACCTCACACTCAGGGGTGACCAGCCACCATCTCGTCTTCACCTGAGTTACAGGTGAGGGCAAGCCTCTGGAGGCCCTCTGCAGGCTCTCAGGCTCACTGGTCACACGCGAGTGCTCATGCAGCAGGCTGCTGTCAGCCTGCTCTTGGATTCTCATATTCTTTCCAAGGACAGCATGGAAAATCTTGTCAAACACCTTGATTAAGTCCCCAAAACACGGATTTCCTTGATCAGTCAATTCAGTAATGCAGTCTGAAAAGAAAGCCTGACATAGATCGGA
>NW_011495080.1:8468518-8476559 GCF_000754665.1 Bison bison bison | reverse complement strand
CCCTGACATGACTCACTCCTTAGGGACATCCACACCCACCCTCCCCTCAACCAGTCTAAAGTCTCGCCTCTGCCGAGTGTAAAAGGCCACCAGTTCATATTTATGGGTTCAGCTCTTTCCTCCCCTAAGAACATCAGGCTAATATTTTTCTTTTTTTAATTTATTTATTTGCCTGCATCGGGTCTTAGTTGTGTCTCACAGGCTCAGTTGCTCTGTGGCACGTGGGATCTTAGTTCCCTGACCAGGTCCTAAACCCTCATCCCCTGCACTGCAGGGCAGATTCTTAACCACTGCACCACCAGGGAAGTCCCAGACTGACATTTTTCGCAATGCATGTCAGGTTGTAAGCATCTGAGTAAATGTTTTTTCTAGCTCCCTTTTCAGTTATCTTCTCACGTGAATTACTCTGTATTGCACTTCCAACATGGTTTTGCTTTTCTTTCATTTCATATCTTCTATTCTTCTCAGTACCTCTTTCTACAAATGTAGGAGATTTTCTTTGATCTTTATACTTGGCTTAAAAATTCTCTTTTTAAAATACAGAGGTATGGCCAAAAGGCCAAAAGATAATATTCAATAATTACTTTTAAATTAACCCAAGGAAGGCAAGAAAGGAGAAACAACAGAACAGAAAACAGTAGGACAAACAGAAAGTAAATGTGGAAACAGTACACCTAAAAGGCATAACAATGATGCCACAATGGCATAACAATGATGCCACAATGAAATGAGGCAGCACTCCCCAGAAAAAATCTTCTTAGACCCATTTTTCTCTGAGCAAATGCATCCTTAGCGTAGTGAGTTATTCTTTGTCCTTACCTAAAACCATTCTTCTGTTACTTTATGCCTTATGCCTTTATACTTATGACTCAAAATCCAAATTGTCTTCTAAGTTTAAAAGAAAAAGGAATATAAAATAAGAACAATTTCCCAAGTATATGTATTTTCTTGTCCAAGACGTCACGTTCCTTGAGTGATGCTTTTCCTTTGGTCCCAAGAATCAGCAGGATTTGCTGTGGTCTGCAAAGTCTGGAAGCCTCAGCAACTCCAGCACATGCTCAGGAGGCTAGTCACCAGGGCCGGTTACTGGAGGTGTTTTAATGACCCTGGTGTTTGCCTCCCAGGGCCAGTGACCGGCTTCCTTGAATTCATCCTTCAAGGATATCGTCCTCCACAGACAGTCTGGGCTGCATAAGAACCTCACATTGGCTTATACTCCGTGGTGCAGTTTCTTCCCTTCTCCCCCCAAGTCTTATCATCCTCCTTCTTGACTCTGAGTTCACTTTTCCTCCATCAAGCTAATGATGCTTCTGCTTCTCCCAAGGACCTAAATTTACCCTCTTTTTTCCTACCATGGCATCTAATCCTTTGTGGCAACCATTTGGATGCTCTAAAAATCTGCTCCTGAGCTTGCCTCCTACACACAGGGGCTGGTTTTCTTTACACCCCATGGGACGTGAGTAGAGGCAGCCCACTCAGGTGATCCAGTGTTGTTCCAGATACCTAGTGGTGCCGGAGCTAAGCCCTCATTGTCTGCAGCGGTCACCCAGGAGGTAAGAGAGACTGGACCATAATGATGTTGCTGAGGTATCTCTCAGCACCAGTAGGCAGGGCGTTCTCTGGCTTAGGGAAGGGTTCAGAAGGCTGGGCACTCACCATCTGTCTTTGGTCCCCACAGAACATGTTTGGGATGTGGAAGCCTGTGGTGTTCTTGGCTCTTGCAGCTGTGGCTCTGTATGTGTTACCCAACATGCGACCGCAAGAGACAGAGTTCTGCCTCATGGAGTGATGGCAGGCCTGGGCCAGCCGTGGGGCAGACTCCCAGTGGCCACTACCCTCAGCTTTGGGCAGGACACACTGTGCCAGCGGCCCCACCCCACCCACATGTTCCCCGTGTCCCCATCTCCTTAGCCTCCGCCATTCAGGCTTACGGGGAACTGCTGGCTCCCATCTCCTGCCCTGTCTCAGAACCTGGGTTCCTTGTAATTAAATGTCAACTGAATTACGAGACTTTGTGGCTTTTTACTTGTTCAGCACCTCAACACAACCAGAAAAGAGTGGTTCCCCTCTAACCAGGTACTCACTAAGGGTCTGGCTCCTCCCTACAATTTCTAACCCTGCCAGTGACCTCAGCAATGAGGTCGGCTCCTTGTGTGGCCAGCCAAGTCACAAATGGATTGTTCTGTCCACACTCACCCCAATCTCGAGGAACTCATTTGAGCAAAGAGAAACTGAATGATCTGGGTGCTTTGTGTGAGGGGGGCCACCTGGCTTGCCCTTGGATCCTGTGAGAAGGATGCCCTGAGAAGATCTGTGTGTGGGCCTTCATGGCTTAGTTCTTATGACTTCTTGAGCTATTTACCCTCAGAGATGACTTAAAATCACCCAGGCTCCTAGCAGTGAACTGAAGGGAGTCCAGTAGCCTCAGGGTTGGAATTCTGGGTTTTCACTGCCACAGCCCAGGTTCAATCCCTGGTTGGGGAACTGAGATCCCACAAGCCATGCAGTGCAGACCAGAAAAAAAAGCTTTAACTGAAGAGTTCTTAGTGAACAGACTGTGCAGAGGGCAGAGGTAGGAGAACCAACAAGAAATGGCGAAGTCCCCAGGCACCAGTGGGCTTCCCAGGTGGCTCGGTGGTAAAGAATCCACTTGCAAATGCAGGAGATAGAAGCAGATATGATCCCTGGGTTGGAAAGATCCCCTGGAGTAGGAAATGGTCACCCATGCCAGTATTCTTGCCTGGAACATTCCATGGACAGAGGAGCCTGGCGGGCTAGAGTCCATAGGGCCCTAGAGAGTTGGACACGACTGAACGACTAAGCAAGCACCAGGCACCAGCAACAGTGGAAAAGTGCTGCCATCATGGGCTTGAAGGGGGAAGAGGAGGGAGCAAGAGCTGGAGACCTGGTGTGGGCCAGACACACGCAGTGGCTACAGGGGCTGCAGCCTCTGTCAGAGCCGTGGTGAGGTGGGCAGTATACGTGCCCCTCCTCCCTCTCTTCTCACCTGCCAGTTCTATGTTGGTGTGTCTCATTGGCAGATCCCAACTAGCAGCTAGAGAGCAGAGGTGCCCAGGTGACAGTCTTTCAAGGTCAGCCTCCTAAAGTTTGGAGCAAGGCGGAGGACTGAGTTGGTCTAAGTGGGAACAAGCAGAATGATGAGAATAATTTATGAGTGTTCCTGTTGACCTTCATTCCTGCAGAACCCTTTGTGACAGGTTGTTCTCATCATGGATGTTTCCATGTGAAAGCCCGCAGGGACTTCCCTGGTCGTACAGTGGATAAGAATCCACCTGCGAATGCAGGGGACACAGGTTCAACCCCTGGTCCAGGAAGATTCCACGTGCAGTGAAGCAACTAAGCCCAGGCACCACAACTCCTGAGCTTGTGCTCTAGGGCCCGCGAGCCTCAACTGCTGAAGCCCATGCACCCTAGAACCCATGCTCTGCAACAAAAGAAGCCACCGCAATGAGAAGGCTGCACACCACAACGAAGAGTAGCCCCCACTCGCCCCAACGAGAGAAAACCCACACACAACAACAGAGACCCAGCACAACCATAAATTAATAAAAGAAAGTCCCCAAGTGTATTCATACACCATGGTGGGCAGAATGGTCCCCATAACGGCTGGTTTCCTGGTACTCTTATCTCTGCCTCCTTTCTACCTGATACCAAGGGAGTTTGTTTCATTTCTCCAAATATCCAAAGCAGCACATACCTATCGAGTATAGACTGGGGTGGGCACTGCTGAGCACGAAATGAATTCATTTCTTGCACAGCCTTTTCCTAGGGGGAGTAGCAAAGACATTTAGAATTAGGAGATTTTAGAATTGTGTGCAGCCCAGAGGAGTGGCAAGGCTGACTGGGGCCCCGAGGAGGCCTGGGGCCAGGGCCCAACTGTGACCAGCCCCTATACACAGGGTTGCACGTAGGCAGATTGAAGGTAGTGCCACAGGTCCCTTTTGCCTCCCTCTAAATGACTCCTCTTTAAAGACAGGGATTTAGAGGGGACTGGCCCCTTGCTACTCAAAGTGTGGCTCAGGAGTTGTGGTGCCTGGGCTTAGTTGCTTCACTGCACGTGGAATCTTCCTGGACCAGCAGCATGAGCATTGTTAATTCATTAGGAAGGTAGAATCTCAGCCCTCAGCTCAAACCCAGACACAGTATCTACATTTTAACAAGATCCTCAGTTGATTAGTATGCACAATAAAATTTGAGCTTCACTGCCTTCAACTATATTAGATTGCGTATTCTCAGTTGTAACCTAATTGAAATTCCTTCACAGTCTACCTGCTACCCTGTCCCCTGGCTATTGAGACTGTGCTTTTTATCCAGTTTAGTCCAGCCACCAATTGGCTGGAGAACGTATGGTGGAAAGAACCGGAAGATTACCCAGCAGAGTATCATTGCTTTAACTTCGAATTTGAAGCCAAGATGGAGGTTATGTTCTGGGAGGCAGTCAGCCTCCATTAAGGACTTTTATCTGGTCCTTTTCAGGCCCAAACCCAGAACCTGCAATGACAGGGAAGTAGTCCTTTTCTGCAGTCTTTTTGTTTAGAATATAGAGCTCTTCCCTTTAGGACGCTTGTCCTTGTGGGCTCATCTTAGAAGACCGTGCTCTTTGTTGATTTGGACTCTGCTTTCTGGTCTTGCAGGTGCACTGTTAACTGGAGTAGATTAAAGAGGTCTACCTATTGAATGTGAAACAGTCCCTTGAATTCGCTTTAAATCTACAGGGATGTCACAGGCAGGCACGCATAGAACCAAGGACTCAAAACACCTCCAGGGGCCTCCATCTCCCCGCTCTACTGCCCTCTGCAGAACTTTCTGCTCTCTCCCTGCAACACGGCCCCCGTTTGCTTTCCCTTCCCAGGCCACATGGTAGGCACACCACCTGCCACCTCTTTCCACGACCAGCTGCTATTGGGAGGCAGGGTGGATGGCTCTAACGACTGTAAGTAGTACTCTGGCTCTGATTCTGGCAGATGGAGTGTTAGGATGCAAGGAAGGGAACGGGGAGCCAAGGAAGATGCTGGCAGTGGGTGCCACACGGGGCAGAGGTAGCTGTGAGGAGGGCCCAGCTCACTAGAACCCACGTGGTCCCCAGGATACCAGCAGAGGATGCAAACTGTTTTTTCTGATCACATATGAGCTGCCCAGCACCATGCTAATCATTTTACCTGTTATCTACTTTCACATCTTCACCCATTAAAAAAAAATCCCTATGAGAGTACTATTAATTCCATTTTGCAGATAAGAAGACTGAGGGCCCAAAGAGTTACATTGCCTGATCATGTCTATAGAACCAGAGGTGAAGAGGCTGGAATTCAGCCTAGGTATCTTCCCAACCCTACCACACCTGGGCCAGGGCCATGTCAGTATCACAGACTGAACACAGTGCCTGCTGGGAGCCTGGTCAGCCTGGTGCCATCACAGATGACTATGGAAACACAGGATCTTCAGACATGGCCCTTCAGACATGGACTTGCTCACTCAGATGCTTCTCAGCTCAAGTTAAATATGGCCAGCATTGGTGGCAGAGAAGTAGTGCCCCTTGGTAGGAAAGGCAGGGCCAGGTGAAAGGCCAAACCTGGTCTCCTGAGACAGGTCAGTGGGTGGTGAGTCAGGGGGCTATAAACAGTCTGTAGCCACAGCAGCAAAGCCCCCAAATACTCAGCTGATGAAAGCCCCCGTAAGCCCCTCCAGGAGCCCCTGCCTGGCTCTGAGAGGAGCACATCAGCCCTCTTCCGGGAGGGGGCCCCTGCTTGGCAGGCCCCAGGACCAGCATTGTGCACGGCCTGTTCCAGCTCTCATGGCCCGGCCCGGGCTCATGGGCTATATTGAGGGCTGAGTCACCAACCTGTGCCTGGGTAGCTGACTGTGACTGGCTGGCTGGGGCCTGAGTCAGGCCCTGATTTATCCTGGAGAGCAACGGGCTCTGGTTTCTGGGGTGAGGGGGGAGGGGAGGTGTGAGAAGGGTGCCGGGAACCATCCTTGGCACCGGGCACCCTCTGCCGACCATTCACTCACTGCACACAGACCTCTCCCAAAGAGAGGGAACAAGAAGTGGGAGAGGGGAGTCCTTTGTCCACTTGCTGGCTTCCCTCTGAACTCCTACCACCTTAAGAGAGCACCTCAACTTACTGGAGGACCTTGGGAAACACCCTCAAAACAAGACTATGAGCCTTTAGGGTTTGTAGAAGGCTGTCAGCTCCAAGCAAAACAACTCTATCCCTCTCTCTTCTCCCTAGGAGCTCAGTAAGAGGGATCCATCCTTTTCCAGATCTATATATCTCAGTTTCTTCATCATTGAACCCCAAACTGGCACCTCAGGTTGGGTGTCAGAAGTCTGCCTTTTTACACACACACACACACACACACACAGAGTTCCCTTGTGAGACCCAGCTACATGTCATGTGTCCCCAGGAGCTGGGCATCTCTCCACAGGAGAGCTCAGCCTCTCAAGCAGACAGACAACACTGATGGCTGATGGCTGGTCTTGGCCATGGGACAAAGGTGGCATGGGGGGAGCGAGAGTTCTGGAGACAGGCAAGGGGGTGCCAACAGGAGAGTGGAATTCCTGAGCACCTCGTCACAGGCAGCCGACAGAACATGAGCTGTGGGGCCCAAGCTATTTATATCTCGCCTGTCACTCTCAGGGCCCCCAGAGCTCCCCCCCACTGAAGTCACGCACAGCAGGTCCCTTTTCTGTTTCTGGTCCCTTCTCTCCTCCTCCCCCTCCCTAACTGATGAGAAGGGAAAGAAATCATTCTTGGAGTCCTTTCACCATTAGCGCTGACCCCCCTCCCCACAAGCTCCTGAACTTCTTCCCTCACAGAGATGCCCACCATCCCTTCCCTTTTCTCTTGGCTTGGTTGGGGAAGAGCAATAAGGTCAAATGATTCACCAGAAACGTGCCCAACTTCAGTCATCACACAACTTGAGTTGGGGCCCAAACTTAAGGGTCCAGAAGGATGGGAAAGTGGAGGAAATTTGGCCTAAAGGGGGTACCAGGAGGTGTGGAATACATGTTATCCTACAGAATCTCAGAATACATAGTCTCTTTATGTAAGTATATTCTACCGCTTTTTCACCTCATCCCAGGCCAACTGCTCTGAGTGCCTCAGTTTCCCTGATGTCAGCTGCCCTTGGCTTATTCTGAGCCCAGTCCTGCCCAGACTTCCTGGCGGGCTCCCTAGGGCTCTCCGTGTCCCCCAGCCCCCATCACACTTCCCCGAGGCTGCTCTGGGCAGGGCTCTCTGTCTCTTGTCTGGTTAACCTGCCCTCTGACCAGAAAGATCTGCCCAGTGGCCCAAATGGGCACACCGCCCAGGGGGCTCCCTGGTAGTACAGGCCAGAGGCTCTGCCTCCTCTCGCGTCACCTTAGTTGAGTCAGACTTGGGGGAAGGGGGCACAGTGTGACTCATTGGGTACACTTTTCCTGAGCTCAGCTTCATTCTGAGAGGATGAGGACAAACGGACTGGTGACAGGGACACTGAGTCAGGGGTAACGTCCGTCTTTCCCCTGGGACCCTGGAGTTGCAGAGGGTTTTTTTTTTTTTGGTTGCAGAGGAGACTTTTCTACCTGTAATGTGGAACACCCCCACCCAGGCCTTCTCCCTAATCGGCCTGCGTGGAGTTGTCGCTTCCTCTCAGTCTATCTACACACAAGCACACACACTTCCCCTGCCGGTCCGCAGGTGGACAATACCCTGGGCTAGCAGCCAGGTCTCCCCGGCCCTGTCAACAGCCCTGCCACCAACCAGTCCAGAAAATTCTGTCAACACCCGATCAGCGTGTTTTGCCCTAACCACTGGCCTCAGTTTCCCTTTGCATCTCTTTAGTCCTGCAGGGTGGGGGGTATATATTTCATCTCTGACTAGCGATGCTTAAGTTTGGGGTGTTGGAAGCCCTCAGTCCCCCTAATTTTCCAGCTCCACTATTCATCTGTCCAGCTTGGCGGCCTCGGGCCAGAGCCTCCTTCCCCGGGGGTGGGGGCAGCAGACCCGGGACCCCAGCCTGGACGGAGGGCCGCGTGGGG
>NW_011495080.1:8467723-8468172 GCF_000754665.1 Bison bison bison | reverse complement strand
TGGGAGGCCGGCGCTCTGACGTGGACCCGGGGGCCGCGGGCTCGGCGGGGGGGACGCGGCCCGGGGGCTTCTTAAACCCCCCGCCTCAGCCCGGCCCGCACTTTCCAGAGCACCGCTCCGCCCCCGGAGGGAGAGAGAGACACACACAGACAGAGCGCGGCCAAGGAGCCGAGGAGGCCCGCCCGAGTCCCGCCAGCCAGGGGCACAAGAGAAGTTTAGAGCCGCGGAGCGCACAGCCGCCGGTCCTGTCCCGGACAGCGCCCCACTAGCCCGAGCCCCGCCGGCCCCCAACCCCCGCCCCAGCCCGCGCCAGCATGATGAACAACAGCGGCTACTCCGAGGCCCCGGGCTTCGGCCTGGGCGACGAGGTGGACGACATGCCGTCCACGGAGAAGGACCTGGCCGAGGACGCGCCGTGGAAGAAGATCCAGCAGAACACTTTCACGCGC
>NW_011495080.1:8460443-8467448 GCF_000754665.1 Bison bison bison | reverse complement strand
GCTCCCCTCGCACGCTCTTGGCCAACCTGCTTCTACCCGCTCGTCTCCTTTTTTGCCACCTGCACCCTCAGCCCAGGCTTGAGAGGATGGGGCCAAAGCTCATTGCCGATTCCCGGGGCCGCCCCCTCCACCCCAGACAAAGCAAATGGCTTCCCAGTCTCCCAGCACCTCCACCGGGGAGGAGAGGCTGAAGGCAGGTCCCCATCGCTGCCCGGTCCCAGGGATCCCAAGGAGAGCGGGAGAGCGGGTGGCTGGGCGGGCACGGGGCCCGGGCCCCCCGCCGGCATGTGCTCGGCAGCTGGGTTCAGGCCCAGGGGCCAGAGCCGGCAGGGCCCGGCCTCGGAAACCTAAAAAGGCTCTGAGCGAGCGCAGGCAGCCTTAACCCCTGCCTGTCCTCCATCAGCTTCAGCAGGCCAGGGAGGGGGCTCCCTCCCGTCCACTCCCGGCCCCAGCCCACCCCCTAAGCCCCGATTGGCTACAGCTAATGATCTGGGCTGAGGGGAGGGAGGCAAGGCCTGGAAAAGGGAGGAAGTCATTGAGTGTAACCAGATTTGGAAGGTGTGTCAGTGCTGGGTGGGGGCGGGGAGGCACTCCAAGCTGGGGAGCTGGGGGAGCCAAGGATGGGTTCTGAGAGCCTAGGAGTTGGCTGTTCCCTCTCAGCTCTGCAGTCACCCCTTCAGGCTGGGGGCCTGGGCAAGACCCTTACCCCTATGGTGAGCTGTTAAGTGTCCTGATGTGATTTTCAGGAAAGCGCCCCTTGATGGGGTGCACCCCAGGGCCCCAGAAGGGGAATTTCACAGGGGGCCCAATGCCTACCCCCAGGCTGCCCCAGAGATTTCTTCAGATAACTGAAGGTCTGTCCATCCTCAGCCTCCCTCAGGGCATCTCTGGGCCTCCTGAATTAGTAGCTGAGGTCAGTCTGGGGCCCTTTGGCCCTGTCCAGTCCCCTCTACGCCTTACCCTCTCCTGCCCCAATACTGCCCCCCCCACCACCCCACCCGCTCCAGCCTGGAAATAGCCCTGCCTCCGTGACACAGCAGATGTCTCTGAGCTTTCCAGAGGACAAGGCTGAGGACAGGGGGTGGGGGAAGGGGCCACCCTGGTGTGTGTAGTGGGACTGAGGGCTGCCCAAGAGTGTGTGTGGTTGGGGGGGGCCAGGGGTCAGCGAGGAGTCAGCCCTGGGCCCTTCCACCCCCCCTGGCAGCTGCGATCTGACCGCCTGGACTGACTGTCCCAGGTGGGATCCCGAGGGGAGAGCCTGGGGCCTCACCAAGACTTTATAGGAAATGGCTGGGCCTCCCCCTCCCCTCCCTGCTGCGGGGGCGCTTGGCCCCTCTCCTGGCCTCATCCTTCCTGAGCGCACACCTCTCCCCTCCCCAACGGTGGTGCCTCTGGCTCCAGCCCCCTTGGCTCAACTGTGTATGGAGAGGCCTTCTCAGAATAGAGGGGGAAGGAGGGAAAGCTGGCTTGGGGGCGGGAAGGAACCCTTCTTTCCCTTTCCTGCAGGGAACTGTTCCCCATTTGGGCCAAGTGGCTGACTCCCGCTGCCGATGAGATAAGCTGTCAGCAATTCAGCTGCTGGGCCCGAGGCGGAGGCTGGAGGAGAGGGGGCACAGACAGCAGCGGCTACCCATCCGTGGGGAAGGAGATGTCAAGGGTTCCCCCTTTCTGCTTCCTCTGATTCCCTTGGTCCCGCTTAGTGGTGGGAAGGGGCTGGGACGGGGGCTTCTCTGGGTACCATCTCAGGACTGAATGTGAGCCTCTAGGCACCCCCATGTCCCTTTCCAGGAGTGGAGTGGGAGCTGGGCATCGAGCAGTTCCTCTGAAGGAGGGCCGGGTACACAGTCTGGGTTGAAGGGGCGGTGTGCCCTCCTTACCCGCACCACCCCCTCCGCCCCTCCGAACAAAGAGGCCTAGAGGCCGCTCAGCCCCGCAGCTGTTCCCCAGTTGCTATTCCTTCTCCTGGAGCCAACCGCCGAGGGAGGGGCTGGAGGGGGCAGCAGCTGTCCCGGCCCCTCCCTCACTGGTCCTCTCCTTTCCCCCCACTCCACCGAAGGCCTGGGGTGCCCTCAGGGACTAGCTCTGGAGCTCCTCCCACCCCTTTGGTGGTATCCCCAGTGGGGTGCGAAGAAGGAAGAGGCCTGGCTTGAGCAGAGCTCCCCTCCTCTGCCTGGCCTCCGATGGGGAGGAGGGCGAGGAAGGTCATTGCTCCCAGAGTGGGACTCTGGACCCACCCCTCTCCTGCCACTTGCTGTCTGGCCCAAGGCCAGTTGCTGGGGAGAAACCTCTCCCTGCAGCAAATATGAATGACCCCCCTCACCCGCCCCCCCACCTCTTCCCAATCCTGGTGATCCTCGGGGCCTCAGGGCCTCCCTCCCAAGGATCTGGCTTCAGTTTGCAAGAAGCACTTCTGGGTGTGTGAGCACCAGCTTTGGAGGCTGTCAGGGTTGTGAGAGGCCGTGAGGCCCTTGGTGTCAAGGCTGTGTGAAAGTGTCCTGGGCCTGTGTGTGTTTGAGAGAGACCGCACCAAAGCACCGGGAGGCTGGGAGTGAGTGTGTCATGGAATCTGCAAGCTGCCAAACCATTGTGCTGCAGCAGAGCCAGGGGGAGAGGGGGCGGGCCTGGGGAGCTGCTGGGGAAGGAAGGATGAATCAGTGAAAGGGTGGGGGAGCCAAGGGGACCAGAGCCCAAGATCAGAGGGACAGAGAGACTGAGATTCCCCTCCAGGGGGCAGGTTGGGGAAATGCTGGGGACAGGGTGTGTGTGTGGGGGGCGCATTCTGGAAAAGATATGTAAGGGGAGACACCTTTGGGATCTTTACTCTCTAAAGGCTGTCTTCCAAGATCTAGGCCGGGTGGGCAGGAAAAGATATAACCCTAACCTCCAACACCACGCTTTCCCATCTCTCGGGTAACACCAGTAAACAAGGCTGAGTCTTTCACCCCCTCCCAACCTCCTGAAAGCAGTGCTCAGGGAAGCTGGTGGATTTCAGGCCTGCCTTGTCCTTTACAAGTAAGCTGGTTTCCAATGACCTGTACTCTAGGCCACCTCCAGCTCCTGGATGTTTCTCTCTGGCTGTTACGGGGGAACTAGGCGCACCCCACCCCCGCCCCGCCAGCCCCCAAATCTTGGAGTTCTGGTCCATAATATTTATCAAGGGACGGGATGAGTCTAGAGTCTCAGCTCCTGAGACTTGAGTCCACATGGGTAACACTCCCCCAGCTCTTGTGAAATCTCACTAGTCCCTGCCATTAACAGAATGTGTACTGTCCCCAGCCCCTCCTCCCAGAACTTGGTTCCAAAAGCCTTTTATAGCATTCAAAGGAGAATTTGGCTGGAACCAGGTTGGTCCCACTCGTTTCCAACTTCAGTTTTTAAAATGTTCATTCAACCAGTATTTATTGAGATTTTACTAAGTTCTAGGCTCTGAATATATGGAGAGAAAAATACAGTATCTAGAGTGAAAGAAGGCAGACAAAAAAGATACATACTCTATGATTCTATTCATATAAAACTCTGGAAAATGCGAACTAATGTATAGTGACCAAGAGCAGATTGTTGTCTCAAAAGATAGACGAGGAGGGGCAGGAGCGATGGATCACAAAAGAAAGGAAACTTTGAGGAAGGGTGGAAGTGTTTACTATCTTGATTCGTGGTTATGCACATGCTGTCAAAGGTAGGGCTCCCCTGGTGGCTCAGATGGTAAAGAATCTGCCTGCAGTGCAGGAGAACCAGGTTCAATCCCTGGGTAGGGAAGATCCTCTGGAAAAGGGAATGGCAACCCACTCCAGAATTCTTGCCTGGAGAATCCATGGGCAGAGGAGCCTGGCGGGCTACAGTCCATGGGGTCGCAAAGTCGGACACAACTGAGCGACTAATGTTTTCACTTTTCACATATTGTCAAAACGTATCTAGTTGTACTTTCTAATATGTACAGTTTGTTGTATATCACACAAAGAAGAAAGGAAACAAAACAAAACAGTGTCTGCCCCTAGAGACTTACAGTCTTGCATAACTCTATAGATGCTTGTAGCCTGATAGAAGGCCCATGCAAGTGCCATCAAAGAGTTGAAAGTACCTGCCCAAGGGACATATTGGGATGCAGCCATGTTCTGAAGCGGGTGGGAAGTACATCAAAGACTGCGCCTTGTGGGATGCAACAGTGGTAGGCAGAGAAGTGGTAGGTTCCAGGAGGAGTCCAGACCCAACGCTTAAGCAGCAGCCTCAGAAGCTGGGCCAGGAGAGGGAGGGTGCTGCATCAGAAGTGGGGCACTCATGAGCCCTGCTTGTCTCCTCCTCCCTGCAGACAGCAAGGCCATCGTGGATGGGAACCTGAAGCTGATCCTGGGGCTCATCTGGACCCTGATCCTACACTACTCCATCTCTATGCCCATGTGGGAGGATGAGGACGACGAGGATGCCCGCAAGCAGACACCCAAGCAGCGTCTACTCGGCTGGATCCAGAACAAGGTGCCCCAGCTGCCCATCACCAACTTCAACCGGGACTGGCAGGACGGCAAAGCTCTGGGCGCCCTGGTGGACAACTGTGCCCCTGGTGAGTGGACCCACGGCACACTGTGGCTCCCTGACCCGGGAAGGGGTGCGGGATGAGCTGGTGATGCCAAGGCTTGTGTTTGTCAGAATGTGTGTCCCAGGGCTGGGGGAATCAGGGCCTCCTCCTCCAGCTGAGAATCACTGCTGGAGTTGGACCCTTCCCAGTGAGTTGCCAGATCCTGCAGTGGCAAGGACACAGAGGTCCAGAGAAGGCCAGTGACTTGTCTGAGGTCACACAGCTTATCAGCTTATCTGAATCAGAGGCCGGCGGGGACCTGGAACTCCCTGCTCCGTGAACTTCCTATTTTGCTACACAAGGGTCATTTCTGCTCAGCCAGCAGAAAGAAAATGTGGTGGGACTTGTAGAGAGAAGGCCAGGACTTTAGGCCTGGAGAAGGCTGTTCTTTGCAAGCCCCTGGGATAGCTTTGAGAAGGGGTTGAGACCCAGGATGATGTGGTCTGAGGCTGGTGGGACACTGCCCCAGGGGCAGGTGACCCAGGCCTGGCCTGGGCAGGTGGGGGCTACTGAGGGCCCATGAGAAGACTTAGACATCACAGATGAGAACAGTACCCCACACACAGCTCCCTTTCTGACCCTCATCTCCTGAGACAATCTGTCGTCTCCCCCCCTCTTGGAGCCATGTCCCCCTGGGGGAATCCTCCCCCAGCCTGGGGTCAGCGGGGGAGCAAAGGGTGGGAGGAGGGGGCACCGACTGCCTGGGAAGCATTCCCAGCTGCTGAGCCATTGCCCACGGCTGGCTCGGCTGCCAGCAGTGAGCTCAGCTGTTCTGGCCAGTCATGGATTCCAGCCTTTGAGCTGGTCCCCTCCCCGCCAGGGAGCATCACCCTCCTCCGCCAGCTCTGGCTGGGATCCAGCACCCCCTAACCATGCAGCCTTTCCCAGGAGGGACCTGTGGCTGCCTCAGCTGTCCTCCCATCAGGAGGGCTGGGCTCTAGGCGGCCAGAGAGAACTCGGCCTCTCAAACAAGCCCTTCAGTGCCTTCATTTCCCCGAGGCGGAAGTTAGGAAGCAGAGAGAGCCCTATGCTCTGCGGCTCATGTGGGGAGTGCATGGACACTAGGGCTTCAGGGCAGCTGTGAGGAGACCTTTCAGGAGATGGGTCAGAGGCACTTGTGGGACAGGGACTGCCCACCTCTGAGCCTGCTGGAATGAGGCAGGGGGTCTGCAAGGGGTGCACTCCCTGTGGTTTGGTGTTCAGGGTTGGTGCTGGGGCCTGGGCAGGCCGGAGGCCGGCTGGCAGGACTGGTGCCAGGCTGCGTCAGCTGGGGCAGAAAAGCCTCATTGTTGGTGCTCAGGAGGGCTGCAATGTGTCTAAACAGTGATGGGCATCCTGGCTGACGGGCCGTAAGGTTGGGGGTCAGCAGGAACCCTGCTGGTCAGGGGCCTGGGGCCGTATGGGAAGCGGGTGTGAACCCACGGCCTGGGAGGGTGTTGGTGGAGCAAGTGCTCTGTGTCTTGGCTGACCGCTTCCCCCTCATCATTGCTTCCCTCCATCATCTCTCCAGGCCTCTGCCCTGACTGGGAGGCCTGGGATCCCAACCAGCCTGTGGAGAACGCCCGGGAGGCCATGCAGCAGGCGGACGACTGGCTCGGGGTGCCCCAGGTAGGCAGAGGGCAAAGGGACCCGGAGAGGGCCAGGGTGGGGTTGGGTCTACCTGGGCAGGATGCTGGGGACAGAGGACATTTTCTGACTCCCTTCCTCCCTGGCAGGTGATTGCTCCCGAGGAGATCGTGGACCCCAACGTGGATGAACATTCGGTCATGACCTACCTGTCCCAGTTCCCCAAGGCCAAACTCAAACCTGGTGCCCCTGTTCGCTCCAAGCAACTGAACCCCAAGAAGGCCATCGCCTATGGGCCTGGTATGTGTTGAGCCCTGACGGTCTTCGCTGGGCAGCTGGACACGGGCTGGGATGGTTCTCCCTAAACTCTGCGGCCCTGCCTTCTGCCCTCAGGGATCGAGCCCCAGGGTAACACCGTGCTGCAGCCTGCCCACTTCACCGTGCAGACAGTGGACGCTGGGATAGGCGAGGTTCTGGTCTACATCGAGGATCCTGAGGGCCACACCGAGGAGGTATGGAGAGGCCACTGGGGATCGGACAAGAGCGCGGACCAACAGCGGAATGGGCTGGCGATGGCTGCTGGGGGCACCCTCCAACGCTGGAGAAGGGGAGGCCTCACCATGGGGGTTGCAGAAGGCGTGGGGTCAGAAGGAGCTCTGACGCCGATTGTTTCCCTTCCCGTAGGCCAAGGTGGTTCCCAACAATGACAAGAACCGCACCTACGCTGTCTCCTACGTGCCCAAGGTCGCCGGCTTGCACAAGGTATCCCTCTGTAGGCCCTCCCATGTCTTCCCCACTCCTTTCACATCCTTGCATCCGGCTGAATGGACCCCTCCCTCAGCTCACACCCCGCCCCACCCCCATGCACC
>NW_011495080.1:8459450-8460268 GCF_000754665.1 Bison bison bison | reverse complement strand
CCCACCTGCCTGCCACCCCGCTTGGCTCTGCCCCGCCCCTCAATCCCCCTCTCAGAGCTGCTTTCTTCCAGAAGCTCACCTTTGGCCTCTGACCTCCAGGTGACCGTGCTCTTTGCTGGTCAGAACATCGAACGCAGCCCCTTTGAGGTGAACGTGGGCATGGCCCTGGGAGATGCTAACAAGGTGTCAGCCCGTGGTCCCGGCCTGGAGCCCGTGGGCAATGTGGCCAACAAACCCACGTACTTTGACATCTACACCGCAGGTGGGGATGGGCCCTTCCACCAGACACCCCATGACTGTTCATGGTGGGGGGACCTGGGGGCCAGGGGCAGGGCCCGGCCAGAGGGCCATGGTCTCAGGGTGAGGGAACCCGAGCAGGAGGGACACCCCATGACTATTTTTTTGGTGGGAGGGGGTGCCTGGGGGCCATGGTCTCAGGGTGAGGGAACCCGAGCAGGAGGGACACCCCATGACTATTTTTTTGGTGGGAGGGGGTGCCTGGGGGCCGTGGTCTCAGGGTGAGGAAACCCGAGCAGGAGGGGCTGTTGTCATGACAGGGGCCGGCACTGGGGATGTTGCCGTGGTGATCGTGGACCCGCAGGGCCGGCGGGACACTGTGGAGGTGGCCCTGGAGGACAAGGGCGACAGCACGTTCCGCTGCACGTACAGGCCTGTGATGGAGGGACCCCACACAGTGCACGTGGCCTTCGCCGGAGCCCCCATCACCCGCAGTCCTTTCCCGTCCACGTGGCAGAAGGTAAAGGCCCTTCACCCACCCCCATGACGCCCCCTCGCCAAAGGCCAGGACGCAGAGTGTT
>NW_011495080.1:8459131-8459350 GCF_000754665.1 Bison bison bison | reverse complement strand
CTTGCACCAGGCTCTCAGGCAGTGACTCCCCACTTTCTCTCCGCCACTCAGAGCCCCTGCCGCCGCCGCCCGCCCCCTCTGTGCCCATCGTCCACCAGGCCAAGAAAGTGGTGCCACGTTAGTACATGCCAGCAGAGGCGGGCCGGGCATGGCCATAGCTGACTGGCCTCACCTGTGCTGTGTGGCATGGCGCGAGCGGGGGGGAGGCGCCCCCCCTTC
>NW_011495080.1:8455889-8458827 GCF_000754665.1 Bison bison bison | reverse complement strand
CTGGTGATTTCTGTGGGAAGGGTCTGGGTTCCGTGCCGTCGCCTGTTATGTGGCAGTCCCCAGACGCTGTGCCGTTTGTCTGTGTTCCAGGGCAGGCCTGGATGGATGATACATCGTTGCCTGTTTGGTGGCACCCCGTGGGTTCTGTGCCATTTTATGTGTCCCGTGGCAGGCTGAGATCCCTGTCCTTTGGTCTGTGTTCAGCAGCAAAGTCATTGCCACCGGCCGCGTTCCGCAGCAGGCTGACCTTCATGCATTGCCTGTGATCTGTGGCAGGCTTCTCGTTACACGACCCTCCCTCGTTCCATGGTGTGGCTGAGTGTTTTGTGGCATGACTCGGTTCCTGAAGCTGCTGTGGTGGCTCCAAGAAGGCTCAGATGGCTCTAGGTGGATGGCCGTGGGGTGAATGAAAGGCCCCTCCCAGTCTGTCTTAGCTCTGGGCTCCGCCCGGCCTTTGTCCCAAGTGATCCTGACAAGGAGACCCGAGGGAAGGGTTTCTTGTAACCAGCCTGGGGACGGAGGTCTGGGGGAGCTGTGGCTGTGCCCTGCCCAGCATGGCTCTCAGTCGTGTTGGGGGTGCCAGGGAGCAACAGGGGAGGGCTGCATGAGGCCACGGCCTGCGCCTGGGGAAAGAGGACGGGGTGGGCGGGCTGGTCAGCAGGACTGCGCACAGTGAGGTGGGGACAAGTGGTGGTAAGGGCTGAGGCTCCATCTAGGGCCCCTCAGCGCCCTCAACCTCACCTCTCCTCTTCCTCCCAGCCTGTAACCCCAACGCCTGCCGGGCCTCTGGGCGGGGCCTGCAGCCCAAGGGTGTGCGTGTCAAAGAAGTGGCTGACTTCAAGGTGTTCACCAAGGGTGCTGGCAGTGGGGAGCTCAAGGTCACAGTCAAGGGACCAAGTGAGTACCAGGGCCCAGGGCCATGGTGGGGGGTCGGGGAGCTGGGAGGAAAGGCAACCAGTGCGTCTGACCCCCTGATGGCAATGACAGCACTGTGCACCCTCCCTGGGGGAGGGGCTCCAAAAAGACACTGACCAGAGACATTGTGGGACCTCAGGTGAACCGCCCTGCCTGGCTCAGTCCCAGCTTGCAGCCTGGGAAGGCTGCACTAGGCTGTTACACGGTGCCTGCTCACCGTGCCCGCGAGCAGCGCTGTCCTCAGCCAGGGACTGTCCCACAGCACAGTCCCAGGGGTCCTTGAGGGGACTGAGGTGCGGAGACGCACAGATCATTGATCCTCTTCTTCCCACGTCTCCTCAGGAGGCACAGAGGAGCCGGTGAAGGTGCGGGAGGCGGGGGATGGCGTGTTCGAGTGTGAGTACTACCCCGTGGTACCCGGGAAGTACGTGGTGACCATCACATGGGGCGGCTACGCCATTCCCCGCAGGTGAGCACCACGCAGCCCTGAGCCCTCCAGCTTGGGCCCTCACAGGGTGGGTGGAGGGACGCAGGCTGCCTGGGGCTCCGAGTGAAGCGAAGAGGGCTACCTCTGGTGGGGGCACCTCGGGTGTTGACACCAGCTCCCTCTTTTCCCAGCCCCTTTGAGGTTCAGGTGAGCCCAGAGGCAGGCATACAGAAGGTCCGGGCCTGGGGTCCTGGTTTGGAAACTGGCCAGGTGGGCAAGTCAGCCGACTTTGTGGTGGAGGCCATTGGCACAGAGGTGGGGACACTGGGTAAGTGGCCGAAGTGGGAATTCCGGGGAGTGGTGTGATGGAGGGACACTGGGGAGTGACTGGGGGGCAGGAGGCAGGAATTTGGGCCAGTGTTGAGATGAGACAGGCGCTGGAACGGGCATGACTGGGGTGGTGATGCTGGGAGAGTGATGGGGGACCTGTCTGGGTGTCCAAGTCGCTTCTGGTGCCCCCTGACCCTCCCCCACCTTTGCCCCAGGCTTCTCCATTGAGGGGCCTTCGCAGGCCAAGATCGAGTGTGATGACAAGGGAGACGGCTCCTGCGACGTGCGATACTGGCCCACGGAGCCCGGGGAGTATGCGGTGCACGTGATCTGTGACGACGAGGACATCCGAGACTCACCCTTCATCGCTCACATCCAGCCAGCTCCGCCTGACTGCTTCCCGGACAAGGTGTGTCCCCAGCTCCCGTAGCCGGGCCTGCACCAGGGTGAACAGACCCTCCTCCCGTCCCCAGCTCAGCCCTCCACTCTCTCCCCTGCACAGGTGAAGGCCTTTGGGCCTGGCCTGGAGCCCACCGGCTGCATTGTGGACAAGCCAGCAGAATTCACCATCGATGCCCGGGCTGCTGGCAAGGGAGACCTGAAGCTCTACGCCCAGGTAGCGTGTTGCCCCGTCTTTCTGCCCCTCACCCTGGGAGGGTAGGGTAGGTTAGAGAAAAGGGCCTCAAGGCATTACAGGAATGATTCTCATGAATCTATTTGAACTATGGGAAGTCTAAAGTTTTGTGTTTTCTTATTGATGATAATCTTAAAAAACATTGTACCAGATATGTATTTTTATGCTAACTATTTGCAATTTAAAGATGGTTGAGTTAAGACATTGGTTTCCAGGTGAGTTTCTCAAAATGGTGTCCTTTGACCCCTAGAGGTTAATGAATATGTTCTTTGGTCCAGGAGGATGTTTCTTTTTTTAAAGTTTGTTTATTCAGTTTTAAGAACATTGGTTTAGCTGAGCCTTTTCCCCTGACAACACATTTTGGAGACCTAGGCTCAGAGACCAGGCCACACAGATGACCCCTGTGTGACCCCTGGTTCCTCAGCTCTCCAGGGTGTGCCCTGGCCCCCAGAGCTCTGGCACTAGGCTCCAGTGGTTGGAGGTCTGTGATCTGTTTGCGGGGAGGGGCTTTGATGGTGGGCAAGCAGCCCAGCAGAGGGCACGGGCGCTCTGAGACGGCCGGGGTGCTCTAAGAACCTTGCTTTGGGTGATGCCCACAGGACGCCGACGGCTGCCCCATCGACATCAAGGTC
>NW_011495080.1:8454754-8455553 GCF_000754665.1 Bison bison bison | reverse complement strand
GGGGGGATGTTGGCTGTCTCTGGGCCCTGTCCCCACTCCCCACTTCATGGCCCCTGTGAAAAGGCTAAGACCGGGCCTAGAAGTGCTGGGGAAGGGATGGACCTTGAGGGAGGGGCCCCACGCTGACCGTCGACTCCTCCCCACAGGTAAACGTGGGAGAGGGCAGCCACCCCGAGCGGGTGAAGGTGTACGGCCCCGGCGTGGAGAAGACAGGCCTCAAGGCTAATGAGCCCACCTACTTCACAGTGGACTGCAGCGAAGCGGGGCAAGGTGCATCCAGGAGCAGGGAGTGGGGGGCGCGGCCGGGGGTGTCCGGGCAGGAGGCGCTGGTGCCCTCCACCTGTTCCCCGGAGTGGGACCTGTCACGTGCAGGAGGTTGTGGAGCCCCCAACTCATGGCCTCGTGCCTGCCTCCCTTCAGGCGATGTGAGCATTGGCATCAAGTGCGCCCCCGGCGTGGTGGGCCCTGCAGAGGCTGACATCGACTTTGACATCATCAAGAATGACAACGACACCTTCACAGTCAAGTACACACCTCCGGGGGCGGGCCGCTACACCATCATGGTGCTGTTTGCCAACCAGGTACCCTGTGCTTGGGTTTTGGTTATCAACCCTAACCTCACCCCCTTACCCGATCCCAACCAGCAGCTTGAGAGGCTGTCATCTGGGGACAATTCTATTGCCCCTGACTGAGCACTTCCTGTGTGTGGACAACATGCCTCAGAGGAAGCAAAAGGGACAAGGGACTCTTTTCAGACACTGCCCGTGTCCACCCTGACCAAGCCTTTTCTCCCTCCAGG
>NW_011495080.1:8451135-8454654 GCF_000754665.1 Bison bison bison | reverse complement strand
GGGGTGGCCGCCAATCCCTCACCACCATCTCGGGATGGGCGCTCCAGGTGTGGAAGTTGGGAAGCCCACTCACTTCACCGTGCTGACCAAGGGAGCTGGCAAGGCCAAGCTGGACGTGCACTTTGCTGGGGCCGCCAAGGGCGAAGCCGTGCGAGACTTCGAGATCATCGACAACCACGACTACTCCTACACCGTCAAGTACACGGCCGTGCAGCAGGTGTGCCCCCCTCCCCGGCCCTCCTGTCCTGGCTGACCGGGGGCGTGGGGCTCCTTCTTCCAGCCCCAGAGGGCCTGCTTGGCATCTTGGCCCCTTGCCTGCCTCCCCGTCCTCTCTTGCCATGGGTCTCTGAGCCCCTGGTCTGTGTTGGCCAAGGACATGTTGGCGGGCTAGGTCTCAGCCCCTCGCTTCTGACTTCCTGCTGTACCCATTAGGGCAACATGGCAGTGACAGTGACCTATGGTGGCGACCCTGTCCCCAAGAGCCCCTTCGTGGTGAACGTGGCACCGCCTCTGGACCTCAGCAAGGTCAAGGTTCAAGGCCTCAACAGCAGTAAGTGGGGAGGAGCTGCCCGTGCAGTGAGGAGGGTTGAGGGGGGCAGTGGGTTGGAGTCTCTGCTCACCGTGTCCCTCGCCCTCCACACAGAGGTGGCTGTAGGGCAGGAACAGGCATTTTCTGTGAACACACGAGGGGCTGGCGGTCAGGGCCAGCTGGACGTGCGGATGACCTCGCCCTCCCGACGACCCATCCCCTGCAAGCTGGAGCCTGGCGGTGGAGCTGAGACCCAGGCGGTGCGCTACATGCCCCCTGAGGAAGGGCCCTACAAGGTGGACATCACCTATGATGGTCACCCGGTGCCTGGCAGCCCCTTCGCCGTGGAGGGCGTCCTGCCCCCTGACCCCTCCAAGGTGAGGAAGTAGGGGCGGGTGGGAGCTGGGGGCTTATAGGGAAGGTGGGTAGTTCACAGGGGCCGAGGCCAGAGGCCTTATGTCCTGGGGTGAGCACAGCCAGGGCCCAGAGCCAAGGCAGTCCCCCAGCTCAGGACTTGCCTTTGCGACAGCTTAGTTTTTGTTTTTTTATATTTTTATTGAAGTATAGTTGGTTAACAATGTTGTGTTAATTACTGCTGTACAGCAATGTGATTCAGTTATACATGCGTACAAATGCATACATTTAAAAAAAATATTCTTTTCCATTATAGTTTATCACAGGATATTAAATACAGTTCTCTGTGCCATACGGTAGGACCTTGTTGTTTATCCATTCCATATATAAAAACTCATACCAAGACAGCTTAGTTATTAAGAGCCTGGCCTTGGATCTGACCTGGGCTTCAACCCCCAGGTCCATCAGCCGGGACAGATTTTTTAATCTCCGTGCATTTCCTCACATGGAATTGTTATCAGGACTCAGCCTGTGGGAGCTGCTACAGTTGAAAGTGCTTAGCTGATTTGGGAGCCACGAAGGCTGGGCGTGGGACCAGTCGAGGTAACCTACACACCTGCTCCTTCTTTTAGGTCTGTGCTTATGGCCCTGGTCTCAAGGGCGGGCTGGTAGGTACGCCAGCGCCCTTCTCCATCGACACCAAGGGAGCGGGCACCGGTGGCCTGGGGTTGACCGTGGAGGGCCCCTGCGAGGCCAAGATTGAGTGCCAGGACAATGGGGATGGATCCTGTGCCGTCAGCTACCTGCCCACAGAGCCGGGCGAGTACACCATCAACATCCTGTTTGCCGAAGCCCACATCCCCGGCTCGCCCTTCAAGGCTACCATCCGGCCTGTGTTTGACCCAAGCAAGGTGCGGGCCAGCGGGCCAGGCCTGGAGCGCGGCAAGGCTGGGGAGGCGGCCACCTTCACTGTGGACTGCTCAGAGGCAGGCGAGGCCGAGCTGACCATTGAGATCCTGTCGGACGCCGGCGTCAAGGCCGAGGTACTGATCCACAACAACGCGGACGGCACCTACCACATCACCTACAGCCCCGCCTTCCCCGGCACCTACACCATTACCATCAAGTACGGCGGGCACCCTGTACCCAAGTTCCCCACCCGCGTCCATGTGCAGCCCGCAGTCGACACCAGTGGGGTCAAGGTCTCAGGGCCTGGTGTGGAGCCGCACGGTGAGTGAGAGAAACCTGGAGCTGGTCATGTCACCAGTCAGGGGAAGAGAGAAGCGGGCCTGAGGTCTTGGGGGGCAGCACTGGCGTCCTAGGGGCTCAGATACCCCTGAGAAGGTATCAAAGCCAAGGGCAGGGCATGGAGCTTTGCCTTGGTCTGGGTGGCAAGACTGCTTCTGCCTGTGGCCATTTTCCTCGGGAGATCCTCAACTTTCATCAGCGGATCTGAAAATCAAAGAATCTTGCACTTGATGATACAGAGGGAAGGCTTTGGGGTTGAGGGCAACGAGAGTCAGGAGATAGTTCAGCTCAGTTCAGTGACTGAGTTACCATCTGCTGGGGGCCAGACCCTGGGCCAGGTAGGGTGGGGCATGCAGAGGGTTGGAAGAGCCAGCCCCATGCTCCAGGGGCCCACGGCCAGGTGGGGAGACTCAGGTGGACAGAATGTCACTCTCTGCTGAAGGCAAGGAAGGCAGGGGCTATGGGAAGCAGAGCCTGGGCTGTGGGGATGGTCCAGGCTGGGGAGTAGCAGGTGGAGAGGAGCGGCCACCTCGGAGCTGGGGAGGGAGGGCAGGGGTGGGCAGGCGTGTGAGGGCTGAGTGCTCGTCTCCTGGGACTCAGGTGTCCTGCGTGAAGTGACCACCGAGTTCACTGTGGACGCGAGATCCCTGACAGCCACGGGTGGGAACCACGTGACAGCTCGCGTGCTCAACCCCTCGGGCGCTAAGACGGACACCTACGTGACCGACAACGGGGACGGCACCTACCGCGTGCAGTACACGGCCTACGAAGAGGGTGAGGGGCTGGGCTGGGCAGGGACGCCGGGGGTCTGGCCCCAGCGTTTTCAGAGGGGCGGGTGGTGGGGACCGCGCACACCCTGACCTGCGCCGTGTGGCTGACCTCCAGGAGCGCACTTGGTGGAGGTGCTGTACGATGACGTGGCCGTGCCCAAGAGCCCCTTCCGTGTGGGCGTGACTGAGGGCTGTGACCCCACCCGTGTCCGGGCCTTCGGGCCGGGCCTGGAGGGGGGCTTGGTCAACAAGGCTAACCGCTTCACCGTGGAAACCAGGTACGCCTGCCCCTTTCCTAACCTTGACCCTGATACTGTGGCAACCCTGAGCCCAGCCACCTGCCCTTCCCCCTCATCCTCCTGTATGGACCTCATCCCCACCCACCCCCTATCAAGGCTGCAAACCTCCCTGCTGTAGCTGCTGGTCTCATCTCAGCCAGCCCCGCACCCCCATTCACCTGCTTCTCCATCCCAACTCACTGGTCCTTGTGGCGCTGATGTAGGGGTGTCCTCTTGTAGGGGAGCTGGCACCGGGGGCCTAGGCCTAGCCATTGAGGGCCCGTCGGAAGCCAAGATGTCTTGCAAGGACAACAAGGATGGGAGCTGCACCGTGGAGTAT
>NW_011495080.1:8448750-8450983 GCF_000754665.1 Bison bison bison | reverse complement strand
ATATCCCCTTCACCCCCGGCGACTACGATGTCAACATCACCTTCGGGGGCCGGCCCATTCCAGGTGTGCACTGGGGGCGGGAGGGGTGTCGGGGAGGCCAGCAGGGGGCCTGCTCCGCGTGAGGGAAACTGGAAGGAAGTAGGAGGAGGAGCAAAGCCCCAAACCAGCAGCAGGGACAAGGAGCAGGCAGGCACGGCTGCCACAGTGAGGGCTGAGGCAGGGCGGTGGGTACAGCTCATTCCCAGAGGCCCAGCACTGGTGTCTCGGCCCTTTTGCCTGGAGCACCAGATCTCGTGAGTTCCGTCACTCACAGTCCAAGCCAGTGTCGCTGGCTCAGTCAGGACAGCCTCTCACACCCTCTTGCTCTGTCAGCAAAGCCAGGAACCCCCCTGCCCTCCAGCAGGGGTGGGGAATGGTTGGTGTCTTCAATTATCACATTACCCGGGCTTGCTGAAATGGGACTGTCCCCGCCCTACTTATCTAATTTCATGCTGGAAAAAATTCATTTTCTTTTACAAATACTTCTTTTAGCAATTTACTAATTTAGGAGGGCCTTCTTTCAGGCATGTGGCCTAAATAAGTGGATTCACCCTGCCTCAGCCTGTAGCCAAGTTTTTGGGTTTTGTTTTTAAATTTTACTTTTATTAATTTTTATTGGAGTATATATTCTGTAGCCAAGTTTATTTCTCCTTGTTATGTTTTCTTAGCAAGTTTCTAAGTGTTTGCACATTTGGTCTGGTATCCCAGGGGCATTTCAAAGGCAGGGGAAGCCTCGCTTTCCTGGGTCCTCTGAGTTGGGGAAACCTTCTGGGGCAGGTGGGCTGGGGCTGACGACCGTCTTCCTTGCAGGGAGTCCATTCCGGGTGCCAGTGAAGGACGTGGTGGACCCCGGAAAGGTCAAGTGCTCAGGCCCAGGGCTGGGAGCCGGCGTCAGGGCCCGGGTACCCCAGACCTTCACAGTGGACTGCAGCCAAGCTGGCCGGGCGCCCCTGCAGGTGGCCGTGCTGGGCCCCACAGGTATGGAGTGTCTGGGGCTGGGTGGAAGGAGCCGGAAAGGGTGCCAAGAGGCTCTGCTGACTATTCCCTTTGCCCAGGTGTGGCCGAGCCTGTGGAGGTGCGTGACAATGGGGATGGCACCCACACCGTCCACTATACCCCAGCCACGGACGGGCCCTACACAGTAGCCGTCAAGTACGCCGACCAGGAGGTACCACGCAGGTGAGGCCCAGCCTGGGGTTCTGTGCTCTGCTGGGCTCTGGGGAGCTCCCACCAGGGCCACAGCTGCGGGGCCGCTGCGGGGCCACTCCAGGGCCCTGGAAACACTCCCCTACTTGTCTACACCTCATCTGTTCTCTGCTGCACCATCCCACTCTTCCTCAGGGCCCCCTGCCCATCTTCTTCTCCACCCTGGAGGTGGCACAGCCCCAGGGGCTCTCCTCTGGCTGGGCTGTCCCCCTAGTTAGCTACAAAATCAGCACCTTGGGAAAAGGCACCATGTGGCTACAAACAGGTGTGACAGGGCAGCCTCCTGCAGCCTCTCTGTAAACCATCAGAAACATCTTCCCGGAGAGTGGAGAAGAAATGCCTAGGCTTTGTCAGGGCCACACCTTTGTGACCCTCCTCTAAGACTCAGGCTTGACCTGGTCCCTCCTCCCTGCCAGGACTCCTCTCCCCTGCTCATGAATGTAGGGGGTATTCCAGGCCCAAAATGAGATGGGATTCCTTCTCCCCCTGAATCCCAGCCAACTGTCTATCCCTTCTGCCTCTCAAGCCCCTTCAAGATCAAGGTGCTTCCAGCCCACGATGCCAGCAAGGTGCGGGCCAGCGGCCCTGGCCTCAACGCCTCTGGCATCCCGGCCAGCCTGCCCGTGGAGTTCACCATCGATGCCCGGGATGCTGGGGAGGGCTTGCTCACTGTCCAGATCCTGGTGAGTCTATGTGCTGCCCACCTCTCAGGCCAGGGTCTGGGCACAGGCAGGCCTTAACCGCTGCTTCTCCCCCAGGACCCTGAGGGTAAGCCCAAGAAGGCCAACATCCGAGACAACGGGGACGGCACATACACCGTGTCCTACCTCCCGGACATGAGCGGCCGGTACACCATCACCATCAAGTATGGCGGCGACGAGATCCCCTACTCGCCCTTCCGCATCCATGCCCTGCCCACTGGGGACGCCAGCAAGTGCCTGGTCACAGGTGGGCACCCACCCCTGCCCTCCCCTCCCTACACACCCCA
>NW_011495080.1:8447034-8448650 GCF_000754665.1 Bison bison bison | reverse complement strand
AACACTGCGGCTTACGCTTTTCTCTATTTCCAGTGTCCATTGGAGGTCACGGCCTGGGTGAGTGTCCTTTTTCTTCTCTTTTTGGTGTGCGCTGAGGTGATGGGGGCAGCTGGGAACTGAGCGGGGGGATTGGGCACAGGTCCCACGGACCCCTGACCGGGCACTCCTGTGTGGCAGGTGCCTGCCTGGGCCCTCGCATCCAGATTGGGGAGGAGACGGTGATCACAGTGGATGCCAAGGCCGCAGGCAAGGGGAAGGTGACGTGCACGGTGTCCACACCCGACGGGGCGGAGCTCGACGTGGATGTGGTCGAGAACCACGACGGTACCTTCGACATCTACTACACGGCACCCGAGCCCGGCAAGTACGTCATCACCATTCGCTTCGGAGGCGAGCACATCCCCAACAGCCCCTTCCACGTGCTGGTGAGTTCAGCGGCCACAGCAGAGCTGGGGGTGGCAGGGAGGGGGGCCAGGCCCTCTTAGTGGGAGCAAGGAACCCCAGAACCCATCCTCACATCTGATGGATCCTGGGCCCAGAGTGCTCCAGGGTGGGGCCTGTGCTTTCCCACAGCCTCCCAACCCAGGAGGCACGCAGCCCTGCCTCTGGCCCCTCTGGGCATCAGGCAGCTCTCTGGTGGAACCTGACCCCCAGGCCCACCGTCCCCGTCCATCTCCTCAGGTGGCCCTGCAGGACAGGGAAGCCCTCGGGAGAGTAAAGCACCCAAGATAGCCATCCTGCCCTGGGGGCAGCCCAGGTTATCAGGTCCCTGGGCGATTCTGAGTCAGCCTATGGTCACCCGAGCTGGTGGGGACTGGCCTGTCACAGCCCCCACTCTCCCGTGCCTTGCCTCCCAGGCGTGTGAGGCCATGCCCCGCGTGGAGGAGCCCCCTGATGTGCCGCAGCTGCACCGGCCCAGCGCCTATCCCACACACTGGGTACTGCCCCTCCCACCTGGGCCACACTCGCCCCCCACCTCCTCTTCCTTCATCTCTTCTCTTCTTCAGCGGCCAGGGCCAGGGCATGGTTTGGGGGCCATCTTGGGGAGCAGGCGGGAAGTCAGGCGGGGCAGACAGATCCCGGAGCTGGGCACGGCACCTCTTCTCTTGCAGCTGACGCGCCTTTTCTGCCCTCTGGTTTCACCATTAACCATCTTGCTCTTTCCTCACCTTCTCTGACTTCAGTCACGGCTCAGTCTGAGTTCCCCAGACCTTTCCCAGCCAAGTGACTGTTCCCTCTCCCCCGCCACAGGCCACAGAGGAGCCGGTGGTGCCTGCAGAACCCATGGAGTCCATGCTGAGACCCTTCAACCTGGTCATCCCCTTCACTGTGCAGAAAGGGGAACTCACAGGTACTGCCCCAGGGCCCTGTGGCAGGATGGCCCCAAGGGAGGACATGTGTCCAGGCCCAGCTCCTCCTTAAGAGATGAAAGCTGGGGCCCAGAGTGGGGAAGTAAGCTCCCCGGGGTCACACAGCAAGCTGAGCAGAGCTGGAACTCGAGACTCCAGCCTTCTGTCTCCCAGGTCAGGATTCATCCTGAGGCCTCCTGGCTGTCTCCTGGCAGCGGGGGAGCCTGGGACAGCAAGGGGGTGGAGCCGGGAGAAACTGGGGGCCCA
>NW_011495080.1:8445420-8446649 GCF_000754665.1 Bison bison bison | reverse complement strand
AGGGAGCCCCCTGCAGTTCTACGTGGACGCCATCAACAGCCGCCACGTCAGCGCCTACGGACCAGGCCTGAGCCATGGCATGGTCAACAAGCCGGCCACCTTCACCATTGTCACCAAGGATGCCGGGGAAGGTGAGGCGAGCTCCGGCAGGGGCTGGGGGCGGGCAGCGGGGCAGGGGTGAGGCCCTCTGACCGCCGCCCCGCCTCCACCCGCAGGGGGCCTGTCCCTGGCCGTGGAGGGCCCGTCCAAGGCAGAGATCACCTGCAAGGACAACAAGGACGGCACCTGCACCGTGTCCTACCTCCCCACGGCGCCCGGGGACTACAGCATCATCGTGCGCTTCGACGACAAGCACATCCCCGGGAGCCCCTTCACAGCCAAGATCACAGGTGGGTGGACGCGTGGGCACACCCCGGCACACGATGGCTGTGCAAGCCCGGCACGTCCGAGTCTCTGGGGTGTTTAGGGTAGGGTGCCCTCCAGGTGGAAGAGGTCATTTTTGGATACGTGTAAGGAGTACGCTGTTCTCTACAGCAAGTGAGAAACACTCAGCCACCCTTTGAAAACACACTCTCGAAGTCTTTTAAGTCAGGATGTTGATGATAGGTGAGGAAACCGGTAGGCCCGGAGGGGCAACACACAGCAGGTAAGGGAATGGGCTGTGTGGTCTAGTCTGTTTTTTTTTTTTTGGTCCTACCAAATTACCTGACTCGGAATTTAAATTTATGTAAATTAGGGGTTTAACCCATTCAGGACTGGGGTGCTGACTCATCCCTAATCTCGGGCCCCTAACATGTGCATGGAGACTGTGCTCTCCCCAGTCTCTCTGTGCCTGCTTTGGGGATTGAGGGGGGTGGGCAAAGGCTCTGTTGAGTCCAGGGAGGCTCCTGATCCCCACGAGGGCAGGGCCTGCCAGGAGTCACCCCGCCTGACATGCCAACTCTCCCCTAGGCGATGACTCAATGAGGACGTCACAGCTGAATGTGGGCACCTCCACGGATGTGTCCCTGAAGATCACCGAGAGTGACCTGAGCCAGCTGACCGCCAGCATCCGTGCCCCCTCGGGCAACGAGGAGCCCTGTCTGCTGAAGCGTCTGCCCAACCGGCACATCGGTGAGCGTGGTGCCATGGCAGGGGCCCAGGGAAGGAAGGTGGGGGAGCTGGGAAAGGACTATTGCCAGGCCCAGAGCTCCATTCATGCCTGACCTCCCCCTCAACAGGCATCTCCT
>NW_011495080.1:8442069-8445320 GCF_000754665.1 Bison bison bison | reverse complement strand
GGGAGCATGTGGTGAGCGTGCGCAAGAGTGGCAAGCATGTCACCAACAGCCCCTTCAAGATCCTGGTGGGACCATCTGAGATTGGGGATGCTAGCAAGGTGCGGGTCTGGGGCAAGGGCCTGTCGGAAGGACACACGTTCCAGGTGGCGGAGTTCATCGTGGACACTCGTAATGCAGGTACTTCTTGCCCCGGAGACCCCTCACTGCAGCTGGTGCCTCAAGTGGGGACCAGTCCTTTCCTTCCCAGTGCCCCTGGACCATAACCTCCCCTCCCCTCCTGAACTTCCTGGCCCAGTCTCTGCTGAGACTCCCATTCTGGGGCCCACTTGGGAAGAGTAAATGTCCCCCTGTCGCTTCTCCTGTGTCTGAGAGAAAGCTCAGCCATCCTGAGTCTCTCCTTCACTCACCAAAACCCAAGAGGCCTGCCTTAGAGGAATTTCCAGACTACCTATCCCTGACCCTCTGGGTCACTGCCTGGCTCACCCCTCCTTCTACTGAGCCATCTTTCCTTAGTGGTTACGATGCCCCTTGGGTGTCTGTTCTGGGCGGAGCCTGGGGTTTGGGGAGGGGAGAGCAGATGGCAGTGGGGACTGAGGGAGATGTGTCCCTTGCCTCCCGCTAGGTTATGGGGGCCTGGGGCTGAGTATTGAAGGCCCTAGTAAGGTGGACATCAACTGTGAGGACATGGAGGATGGCACGTGCAAAGTTACCTACTGCCCCACCGAACCCGGCACCTACATCATCAACATCAAGTTTGCTGACAAGCACGTGCCCGGTAAGGCTCTGGGCTGTGGCCGGGATGGACCAGGAGGCTGGAGACGAGTGACCTGAGGTGGCTGACCCACTCTTTCTTGTCCCTACAGGAAGCCCCTTCACAGTGAAGGTCACTGGCGAGGGCCGCATGAAGGAAAGCATCACCCGGCGCAGGCAGGCGCCATCCATCGCCACCATCGGCAGCACCTGTGACCTCAACCTCAAGATCCCAGGTGGGCGCCGGAAGAGTCTGGTGGGGAGGGCCCAGAGCCTGTCCCCGGGGCCTCTGTCCTTCTGGCTTATTTCTCACCTCCCTCCCCTCCGCCCGCTCCACGTGTCCCACAGGGAACTGGTTCCAGATGGTGTCCGCCCAGGAGCGCCTGACACGCACCTTTACCCGCAGCAGCCACACATACACCCGCACGGAGCGCACGGAGATCAGCAAGACACGGGGCGGGGAGACCAAGCGCGAGGTGCGGGTGGAGGAGTCCACCCAGGTTGGCGGAGACCCCTTCCCCGCCGTCTTCGGGGACTTCCTGGGCCGGGAGCGCCTGGGCTCTTTTGGCAGCATCACCCGGCAGCAGGAGGGTGAGCAGGACCGGGCCGGGCTCTTCACAGGGAGGTGGGCCTTCTGTCCCTCGGGACAGGATGGGGAGGCTGCTGGTCTGAGCAGAGGAGGGGGTGTTTACTGAGGGAGGGAGGGAAGGGCGAGGGCCTGGAGCAGCCCCGGAGTTGCCCTGACACTCCCCACCCCCTGCAGGTGAGGCCAGCTCTCAGGACATGACTGCACAGGTGACCAGCCCGTCGGGCAAGACGGAAGCTGCTGAGATCGTGGAGGGGGAGGACAGTGCATACAGCGTCCGCTTTGTGCCCCAGGAGATGGGGCCCCACACGGTCACTGTCAAGTACCGCGGCCAGCATGTGCCAGGCAGCCCCTTTCAGTTCACCGTGGGGCCGCTGGGTGAAGGTGGTGCCCACAAGGTGCGGGCTGGAGGCACGGGGCTGGAGCGAGGGGTGGCTGGCGTGCCAGGTAAGGGGGTAGGTTCCCGGGACGGGGGATGGGGGAGGACAGCCAGCAGGGTAGGTGACGGTGCTGAAGAGCTGCCCCCGTCCCGTTTCCATCTCCAGCCGAGTTCAGCATCTGGACCCGAGAAGCAGGTGCCGGGGGCCTATCGATCGCCGTGGAGGGTCCCAGCAAGGCGGAAATTGCATTTGAGGACCGCAAGGACGGCTCGTGTGGGGTCTCCTATGTTGTCCAGGAGCCAGGTGGGCATCTTGCTGAGCCTGCCTGACTTTCCAGACCAGGCTTCTGCTCGCCCCGGCAGGAGATAGGGCTCCCAAACCAACCCCTCACCTGGGCCGCTGCAGTTTCTCTGCCCCATTTCCCTCCACCCTACACTCCTGGGAACATGTGTCTCCAGAGCTGAGCTCGACCTAGGAGCTTGTCCGGTACTGAGATCAGGGTGGGGTTGTTTCCCACGCTGCTGTCCCCTGTCCTGCAGCTTGAGCTGACTGGTCTTCTCTCCCCAGGTGACTACGAGGTCTCCATCAAGTTCAACGACGAGCACATCCCAGACAGCCCTTTCGTGGTACCCGTGGCCTCCCTCTCAGATGATGCTCGCCGTCTCACTGTCACCAGCCTCCAGGTGTGTGCCCGGGGGGGATGGGGCCCTCCTGCCACCCTGAGGGATGGGCAGTAGAGGATGGTAGGCCCATGTGACCAGGGACTTAGCAGTGACCTTGGAAGGGCCATACAGGTGGCCCCTCTCTCCCAGTGTTTAGACAACAGGGGGCTCTAGCTATACTAGCTGCCCCTTGGGGTAGTCTTGGCAGCCTCAGGTGCTGCTGTGTCCTCCGCCCCCTTCCCAATCCTAGAACTGGGTTCATCTTCACCACTTGCCCCCCTAAACCTCCCCATCGGCCCCACCTTCCCCATCAAGTGCCCCCAGGGCAGTCCAGCCCACATGCCTCTTTTTCCCATCCCAGCACTGGGTTCTCTGCTATCAGGCCAGCTTTATGGTATCTGGGTCTTACCTCCCCAGCCAGGACAGGGCATATCATCTCTGGTCCCTGACCATGCCTGGCACAGCCAGGTGGCCCCACCTCATAGCAGGTGGTTGCCAAGGCCAAAGACCCAGCCTCTGCCTCCCATCGCAGCCTTGTTCAGAGCCTCCCTAAGCCGGGTCAGGCGGCAGGGGGCAGCTGGGGGTGGGAGGAGGGAGCCTCCGGGCTGGGCAGGAAGGGATATCAGTGCCAGGCTGCAGACATGAGCCCTCCAGGCCCTCCCAGGAGTCTGAGCACCCTCCGTGGTCTCTGCAGGAGACCGGGCTCAAGGTGAACCAGCCGGCGTCCTTTGCGGTGCAGCTGAACGGTGCACGGGGCGTGATCGACGCTAGGGTGCACACGCCCTCGGGCGCCGTGGAAGAGTGCTACGTCTCCGAGCTGGACAGTGGTGAGCTGGCCTATCCCTGCCAGGCTAGGACCTTCTGGAAAGGGGA
>NW_011495080.1:8440088-8441805 GCF_000754665.1 Bison bison bison | reverse complement strand
GGCGTCCACTCCATCGACGTCAAGTTCAACGGTGCCCACATCCCTGGCAGTCCCTTCAAGATCCGAGTTGGGGAGCAGAGCCAGGCTGGGGACCCAGGCTTGGTGTCGGCCTATGGTCCTGGGCTCGAGGGAGGCACTACAGGTGAGTGCCTGGGGCTGGGGAGAGGGGTGGGACAGTGCTGATGAGCCCTCAGTCCTGGCAGAGGTCTGCTCCGGGGAGCCCGGGCCCACCCAGCTCTGGGCCCCAAGCCCTTCTACCTACATCCTTGCTACCTCTGGTCCCCAGGCGTGTCGTCGGAGTTCATCGTCAACACCCTGAATGCAGGCTCAGGGGCCTTGTCTGTCACCATCGACGGCCCCTCCAAGGTGCAGCTGGACTGTCGGGAGTGTCCCGAGGGTCACGTGGTCACTTATACTCCCATGGCTCCTGGCAACTACCTCATTGCCATCAAGTATGGTGGCCCCCAGCACATCGTGGGCAGCCCCTTCAAGGCTAAAGTCACAGGTGAGTGTCCTGGGTGGGGTGAGGTCCCACCCTGGGCTGGAAGCCTATTCTGGGCTGGCTCCAGTGGCTGTTCACATCTGGGTCAGAGTTGGCCCCAAACATCAGTGTTTCAGGTTACCAGGAATAAAGTGCACCTGGCTTTACACAACGTGCCATTCCCCACCTTCTATGTGTGGACTTGTGTACATCATTTTAAAAAAATCAAATCCCTCTCTACTGTCCATCCCTTGACTAATCTTTTCCCTGCGGTGGCTCCCCAAGTTTTCACTTAACTCTGCCCTTCTGGCATCCCCGTTTCTGGCTTCCAAGAAGACAGAGCTCAGCAGACATTTACCTGATTTTCCTTCTGGAAGCTGTGTGAAGGATTGGTTGGATACTTGTTCCTTTTTAAAGCAGGGCTCTACCTACCATGTGACTTGGGGTCCCAGACAAAGCCCAGAAGGGTGGGGGGTGGGTGGACAGAGCCATGGAGGCCCCAGACCTGGAGACAGGCCTGCCCGAGAGCCCTGTGTGAAATGGGCTGCTGCTCCTAGGATGCTGCAGCTGAGGAAGGGAACATGGGCTGTCAGGGCCGCCACACGGGGCCTACCACCTTGGGAAGAGCAGGCCTCTGACCCGGCTCGTGGCCACCCCACCCTGCCCCTCAGGTCCCCGGCTCTCTGGAGGCCACAGCCTTCATGAAACATCCACGGTTCTGGTGGAGACTGTGACCAAGTCGTCCTCAAGCCGGGGTTCCAGCTACAGCTCCATCCCCAAGTTCTCCTCAGATGCCAGCAAGGTGGTGACACGGGGCCCCGGGCTGTCCCAGGCCTTTGTGGGCCAGAAGAACTCCTTCACTGTGGACTGCAGCAAAGCAGGCAGGCAGCGGGCAGAGCGGGGGAGCGGGGGCGGTCTCCCAGGGTGGGCAAGTGTGTGCGAACGTGGGGCCAAGGGCCGGGGCTGAGCCTGTCCCTCGCTGCCTCTCTCTCCAGGCACCAATATGATGATGGTGGGCGTGCACGGGCCCAAGACCCCCTGTGAGGAGGTGTACGTGAAGCACATGGGGAACCGGGTGTACAACGTCACCTACACCGTCAAGGAAAAAGGGGACTACATCCTCATCGTCAAGTGGGGCGACGAAAGTGTCCCCGGAAGCCCCTTCAAAGTCAATGTGCCCTGAATCCCAGAAGTGCCTCCCCCAGCCTCGGCCCCCACCTCTGGCCAAACACACAC
>NW_011495080.1:8439571-8439988 GCF_000754665.1 Bison bison bison | reverse complement strand
ACACACACACACACACACACACACACACACACACACACAGGCCACACCCAGATGCACGCTCGCAGAATCAGACACCACAAACACCTGCCCTGGGGTGTGGACGGAGTGGCACTGCCCCCTCGCCGCCAGGCCCTCTGGCTGGAGGGCCTTGCCTGTTTCAGGGCAGTGTCCCTCGCCTCAAATGTGACCTGAGGGTGAACTGGGGGTTGGGGGGCCAGGGAAGCCCTGTGTTTTCTGGTGGGGCTGAGGCCAGTGGAGGAGCATGTGTTTGGGGGTGTCTGCATGTGTGAGAGAGGTCACCCTCAAATTGCACTGCCAGCCAGCCCTCCTAGCCGCTGAGGACTGCGTCCAGCCCCTCTGGTGGCCACAACCCCAGAGCGTTCCGGCTTGGAAAACGAAGCACAGTCAGAGGAGAAA
>NW_011495080.1:8435722-8439471 GCF_000754665.1 Bison bison bison | reverse complement strand
CTCAGCTGGGAGCCGTTTAGGCGGAAAACTCCAAATAAAGTGCGGCCTGTCGCAGAGGCGTGGTTGTGCCTTGTGTGTGTGCGCTTTCCTTGGCTGGCCAGCTCTGGCTGTTGACCCTCAACCAGGCCTTGGGAGGCAGAGGCTGGCTGCCTGTCCCCTCGAGGACCGAGTCAGGTCCAGGGGAAGGGCCTGGGGCAGAGAGGCACCCCTCTGGGCCATCTATTTGGGGAGGTCTGGAATGTTGACAGAATGCTGCAAAGAAAGGGGGGCATGTCAGGGATGTGGGCTTGGTCCTCAGATTACCGGAGAGCTGGGGGTGGGAGAGGGAGGGGGACACTGTGTTGTAGAAGATTGCCCCGGGGACTACCGGGAGGCCGGTTTCTGTTCGGACTGAGCTCAAGGATGTTCTCAAAATCAGGACCTTAAAAAACAGTCACCCCTGGCTCATGCAGGAACGCTCCTCAACCAGCAGGCAGGCAGAACCACAAACGAACCCAGGAACCTGTCACTCCAGCTAGGTCCTGGGTCAAAGCTGGGTCTCCTCTGTCCCTCCAGCCCGACCTTGCTCAGGGCCTCCCTCCTGAACTGGTCCCTCCTTCCTGATCCACCAGCAGCTCCCTCCAGCTCATCACACTGCAGCCAGAGGAGGGTGGTCACATTACAGGAACTGTGGCCCTCTCTGGTCTAAGGCCCTTCTGTGGCTCCCTTCTAGTCTAGTCTACGTGTCCTAACAAGGCCCCCAGAGCCTCCCTACCCATTCACTGAAACCTCCAGCCAAGCTGGTGGTGTACCCTTTCTCACCACACCCTCCACCTCCTACCCTCTTCACAACTTCTAGATTCCCAGACCCACGTGCTGCAGTTTGGGCCTCTGCCCCGGAACATCCTTGCCTCTCCACCCTCCTCACCTTCCTGGCCAACAGGAAGCTTTCCTGAACCCCTCCCTATCCTCCCAGACCTGCCCCCAGCTCTCATGCTGCCCTGGGGCACATCTCTGGCTGCATTTATTACTACTACCCTCGTCTGTAACAGTGAATCTGAGGGTGGGCCTGCCCCACCAGACTGTGCTCCCTAACCTAGGAGGTCGAATACAGACAGGTGTGACCAACGAGTAAATGAGCAATTGAGTAGCCAGAGCAGGGCAAGGCAGCTTCACTCAACTGATCCCCCAGCTCTAGACTCATTCCAGATATTCGGCACATAGCGGTGGGTTGACCAGAGAAAACCCAACACACGTGGCCTGGCTCCAAATACGCCCATCCCCTACCTCTTCACTCAAAGGATGTCTGCCTCCTGGCTCCTCTTGTCCTTCTCTTCCCCCTCAAGACCCTTCCAGGGCCTCTCTTTCTGTAAGTCCATCTCCGTCCCTGTGATATTTTTACTCTCCCCTCAGTCCCAAGAGAGTTCCTTGAGGACAGAAACTGTATTTTATCAATCTCATGTTCTCAGCCTCTCCATGGCCACAGTTGATAAAGGCTGGTTGAATGAAGGTGTGTGTGATGAATGGGGTGCTCTCACAGCTCCCTCCCTTACCCGACAGACCCTTGAAGGCGAGATCCCTTCTCAAGTTCCCAGCCATTCATGGCCATTAAGGGCCAGCCCTGTGCCAGGCACCAAGCCAGGTGCTTCTACTCACATCCTTCCTCACTCTCTGCCTCCCCTCCCACCTCGCCCCAAGATGGGAGCATTTTCCTGCCAGGCTGCCGGCCTCCTCCTCCTCCTGCTGCCCTCCACCTGTGAGGGGATGTATTTATGGATATCCAGTCCCGCTGCTCTCCCTCAGTGGTAGCATGGCCTCGGCTGCTAAGCATGTAAGGACTCTACCTCACTTAATCCTAACAGCTCTATGAGACGGGCACATTATTACCTGAAGAGATAAAGGTCCTGAGAATTTTGGTGATGAGTCCCAAATCATACTTCTAAGTAGCAAGGCCGAGATTCATACCACTTAGGTTAAAATCCCGAGCCTATCACACATGTAACCACCAGACCAGACCATCCGGATGGCTCAAGTGCTCTCAACCCACAAATCAAATGCCAGATGCCAGGACGCCTGTTTGTTAGAAGGGAGGGGGAGCGAGTGGCCCCTTCTCCTTCAACATGTTCATCTCAGAGTTCACTCTCTCAGGAATGTGACTCCTGTCCATCTAGCTGCACAGGCCAGAAACCTGGAAGTCACCTTGTCTATTTCCCCCCTCATATCTCCCCAAACATATCTAATACCAGTTCTATCCTCTTTGTCTCTAAATACTTCTTGGCTCCACCAGACTCTCACATTCCCCATTCCCACTCCCTGGGTTCTGCCCACCATCATCTCTTCCCACAACGGTTTCTCTCCCTTCAGTCCTGCCTGCTCACACAGCACAGGTCTCAACCTATCCCTAATACATAAAGTTGGCCGTATCATTCTCTTGCTTAAAATCCTTCAGTGGCTTCAGAATAACTCTGTCCTCAGGATAACTCCCAAATTCTTTTTCTTTCCTTGAAGGCACTTGTTTTCTCTAGTCCCTAAGTCTTCACACGTACTGTTTCTCTTTCTAACAACACCCTCTTGTCCTCATCGCTACCAGCCTCATCCAGCTAGCGGCCTTCTTCGCGCGCCTCCTCTCCCCCATGGGTTAGTTACACCTGATGGGTGCTTCCACGTACGTTTCACATTTTAGCAATTGACACACTACTCACTAAAGAGTATCATCATTAACTTATCTATCCTTTTATTAATTGAGCAAATATGTACTAGTTGTTAACTACGTGCCATAGTTACATACATACACGATAAAGACTCGGACCTTACTCTGGAGAACAGAAACCGTCTCTCCTTTGGCGTCCAGACGTCTAACAGCAATTGCCTCACCTGGCCAAAGAACCAGCGAACTTACCTGCGCGAGTCGACTGTGCCGCGCGGACTTCTGGGAATCGTAGTCCCCGGGTTCAGGGCTCCCACTATGGCGCAGGCGTATTCTGAGTCAGGCACTTTTGCTCCTAATGCGCATGTCCCAGGAGGCGGAGTGGTACAACTGCGCATGTCTAAAGCGTGGGGGTGCGGCCGAAAAGGCGGTGCGCCGCGAAGGCGGGGATTCGGTGACACCCGGCGGTCGCTGAGGATTTCGGGTGGTCTGTGAGGATGGCGGGGAGGGGGAAGCTAATTGCGGTGATCGGAGACGAGGACACTGTGACTGGCTTCCTGCTGGGCGGCATAGGGGAGCTTAACAAGAACCGCCACCCTAATTTCCTGGTGGTGGAGAAGGATACTACCATCAATGAGATCGAAGACACTTTCCGGCAGTTTCTAAACCGGGATGACATCGGCATCATCCTTATCAACCAGTACATTGCAGAGATGGTGCGGCACGCCCTTGACGCCCACCAGCGCTCCATTCCGGCTGTACTGGAGATCCCGTCCAAGGAGCACCCGTATGATGCTGCCAAGGACTCCATCCTGCGCAGGGCCAGGGGCATGTTCACGGCTGAAGACCTGCGCTAGAGGACTCCCCTCCGCCTTGCGGCCTCTCCCTGGGCTTGCCATCAGCCCTTCTCTAAGATCTTAGCCTCTGAGTTCCAATTCCCTGCCCCTTCCCATTCTACTGAGAGGCACCAGAGCTGGGGTGCTTCCAGTTGCTGGGGCTCTGCCATTAAAATTAAGGCTGGTTGGGATACAGGAAACCTGAGTGTCTTCTCTCCACTGCCTCTTCCCTGTGCTGTCATTGTTGATGTTAAATTAAAATAACATTCTTGCTTCTCTCCAAAAAA
>NW_011495080.1:8433200-8435622 GCF_000754665.1 Bison bison bison | reverse complement strand
TCAGACCCCGTCCTCGAGGGTCGGAGAAGTCGGTCCACCGATTGGAGAGGAGGCCACTGCGGCCCAAGTTCCCTTTCGGGGCTCGGTGGGACCAGGGCTAGATCGGGTCCACAAAGGCCCCCCTCACATGACCGTGTGTCAGGAAAGAAGAGGAACCGCTCATGTAGGACGGGCACCGCCCTTTGGTCCAACCTGTCCCGCCAGAGCTGAACTTACAGGGTGCCCAGGCCTGGAAAGGGCCACTCTCAGCTCCCGGTTCACCCGTAGAGCAGGCCCCAGTCATTGCAAACGCTGGACTCTTCTGAGTTGACTCCTAAAGGAACCACTCACTCAGTGAACACCTGGGCAGTGGGCTCGGGCTTTCAAGTGTTTTATCTCCCTTAGAAGCTCACAATCATCATGTAAGATAGGGGTTATTCCCATTTACTGGTAAGAAAACTAAAGTTCAGAGAGGTTAAAGGCACACACTAAAGTCATACAATTCGGAAAAAGATGGAGCAAAGATTTGAACCCAGTCTCACCTTTTCTGCCTTTCTTAAGCCAGGGCCACACTCTGCTCCTTCAGCTCTCAGTCTGCTTTGGAATTTCCCATTGTCCTGAACTCAGCGGACAGAATATCAGTACTGTCCTACCTTCTACTGATACCTTGTGCTTCAAAGCTTCATTTCCTGTCCCGGATTAAAAGCAGTAGTTTCAAGCTGTGGGTGCAGGCATGTCCTTTAATCCAGGAGGTGACCTGGTAACTAGAGTTGAGAGCGCCAGCCCTTTGTTCTTTCCCACACCCCTTCTCTGGAGCCCCTATGCCAAGTGCCAGGAACAAACCTCTCCTGCCTGTTTTCCCCTAAACAGCCCAGCCCTGAGCTGCTGGCTGAGACTGGTTCCTTTTGCCTGGGGTATGATCAGCTCTGCCCCAGGAGGCTGATCTCTAAGCAGTCTGGTAAAGTGACTCAAGTTGTCATGAGAGAAGGACAAATTTTACTTCAAGATCTTTTCAAGTTTCCAACCAAAAGGGACCTCTGAAATCATCAAATCTAACCTGCCTTAGTGTCTGGTAAAGAATAACTACTCTGTAAACAGCTTTTATTTTTTAATAGTAAATAGTTTTTAGTGAGTAAATAAATTAATGAATGTGTGGGTGATCACAAGAAACTAAGAGCCCAGTGCCAGGTTCCTTCTGTGTGGAAAGTATGATTCCTTCATTGCTGATTTTCCTCTTCCTATGCTCTGTTCCTGGCTCAGGCCAAACTTCCCCTCTGATCCACCCCCTGCCCTTATCAGCATAGACCATGAGTGGTCCGAACAATGCCTTCCCCCCTTAAAAATTTTTATGGGGACTTCCCTGGCAGTCCAGTGGTTAAGACTCTATGCTTCCACAGTAGGGGGCATGGATTCGATCCCTGTTTGGGATACTAAGATCCCATGTGCCACGTGGTGTGGTACAAAAAATTTTTTTGTGTGTTTAGAAATTTAATCTGTTTCCTTTTGAAAAGTTAACATGTTCATGTAGTTTACAAATTAATCTTTAAAAGATCTACACATTGAGAAGTCACACTCTCAACCCCTCACCTCTTCTACTTCATTACTTCCTTCACCATGTATTTTTTTTCCATATCTTTCTGCTTTTTTCTTTATGCAGATACAAAGAGACTGGCATATATATATATATATAGTCTTGTCCTCGCCCATCCTTACCTGAAGGCAGCATAAGGAACGCACCAGCACGCACCCTCATCTTATTAGCAGATCATTTGGGAGTCTTCCAGGTGACGGGGGTGGGGGTGGAGTAGAAGCCATGCCCTTAGCTTTTGAATGAAATGGACTCTAAACAGAGTGGAGAGTTTAGTGTAGCACCTTTTTCTCTTGTCCACTGCGCTCTCTGGATTAAGCCCATTCCATCTGTGGCCACCAACTCAGAGTGGGCCGCCCTGGACTCCCTTCTCATTTCTCCCTCCAGGCAGTTTCTAAACCGGGATGACATCGGCATCATCCTTATCAACCAGTACATTGCAGAGATGGTGCGGCACGCCCTTGACGCCCACCAGCGCTCCATTCCGGCTGTACTGGAGATCCCGTCCAAGGAGCACCCGTATGATGCTGCCAAGGACTCCATCCTGCGCAGGGCCAGGGGCATGTTCACGGCTGAAGACCTGCGCTAGAGGACTCCCCTCCGCCTTGCGGCCTCTCCCTGGGCTTGCCATCAGCCCTTCTCTAAGATCTTAGCCTCTGAGTTCCAATTCCCTGCCCCTTCCCATTCTACTGAGAGGCACCAGAGCTGGGGTGCTTCCAGTTGCTGGGGCTCTGCCATTAAAATTAAGGCTGGTTGGGATACAGGAAACCTGAGTGTCTTCTCTCCACTGCCTCTTCCCTGTGCTGTCATTGTTGATGTTAAATTAAAATAACATTCTTGCTTCTCTCCAAAAAA
>NW_011495080.1:8432427-8433100 GCF_000754665.1 Bison bison bison | reverse complement strand
GGGGGGGGGGGGGGGATTTGATTGGCAAGGCTGGAAAAGGTTTTGCCAAAGACCCAGGCCTAGAAGAGTTAGACCAGGAAGATTGTGCCAGCCCGGCCTTCTGAATTAAAGGCGACCGGCTCTGGCAGGGGGAACAGAAGCAGGCTTGCGTTCAGACCCCTGGTGCCCCTGCTTGAGTCTGTATTGGCTGGGAGGGGTCGGGACCTCAAGGGATGGAAGCAGGAACCACAGCAAACCTGGAAACCAGAGATACTTAGTTTGAGTCTGGCAAGAGGTTTGCGGGTCAAGGCTCTTAGCCAGTGGGCCCTGGCCTGAGGCTGCTCCAGCAAGCAAGGCAGGTGAAGCGTGCTGAGGGCATGGCCCTGTGTGAGGTGAGGCATGGTTGCCAAGTGACTGTCCCTGGGCAGCCACCTGCTGTCAGAGGGACTCTGCTTGCTGTGCTCACCCCTTGGCAGCAGGCACCCCATGCCTGCTCCTTCCTCTGCCACCATGTCTCGGCAACTCAGCATGGACACGGTGCGGCAGAACTTCTGGAAGGAGGAATACCTGAGGGAGAAGATGTTGCGCTGCGAGTGGCACCACAAGTACGGGTCCCTGGTGAAGGCCAAGCAGAAGGCCAAGGCTGCAGCCCGCCTGCCGCTCAAGCTGCCAACCCTGCCCCCCAAAGCTCCAC
>NW_011495080.1:8430719-8432327 GCF_000754665.1 Bison bison bison | reverse complement strand
CCAGGGCCGCTACCGCTACCTCAGCACCCGAAAACTGGACGTGCCAGAGAAACGCTACCTCTTCCCCATCACCACCAACTTCACATATGGCTGGCAGCTGGGTGAGCCCCAACCTCCCAGAAATTATCCACCTCACAGAAAACCTGCCACGAGCCACAGCGCTCTTGGCACTAGACACACGAGACACATGGACACTCCTTTTGGGGGCGTCCATTCTAGTGGAGAAACATAAGAGCAAGGGAGGGCCAAGTTCCAGAATGAAACGGCATGATGGGCGAGGAGGCAGGGGCATGTGGCGCTTTGGGATGGATTGTCAGGAAAGGCCTCAGGACCTAAAGGCCGAGTGAGCTAACTGACAAGGGAGAGGAGTTGGGTTTTATTCTAAGTTTAGGGGGAAGCCACGGCGAGTTTTAAGCAGGTGAATGATACTGATTTACTTAAAAAAAAAAAATCACCCTGACTATTCTGTAGGTTGTGGCCTTTTCGGGGGTAAGAACAAACTGGCAGATGGTTGAGTTATCCTGGCAAGAAATGACGGTGGCTTGGACTAAAGTGATTAGCAGTTGAGCTGAAATCTATTCTGGATGTGTTTGGAGGAAGACTCAATGGAACTTACTGGTGGTTTGAATGACAGAAGGAGAGAATGCAATGCCAACACGCAGGTGTTTGACTGAAGCAGCTACAGCAAGGGAGACTGGGGGTAGGGAGAGTGCTGGGGGGTGTGAAGGTCAGCGTTGCTATGTTGTGCTGGAGGTGTCGGTGATGTGGCCCTCTGGAGTGAGGTCAGAGCTGAAGGCACAGTTTTGGGGGTTATCAGAATATAGGTGCTCTTTAAAGCCTTGAGAGTGGGTGGGCTCACCCAGGTTGCTCCAGAGGCTGGATCACGCAGGGAGAAGGTGCGGGGTTGGGGGGAACAGTGATATGTAAGGACATGGTATTGGCAAGAAGGCTGTCCATCTGGATTGACTCATAGTCGTTAGTTGGGTGGGAGAGGAGCGAAGGTAGTGGTGTAGTTTGAGCTGAAGAGTCAAGGTGTGGGACAGAGAATATGCCAGGGAGTGTCATGGGTTTGCTGCCTGATGAGAGTTCCTTTGCTGTCTGTGGTCATGAATTTCAAGTGAGACTACTCAGTCAGGTGTTTTCTCCAGTTCCTGCACAGAAAAGGTGGATGATTGAGGATAAACAGTTGAAATTTGGCCTTAACAAAAAATCCCCCCAGGGCCCAAGGATTTGCCCCAGGATTTCCTCTCCCTAAAGGGAGAGGAAAGGAACAATTTCCAAATGAAAGCAGAAGGTAGAAAGAAGCCCTGTCTGCCCCAGAGAAGTCCAGCTCTGTCTGTCCCTGTAGCAAGCATGGCTGGGAGTCCCACCACCCTCCTCTGTGAAGGATTCTGAGGCTGGGGGAGGTGCTGGCACACAGCTGACTGGCATTTGGCCATCACTGCTGACCCGGGTGGGCAGCCAGCCAGCTCCCTGTTTCCCTGTAACTCCCGCTTCTCAGAAGCATTTCTTTTTATTTCTGCACACTTACAAAGTGGATACAACACAGGCAGACTCCTAGGGCTATGCAGGCAGGGCTCCTGTGCTCTGCCGGTTCTTTTCCCAGGA
>NW_011495080.1:8429467-8430619 GCF_000754665.1 Bison bison bison | reverse complement strand
GAAGCAAGAACTGGTCTCCTGCAAGATGTGCCGCATTGAATCTTTCTTCCGCAAGAATGGGGCCTTCTCGCTACTGGATCCCCGGGATTTGGCCCTCTGACCTCGAGCAGGGCAGAGGGCTTAGGGGAGGGAAGAAGAAATAACACACCTCCTGGTAAGGCGAAGCTGCATGTGTGTCTGTGTCTGGCTCTCCCAGGCGCTGAGGCTGCGTTCTGGGCCTTTCTGGAACTCCCTCTGACCTGCAGGTTGCCTTCTTGCTTTTCCCTTAACCCCCCATCTCTTTAATCATCTCCTTGAGGATTCATCAGAGACTTGGAGGGGCCTCGGAAGGGTGAGCGATGCTCGTCAGGTTCCGCGGCTCCGAGGGGCCACAGTAGCTGCTGGAAGTTCTGGGTGTTCCTGGGGAAGAGTGGACTTTCATACCAGATGTCAGGAAAAAGTGACCGCCACCACTCCACAAGCCTCCCCGCCCGTCCCCTCACCTGGCCCCGAGGGCTCGCAGCCACCCGGTCCTTTCCCGGTGCGTTTGCTCCAGCTGTTCCCGCAGGGCGCGTCGTCGCCCTGCCGCGTCCTCCTGAGGCGGGACGGAACGCTGAGCGCCCGCCGGTGCCTCCCGGCCCCCGGGCTCGAAGCGGCCAGCAGAGGGCAGCACCCTCTGTGCTCTGGAGGGTCGGCCCACTCCGCAGGTGTTATTCCAAGTGCGGGACAGAGGCCAGTCAAAGCGATCCAGGTCGCGCCCAGCTCGGCCACCGGCCCCCGCCCCTGCAGGGTCGTTGTGGCCCCACCGCCTTCTCCTAGGGGTCTTGCCTGTGGTGGGAGCTGAGCTGGGCTCGGTGGGGGTTCCAAGGGGTGCACCCGGCAATGGCGGTTCCTGGCGATGCGGAGGCGCTCCAGGACCTGCAGGAGGCGACTGTCAGCGGCCCAGAGGCCGCCCCTCTGGGCCCCGCCCGCCTGGCCCGGCCGCGCACCCGGAGCCGCTGCTGCTCGCGGTCCCGCTGCCGCCGGCGCCTGGCCTCGCGGTTCAGCTCCAGCAGCCGCTGCAGAGCCGACGCCTGCTGCGCGGCGCTCACGCTCGCCGACGCCCGGTCTCTGCTCAGGGGCTCGGGCCAGGCGGTCTTCGAGGTTCTGGGGGCCTCCGCAGCACCCCTCGGG
>NW_011495080.1:8412295-8429059 GCF_000754665.1 Bison bison bison | reverse complement strand
GAGCGGAAGCGGAGCCCGCAACCCTTCCCGGAGGGGCCCCTGCGCTCCCAGGGCCGGTGCGCTGTTTCCTCTCAGGCCGTCGGTCTTAACCTGCATCAGCTGGGTGGTCCTTCCCCGGGGCCCTGGGCCCGCCCTTCCCCCAGGCTGCCCCATCCGTTCCCCCAGGGACCTGCGGAAGTCCCCCGGGGAGCCGCTTTTCTCCCGGGGCCCCTCTCCCCGAGCCACTTCCCAGGCAGGTGAGATACAGTCTCTGCCTTCGGGAGACTGGAGGATCTTCTCTTCCGAACCCCGGGGAGAATCTGCCCTCGGCTCTGGGACGGCCTCCTTTCTCCCGCATTTGAGGCGACTTTCGCTTTGACCTTGAGGCGCCCCTCTGTGCTCACCCTGGAGGCCCTCACACCTTTGACCTTGAGACACCTCTTCCATCAGAGCCTGAGTAGCCTCCCCGCTTGGATTCTGGTTTGTCTTCTCTCTCTTACCCTGACCCTGAGGGTCCCCCTCTCTCTGATTGTGAGGAATCTCAATCCTTAGCAGTTTCTTCTGTTCTGCTCTCTCCTGGCCCAAGCTCCAGCCCAGCCCCTCCAGGGGATCTTGGGGTTCTGGCAGGCCTGGGGAGGGGAGGCCTGGGGGCCCTGGGGCTCCCTGAGCCAGCTTTTTCTCCTGTAGGCTTCCGGATGATAGTTGATGGGGCCTCTGAGGCGTGGGCTCTGCTTGGCTCCCCTCTGGCTTCTGGGCCAGGTCCTAGGAAGGAAGAACACTTTGTCCCAGATTTGTGAGGGAATCCTCCCTCCAGGGCCACTTCCCCCAGCAGAGCCTGGAGGCCCCAGGGCCCCAGTGGGCCTTACTTCCATTAGGCCCCTGCCCTGACTCCTGAATTTGTAAAGCCCATGTTGTGCTGTGCTGTGCTTAGTCACTCAGTCATGTCTGACTCTGCAACCTCCTGGACTATATAGCCTGGGAAGCCCCAAACCCATGTTATGTAGTTTAAAAGGTGCTTTAACGACGGCCCCTTCTTCCACCTGGCTGTGGGCTTCCCACCCCAGCAGTCTCCTCCCAGGCAGACCCCACCTCTGCTATCCCCCATCTGAGAGGGGTCTTGCCCAGGCAACTTCACCCTTTCACCTTGAACTCTGAGTTTCCTGGTTCTCCAGGGCTACTGCTGGTGGTAGCGTTCAGCTCTTGGAAGCAACCTGAAGGAGAAAGACAGATGTCTGCTCATGTCTCAGCCCCTCACACACACACCCCTGAACTGGAACCAGGAAGCCCAGGGAGTCCCCAGCAGGTGAAGGGACTGAACCCAGTGGTGTTGGTAGGGTACCCTGAGGGCTGGCATTGGAACTGCACGGCCTTCGCAGCTCACCATCCCACCTTTATTTACACAGCCAGCTGTGTGTCTGCTTGTCAGGTTTGCCTGCCAACAGCTGACCCCATCTTCCTCACCCTCCCAGCCAAAGACCACCTTGGAGGAACCTACACACTGTCTTCCTCAAAACTGCCAGAGGCAGCCCAGGAGCAGGAAGGGACAGCCTGCCAGGGTTACCAGTCCCTCTTAAGGACACCCCTACTTTGTTCTTGTGTCAAAGACACAAAGTCCTGTCCAGCCCCACAATAGGTGCCTGACTTTTCTATTGTTAAGGATAATCCTCTTTAGCTCTTTCTTGGTTTCTGGAAGGCAAAATCAAATGAAATTCAAGAAGTGGAATTTTTTTTTTTTCAAGAAGTGGAATTTTAGGCCAGAGGCTAGTCTAAAAACTGCAAGTCTTTATAATTAACAAAAGGAATCTAAAAAAAGAGATGAAATGTTGCTGCTCCTTTGCAGCTGTGAAGGAAGCAGCATCGTTTTGCATTCATAAAACCACTTAAAAGAACCTGATTTCATAAGGTCTTAAATTGAGAACTCTCACAAGAAATGCCATCTTTATGCAACATGAATGTGTGAATATTCATAACAGTAACCAAATGGGAATGTTCTCTGTGAAAACAAATCTGTCTTTGGAAGAGTTTTGAACAAAGACATCTGGTAAGAGTCCCAAGCCTTCAGAAATTATTGCCATGAACTGTGAAAATAACCCGTCCCTCTGTAATTCTGATCCGTTGTCTTACTGGATCATTTATTTCACTGGTTATAATGATGTAATAGATATCTTCCGCCGATGTAGTCCCAAGAGATAATATACTTGTAAAATTTCTGTCAATCAGAAAATAATCATTTGTACTTTCCTTCTTTTGCCCATACACGATGTCACAATTAAAAAGCTTGTGACTTTGCTAGGCTTATTATTTAACCAATCATTTGAGAGCCTGTTTCATTTAAATGAACAGACCCAGGGCTCACAGCATCCATCCTGATGAATTCTAATCACCTGCTTATTGTCACACTCTCTCACTAGGCTGTGATCTCCTCAGAGATGAGGACAAGTGACTAGCCAAGTCTGTTTTGTGTCCTGTATCTCCCCAGTGCCTGGCATGAGGGTGGCAGCTTGGAGCTGCCATTTTGTTCTGTCCCCGCTGGAGGACAGGGAGGACAGACAGCCATTCCCAGCACTCTCTCCTCTGAGCCCCAGCTTAGCTTCAGGATCATCCTGGACACAGGGCCTGAGATGGCTGGCACCAATCAGGTGGAGTTGGCATAGAAAAGAAAACCTGGGGCTTCCCAGGTGGCTCAGTGGTAAAGAATCCTCTTGCCAAGGCAGGAGACGCGGGTTCAATCCCTGAGCTGGGAAGATTGCACAGGTGGTGGAGCAACCAAGCCTGTGAGCCACCGCTATTGAGCCTGTGCTCTAGGGCCTGGGAGCAGCAAGTACGGAGCCCAAGTGCCGCAACCCCTGAAGCCTGTGCTCTGAAACAAGAGAAGCCTCGCAATGAGAAGCCTGAACCTCAGCTGAGAGTAACCTCTGCTTGCTGCAACTAGAGAAAAGCCTGTGCAGCAATGAAGACCCAGCACAGCCAAACATACATACATAAATCAAATTATTTTTTAAAACAGAAAACCTACTTTTTGTCCCTGGTTGCCCTGGAAGCCCCACAAAAAGGTATGAAAGGAAGAATCGGTGAGGATGAACCAGAATCCTGGGACTTGGGGTGATGGCTTCCCAGCTTGCCCCAACCTAAGCTCAGCATCCATGTCACTGAATTTAACCCAGGGGCTTCTGTTCTCCTGGCTGCTAACCCCTCCTGTCAAAGTACCAGATGTGGGCCCTTCCTCAGGCAAGCCAGGGCTCTCCTGCCTTGGGTCTGCATCCAGGCTGGCTTCCCTCAGATCCGCGGCTGATGGTGGGTCCGCTGCCCGCCCCCTGCAGGAGTGCAAGGACTGCCTCAGGCACCTCTTGCTTCTGGTTCTGCTACGTGGGGGGTTGGGGGGGGTGTAGGACTCCCCACCCACAGCAGGCTGCAGGAGTCTTCCCACCCCATCATCCAAACTCAGTCCACGGCAGCCTCCCCTCCCCCTCGTCTGCACCCAGCACTGGATGCCGGGAGCTGGAACTTGAGGTTATCCTTTCCAGGGACTGTGGGGCAACCACGTGGGTTCAACTGAGTAAAAGCCCCAGGAGGAGTTAGGGGCATGAGGAGGGGCAGGGTTCTGGAGGGCGACAGGGCAAAGGGTCCTGGGTTTGGTCACTTTGTGTGGCAACATGGAGTGGACGGAATTCCATGGAGACTTACCCCTCCAGGAGCTGATGGTTCTGGCTCAGGGAGTCTTCAGTCTGGGGCAGTGGGCACAGCCTGGAATTCTGGAAGGACTGGGGGGTGCCCCAGCCCACATGGCATCATCCCCCAGTGTGGTAGGGAGCCTCTAAAACAGCCCCCAGGGATCCATCTCCTGGCTTCTGTGCCCTTGTGTGACCCGTCCCCTTTCCCTCCAAGTCAAGGAGCTTGGAGACGGATCCCTCCTACCCACTCCAACCTTCAGATGAGACTGTAGCCCTGGCCAAAAATGGTTGCTGGACACTTCCCCAGTAGTCATGACTAACACCTACTCCTGCTACAGCTACTAACCTGCCCAAAGGGCCTCAGGCAGCGGGGTGCCGAGCCAGGACTGGGAGGCACATCCTGGTTCCAGTCACCACAGCACCATCCTTCCCGGGGTGGCGGGCCAGGGGGAGGGCCACCAGCCCTGGAGGGAGGGACCCGGGGCTGGGGCTACTCAGAGTCCCATCTCAGGGGCACCTGGGCAGCAGCACCTCTGTCTCTGGGCCCCATCAGCCCTGCTTTCCTCTCTCATTGCTGTTGCTGCTGCTGCTGCTAAGTTGCTCAGTCGTGTCCGACTCTGTGCGACCCCAGAGACGGCAGCCCACCAGGCTCCGCTGTCCCTGGGATTCTCCAGGCAAGAACACTGGAGTGGGTTGCCATTTCCTTCTCTAATGCATAAAAGTGAAAAGTAAAAGGGAAGTCGCTCAGTCATGTCCGACTCTTAGCGACCCCATGGACTGCAGCCCACTAGACTTCTCCATCCATGGGATTTTCCAGGCAAGAGTACTGGAGTGGGGTGCCATTGCCTTCTCCATCTCTCACTGCAGCCATGGCTAAAGGCATGGAGTCACCATGCAGTTGATTGGGCTAGGACAGTTCATTACGGAACAGTAACAGGCTGGAATGGTCCTGTATGTCCAGCAGGGTGCTAAACCTCTACACAGATGAGTTCATGGGCCTCCCAGCAGCCCTCTGAAAAGAGCTCTTACCTTCCCCATCCTGTAGCTGAGGAAGGAAACAGGCTTCCGGTCCACAGGAAGCATCAGAGCAGAGATTTGAACCCAAAGCCTATGTTCCTCCCACTTCTCTACCACTACAAGTGCCCCAGTGTCTCACTGACCCCCCCCAGCTCTCAGCTGAGCCCCAGCTCACCCCACTTGACAGCCGCTCAGAGTTGTCATTGGTCTTGCTGTGGGGCTTGCTGTGCTGGTTCTGTGCATGCTGGACCTGGGCCCTCAGACCACAGAACTGGGCCCAGGGTGGCCAGAAGAGGCCCAGCCCTGCCCCAGTCAGCAACTCCAAATCCCACAGGAGCTGCAGGAAGGCGGGATGCCGGGACGTGAGGGGGCACTCGCCCCGCCCTCTGCCTCACCCCCTGGCTGGTCAGCCCCTACCTGCTCCTGGGCCCGCCGGCTCCGCTCCATCTGCAGCAGCACGGTGGGCAGTTCCAGGACCAAGGGGCAGGCTCGGCCCTCTTGCACCTGGGAAGGCAAGGTGGAATCAGACCCCATGGAGACCTGCCCTCTCAGAGATGGTGCCCTGTGGCCCTCACCTGCCGCAGGGCAGCCTGGAGCTGGTCTAGGCCTGCAGGGCACCGGAAGAGGTGCTGGTACAGGGCCAAGGCCTGCCTGGGGCTACAAGGGAGCCCTAGGTCCCCCAGGGTGGCTGCCTGCTCCATGGAATTGGGGGCCTAGGAGGGTGTCCCCCACCCTACTCCCTGCTGCTCCTGGAGAAGAGAAGGACCAGGAGCTGGGGACAGGGGGAAGAAGGAGACAAAGGCTCCTGAGCTCAGTAATGCAGGGACCTGACATCTGAGCCAGGCCTGGGCCTCAGCCAAGTCTCATAGAGACGCTGGCCTGACTTGGATCCAGGTTTCTTGGCCACGTGGGTGGCAGTGTGGGGTGAGGACTGTGACTCTGACAGAGAGAGGTGTGTGTGGGTGCTCGTTTGCAGCCCCGCGTGAACATCTGCTTTGTGTATACAGTTGATGCTTAAACAACACAGGGGTTAGCGGCCCCGACCCTTACTGCAGTCAAAAATCCATATATAACTTACAATCCGCCCTCTATATCTGAGGATTCAACCTATCGGGGATGGTGGAGTACTGTAGTATTTACCACTGAAAAAAACTGTGAGTATAAGTGCATCTGTGTAGTTCAAACTCATGTTGTTCAAATGTCAACTATATATATGGAGTCCCGAGAGGCATGAGTAAGTCATATACTGGATAGTTGTCTCCGAGGGGCAGCAAGGGAAAAGGTTAGCCATGTCATCTTTGATCAGAAGGGTGATCAGCACAGCGAAAGCCCCAGTGGCCATTGGTCCCCACAGGCTGTGTTAGTCGACAGGACCATTTACATTTCAGGACACCTAGGCATGCTGCAAGTGGACAACTTGTGCCAGGAGGGGTGGCAGAAGAGACTAAACAGGCTCTTACAAACATGGGTGAAATTCTGAAAGCAGCAAGCTGCAACTTCACAAATGTGGTAAAAACAACTGTTTTTCTGGCTGACATAAATGACTTCAATACTGTCAATGACATCTACAAACAATATTTCCAGAGTAGCTTTCCTGCTTGAGCTGCTTACCAGGTTGCTGCTTTGCCCAAAGGAGACTGTGTTGAGATTAAAGCAATAGCTGTGCAAGGACCTCTCACAATAGCATGACTCTAAATGGGCCCAGTGTTCTTTAGTCTGGAATTTTAATAATATTTTTTAACTAATAGCTTAATGTTTGTTGGAAAGTGTAAGGTTGAAATACTATGAAAATACCATATAATAAGGGGAACTGAACATGAATTGAAGATTAATGATGAGTCTAGTTACCAATATTATAAATTACACTTCTATAACACTTGTATTGCTGGGTGTGGGAAAACAGACATACCTTACTTAACTCAGAAAAATAAAAGTAGAAGGAAATAACATGCAGGAAAGATGAGTTACTATTCCCGCGGAACAAGAATCAGCACACCTAATTCAATTAAACTCTTAATTTAATGATGTGAAGTATTTTGTTATGTCAAATATGTGATTCTGCTTTTACTTGAGTAAAATTAAAGTTTGAATGGTAGAGGTAAAGGAGAAGAAACTGGACCAAATTTTATAGAGATAATATTTTTCTAATGGAAATAAAGTAGCTTGTAGATTTAAAAAAATAAAAATTGTATATATGAAGCTTGCAACTGCATTATAGATGTGATATATACCCAATACTTTGGCCACCTGATGCGGAGAGCCAACTCATTGGTAAAGACCCTGATGTTGGGAAAGATTGAAGGCAGGAGGAGAAGGAGACAACAGAAGATGAGACGGTTGGATGGCATCACCAACTCAATGGACATAAGTTTGAGCAAACTCTGGGAGATGGGGAAGGATAGGGAAGCCTTGTGTACTGCGGTCCATGGGGTCGCAAAGAGTCAGACACGACTTAGCGACTGAACAACAACATGCCCAGACAGGCAGCAGCTCCCAACAGCTTACTGCATGCCAGGACACAAGATGCTGCTGTGGACGTGTGATCCTTTCTTGAAGCAACTCTATGAAGCAACTGGAATCATCTTCATCCCCATTCCACAGATGAGAAGATCAGGCCCCAGAGAGTAAGCTGCCCTAACTAACACAGGGCACTGTCTCCCTCATCTGGAGACACAGCCCAAGAAACAGGCTCCAGGAAAATGTGGTCCCAAGTGTGAACTGTAACGCACTTCCCTAGTGCTTGCTCCAAACCATCCGTGGTCATTCTGTTTATTCCCCACAACACAGGGGATAAATGGGTGAGGACACTGCGTAAGTTACGACAAGGGGGGAGAAAGGGCATATGAGACGGTCTGTCATCTTCCCCTGCTGTCAGGAGTATCCTGGCCTGCCTGAGTCTTGGAACAGCTCCCTGAAAGGGGCCCCAGCAGAAGCAGGCTGAACAAGCAGGCACGGGGTCTCAGTTCAGCTGGCTCTCCCTTCAACCCTGTTGGAATACTGGGGGCCCCACCAAGAGAACTGAGTCCCCCAACCCCAATTGTTTAGCTAAGATCCCTAAAACACCAAGATCACACAGCTGATAGGTGGCAGAGAGAATTAAGAGTTCTCTTCGAAAAGAGACTTTTCTTGTCAAAAAAGACTTTTTTTTTTTTTCAATTTCAGACTCCCAAGTTCTTTTCCCTATAAGGATGTCTTTGAAAGTTGCACGCGTGTCCCCTTCCCGCATGTCCATCAGGGGTGGGTGTAGCTGCGAACACACACGGGGTGCGTGCGTGGATTTATCTGGGCTTCTGAGGGTCTGTGTGTGTAGTCCCTCATGGGTCTGCATGTCATCACATACATACTGTTTTCCCGTTCCTCACCCCAGGCGTGGGGTCCCTGTGTCACCAGATCTTAGAGTGGCCCACAGGGTGCCTGAGCTCTCAATATCCCCAAAACCACGAGGAAAGGGGATGCGATGTGGGGACTGAGTCCCTTCTCCGGGCTCCTCAGCCCCTGCACGATTGCACAAGGATCCACAGAAGCCCCCGCAGAGGGGCCACAGGCTGTGCCTACGACATGTAAGCACAGGGCTGGGATGGGACTCCTGGGTCCTCCTCCTGCCCACGGCAGGGTTTCCCAGGCAGCCCAGGGTGTGGCAGGCAGGGCAGCCCAGGGATGCAGGCTCAGGGAGTGTGTACGGTCTGGGTCTGAGTCCCCACAGCTGCCACCACCCCAATTCTTGGACACTGACCTCTGGACCCCACATTGCAAACAGCGCCCCCACCACCCCAGCACCAGGAGGAAGCACACATACACACAAGGAAACCTTAGGGTGGACCCTGAGTTTACTGTTTCCGATGCAACACAGCTGGGGTCTTTGTGGGAGCCACGCCCAGCCTCCCAGCACCCAGGTCGGGCTGGAGGTGCTCGCCAAAAGGAGACTTCATGTCCGGATGAGTCCTGGTCAGTGTCGTCCGGGCTCAGGTTGGCCCCTGAAGCTCCTGGCTGGGGTTGCGCGGAGTGCTGGGCAGCTGGTCCCCAGTGAGCAGGACAGAGGGGCAGGCCTCGGGTGAGATACAGTGGGCCTCGTGCTCCACCAGGCCCGCTGGGCACTGGCAGCCGGGGATGCAGGGCCGCACGCAGTGGGCTGCCAGCTCCCCCAGGGGGACGTGCTTGTTGAAGCAGGTGCGGGGACAGGGTGGGCCACACTCATCAAACACGAAGCCGCGGTCCAGGGGACAGCCCACCACTGCGGGCAGAGTGGAAGGAGGAATCACCATCCAGTCCCCAGGCTCCCCACCCAACCCCGTAACCCTCCCTGAACCTTTCCTGTCCAGACTTGAGCCCTCCGTGTCACCCTCTCCCCAGCTTGCACTGGGCGCTACCCCCTCACCGCAGAGTGTGGGGCCCCGCCAGGCTGGTGTCACCCCTGCCTGGCGACAGTGGCTAGCATAGGCTTCCAGGGCGTCACAGAGGCAGGCGTCAGAGGAGGAACCGGGCCCGCAAGCACAGAGGTCATACACGCAGGCGGCAAAGAAGGGGTCTGGTGGCACCACAGCATGGCAGCGGCTGAATGGGGCGGACTTCAGCACCGCACACCGGGCGTTGGCCTCACGCCTGGCACGGTACCCTGCTGCCCGGCATGGATCCACCTCACGGCCCTTAGAACAGGGCCGACCAGGTCCTGGGCCCTCTGGGACCTAGAAGGGGAAGGCGGCCTTGATCAGGTCAGCGGCCTGGCAGCTGACCTTTGTGTGCTATGTTCTTCCAAGAGCTTTGCACCAAATGTTTTGTTGTAGTCTCAAAAACTTCCTTACAAGAACAGCAAAGAAAGCATCAGCTACTTTTCCTTTCCCCCATTTTACAGATTGTCAAATCAAGGCCCAGAGCAGTTAAGTGTCTTGTCCGAGACTTAGAGTCAGTGAGTGATGAAGCAGGCCTTGGGGATTCAGTTGATGAGATCCCTTCCAACAGGCGCCCCCCCCACCCCAGCACTGTAACAGGCAAGAAGACCCCAAACCTTCCTGAAAGCCCCAAAGCCCAACCCCTCCTTTCCTTACCAGAGGGCTGCTCTGAGACTCAGGCTCAACTGTGCCTCCCCCAACCTCTCACTTCTGTGCAACTCACCTGCCAGCTATTCCCAAATGCAGCCTCAGTGGACCGGAGCAGTTCCTCAGGGTCCCGCAGGTCATCCTGGGCAAAGCCATTGAAGTTGCCGCAGAGCCCACACATGTGGCCCCGGTAGGAGCCAGGCACTCTCACCTCCACCTGGGACCGCCCATCCCACAGCACCTGTGCAGAGAGGTGGGGACTGGAGAGCAGGAGAAAGCCAGGGGCCCCAGGAAGCCCAGGGCCTGTCTCTGTGGTGTGTCAGCATGCCCCCTGCAGGAGGGGAGGAGAAAGGACAGGTGGAGTGCCTCAGGAAAGGGAGGCTTGCTCTGGCCAAGGCCAGGAAGACACCTGCGGTGTCAGCCCTGGGCAAACACAGAAGACGTGAAGAGGTGAACACAGCTCCCTCAGGAGGGCACCTTCTCCCGTCATCATCCCTGAGCTAGGCTTCCCCGTGAAATGCAACCCACTTCCAGAGATTCACTCCCTCACGGGCATTCAGGCCTTACAGAGGACAAAGCACAAATAGAGTCTGTATCCTAAGTTTTCGTGTGTGCTAAGTTGCTTCAGTCATGTCTGACTTTGTGTGACCCCCATGGACTATAGCCCACCAGGCTCCTCTGTCCATGGGATTTTCTAGGCAAGAATACTGGAGTGGGTTGCTATACCCTCCTCCAGGAGATCTTCCCAACTCAGGGATCAAACCTGCGCCTTTTATGTTTCCTGCATTGGCGGGCACGTTCTTTACCACTAGTGTCAACTGGGAAGCCCCATCCTAAGTGTAGATAAGCCATATTTTGTATACTTACAAATGTGCTTGTGGCTGGAGGCAAGGGAGTGAATTACTTTTTGACATGGGAATTGGAATCTCTGAAACCATCTAGGAGAGGGTAGTTGACATTGCCCCCCGCTTCCCCCACTTGAGGGATGGGAAAGCTGAAGCCCAGAGGACTGGCTTCCCTGGTGGCTCAGTTGGTAAAGTGTCTGTCTGCAATGTGGGAGACCTGGGTTCGATCCCTGGGTAGGGAAGATCCCCTAGAGAAGGAAATGGCAACCCATTCCAGTATTCTTGCCTGGAAAATTCCACGGATGGAGGAGCCTGGTAGGCTACAGTCCATGGGATCACAAAGAGTCCGACACGACTGAGCAACTTCACTCACTCACTCAGAGGACTGGCTTAAGGTAATGGCCTAAGAGCCCCAGCACATCGGTGGCTGGAAACCAGGCTCAGAACTCTTTTCATCACACCTGGAGTTCTCTAGCCCTGATTCCTCTTCCCCCTAGAATCCCGCAGAACTCTCTCAGCTCCTTGGCCCCATGGCCTGGCAGGTAGTTGGTATTACCCCTCCTACAGAACAGGCGCCCCCTGCCCCGCACTGGCCCCGGCCGCACCTGGAGCCCTGGCTGGGAGTGCAGCAGCACCGTGCGTCCCCGAAGCTCTACATAGAACAGCGGTTCCTGCAGGAAGGGCAAGGCCACAGGGCGCCCGTCCACCTGGAGAAGGGACGTGGGAGGAGGACCGAGGTCGGGACAGAGAAGGGGACAGCGCTGACCGACCGGCCCCCGGATCCTTGGCTCTACTGACCGTGACCGCCCTGTCCTGCAGCAGCCGCACGGCCACGTCTCCCAGCAGCACAGCCACTTCCTGGGTCCAGGACACGCCGCTCCGGCCCCGGTCATCGTTGGTCACGTGCACGCTGCAGGTGGCAGGCAGGGTGCAGGGGTCAGCAGGGCCGGGTGTGGGAGGCGGGCAGGGAGAAAGGCAGAGGGAGCGGCGCACCTGAAGTCCCCGCCACGGCAGTCCTTGGCCAGCACGTAGCTACAGCTGCCCTGGAAGTGCAGCAGGCGGCCGTCGAAGGTGCGGTAATGAGGGTCTCCGAAGGCCATGCAGGAAGCGGGCCGGGGCAGGCAGCGAGGACAGCAGCTGCCGGGACTCAGGGCGGGGGCCTCGTCCTGGCCTCCGCCCCGTACACGGTCAGACACGCCGCGCTCCCGGCCGGGCCCCGCGCTGAGCCTCCCCGGAGGACCGAGCATCTCCGGGGAGGCTCCCTGGCTCCCGAGCTCCTGCTGGCGGAGGTCAGGACGCCACCTCGTGGCCATGTCAGACACTGCACGACCCGGGCGAGCCCGGTCTCCTACTTCCCCGGTGCTCCAGGTGGGCCGCGCCACGTGCTCACCCATCCCACCGCCCCAGACCCTGGCACTCACGGGCCCACAGGAGAGCGGCGGGCAGCGCTGGCTCTGGCAGCGCACGGTGCCTGCCATGCAGGAGCAGTTGGTGCAGGCGTCCACGTCCCAGCGCTCCCCGGAGGCCACCTGCCGGCCCTGGTGCGCGCACGACGGGGCGGGGGCTGAGGGGACGGGAAGTGGCGAGAGTCAGATGCCCGTCCCTCACGTTGGGTCTCGCTCCGCGCCCCCGACCCCCAGCCCCATGGCCCTGGCCCGCACCTTGGCACCTCTCACAGCACCTGCCAGCCTCCCGCACCTTCGCCCAGCCGCGAGGGCAGGTGAGCGCCTGGCACTCCTCCAGGCGGCACTCCACATGGCCCCGCTGAGGACAAACGTCATTGCTCTAGGGACTTCCGGTAGGGTTTGGAGTCCCTGACCTCACACTTCTGCATCAGGGACTGGGCAAGCAACCCTTTTCCTATAAGGGCACCCACTTCAGGTAGGGGGTGAAATCACCTTCAGCTGCTTGCCCTCACACAGGGGTACCTCTGCCCTCTCACCCAGAGGGGGCGCCTTTTTCGAATTACCTTGAAGACCCCATGTTCTCTGGTCCAGTGTCCTGAGTCCTGAGGCCCTTCACTTTTGCCTGTAAGGTTCTCCACCCCCCACCCCCTTCCCCCAGCTCACACGGCAGGTGCACGTAACACACGCGTTGCTAGGGTCCCTCCAGCTCTCTCCATCCGCCGCTGTCCGGCCCGCAGCCTCCACCACACAGTCTGAGGACAAAGAAATGGGGACGGGGAAGCACTGTCATTCTGGCTGCATGAGCTCACCATTTCTTCAGCTCACCCTGAAGGCCCAGGGCAGGACAGTGCCCACCCCATCCAATTAGTACCCTCAGGGTGTTAATTTCTTCAACCAGCAGCACCATGGCCAACTAAATGGCAGACCTTACGCCAGCGCCCAGGATATCCAGAGCGTCCAGGATACTGAAAGAGCCAGAGGCTGGGACTTTCTCTGGTCTGACTGCCAGCTCAGCAGTGCGATGCCCTGCTAAGTGGGCCTGGGGTCCCTGAGCCCCCTGACAAGCCTCTGGCCGGCCCTAGAGAATCCAGGCTCCATTCCCTGCCTCCCTCCACATCACGGGTCCCTCCTCTAACGAACAGCCCTCCGTTTCTATAAAAGAACAAAGCCTGCATTCGGAGTGCACACCCCAGGTTGCCCACTTGGCCCATATACCACGCCTCCTGTCTCCCTCCCGGCTCATGTCCTGAGGATGCAGAGCAAAACTGGGCACGAACCCTGGCACATGGGGCAGCAGCTCCCAGGGGGTATGTAGCGTTCAGGCAGGGGACAGCTGAGCTCAGGACAGGCCCGGTGAATGCAGAGCCAAGTCAGGTCCTATGGAAGGGCATAGGAACAGCACAGGAAGAAACCGCAGGGAAGGCGCAGGGGCTAGGTGGAATGTGACATTCAGGATAAGTGGGTGAATGTTGCTGGGGTGATTGGGAAGCCTGGAGGTGCTAAAGAGAGGAGTCACAGCAACAGAGGAGGAAAAAGAGGGGGCTGGAGGAGTCCCCAAGGAAAGAGGGCTCACCTGGCACTGGCAGCTGTAGCAGGGGTCTGGTGGGGTCAACTCAGACCCCAGCAGGTGCTCTGTGCAGTGGCTCAGCGCCTCTGTGAAGACAAGAATGCAGTATGGGAGATGCTGGGGGAGCAGGGACGAAAGCCCCATTGACCGCCTGCCCCCTTACTGTGCCCCAGGATTTCTTGAGCCCAGGATATACTTATAGCCCTGACACCATCACTCCAGGGAAGATAAATCCTTTTTCCTTTTGTTTCAGCCAAGAAAAGTTTGGACTTTTGACAAGGAACTCTGCTAGGATGGGGGGCCTGGAAAAAAGTGTGGCTTCCTCAGCCTGAGGTTGCTAAGGACCATGGGGCTGCCTGGCCTGCCCCTCCCACTTCTGATCATTTTGTCTGGAAGGAAGCGCAATGAGCCAGGTACCCCAGGTCCAATCCTGGCTCCAGCACTCAGAGCCTGTGCCATTTTTGGCAAATTAATCAATTTCTCTGAACTTCAATTTCTTCATCTGTAAAATTCCTTGTCACTGGGTAACTGTGAGAATTAAATGTGAAACTGTTTATTAAAAGCACCAAGTACAGTGCGTGGCATACAGTAGGTGCTTAATAAGAATGGAATTAGTGACGGACTTTAAATTTTCTTAGGTTCCAAAATCACTGTGGGTGGTGACTGCAGCCATGAAATTAAAAGATGCTTGCTCCTTGGAAGAAAAGCTATGACAAACCTAGACAGCATATTCAAAAGCAGAGATATTACTTTGCCAACAAAGGTCTATCTAGTCAAAGCTAGGTTTTTTCCAGTAGTCATGTGTGGATGCAAGAGTTGGACTATAAAGAAGGCCGAGCACCTTAAAGGCTGATGCTTTTGAACTGTGGTGTTGGAGAAGACTGTTGAGAGTCCCTTGGGCTGCAAGGAGATCCAACCAGTCCATCCTAAAGGAGATCAGCCCTGGGTGTTCACTGGAAGGACTCATTAATAAAGACCCTGATGCTGGGAAAGATTGATGGCAGAAGGAGAAGGGGATGACAGAGAATGAGATGGTTGATTGGCATCACTGACTTGGCATGAGTTTGAGCAAGCTCTGGGAAATGGTGAAGGACGGGGAAGCCTGGCGTGCTGCAGTCCAGATAGTCAGACGTGACTGAGCGACTGAACAACAGCAGCAGTACGTGGCATACAGTAGGTGCTTAATAAGTATTATTATTTTTCTCTCCCCCTACAGCACATTCTAGCAGGTGTTGGTAAGGATAGCTCTCCCCACCTCTGTAGCTGGACCACCCAGTGCCCCTCTGGTCCTAAGATCCCTGCCCTCAACAAGCCAGCAGCCTGCACAACTGCAAACCTGTAGCACCACCTGCTGGACAAGAGGCGGCAGGCTTCAGCTCAGTTCAGTTCAGTCACTCAGTTGTGTCTGACTCTTTGTGACCCCATGGACTGCAGCACGCCAGGCCTCCCTGTCCTTTACCGACCCCCAGATCTTGCTCAAACTCATGTCCATCGAGTCTGTGATGCCATCCAACCATCTCATCCTCTGTCGTCCCCTTCTCCTCCTGCCTTCAATCTTTCCCAGCATTAGCATCTTTTCCAATGAGTCAGTTCTTTGAATCAGGTGGCCAAAGTATTGGAGCTTCAGCTTCAGCTTCTTCCTTCATTCAGTCCTTCCAATGAATATTCAGGATTGATTTCCTTTAGGATTGACTGGTTGGATCTCCTTGCAGCCCAAGGGACTCTCAACAGTCTTCTCCAACACCACAGTTCAAAAGCATCAATTTTTCGACACTCAGCCTTTCTTTATAGTCTAACTCTTACATCCATACATGACTACTGGAAAAACCATAACTTTGACTAGACAGACCTTTGTTGGCAAAATAATGTCTCTGCTTTTTAATATGTTATCTAGGTTTGTCATAGCTTTTCTTCCAAGGAGCAAGCGTCTTTTAATTTCATTTTCTTGGGTTCCAAAATCACTGCAGATGGTAACTGCAGTGATTTTGGAACCCAAGAAAATAAAGTCTGTCACTGTTTCCATTGTTTTCCCATCTATTTCCCATGAAGTGATGGGACCAGATGCCATGATCTTAGTTTTCTGAATGTTGAGCTTTAAGCCACCTTTTTCACTCTCCTCTTTCACTTTCATCAAGAGGCTCTTTAGTTCCTCTTCACTTTCTGCCATAAGGGTGGTGTCACCTGTGTATCTGAGGTTATTGATATTTCTCCCAGCAACAGTTAGTTTCCCTGGTTTCCCCTTAGGGCCGTACAGGTCGCACTGGCTAGGGTGTGGGCTTCTAGAACAACCCACTGGACTGAGGAAGGGGCTGGGACTGTGGAGGAGAGCTGGCTGGCCCTTCTGGTGTCACTCTGGGGGATGGCAGCCCTGCCCTCTTGGCCTCCCCCCAGTCTGGGGACTCACCGGCACAGGTGGGGCAGCACTGCTGGGGCCCTGGGGTCAGGAGCTGGCTGGTGGGGCAGCCCGCTAGGTGGGGGCACTGCCGCCGGTGACAGCGCAGGCTGGGTGTCCCCTCGGGCTGCAGCTGAACGAGAGAGCAGAGGGTTGGGGTCTGGGCCACGGAAGCCAAGAGCCGCCCCCTTTCCCCTGGACTCCAGGCACCTCTTGTCTGCCTTGTGCAGGTCAGACTCCCGTCTGCAGAGAGATTCAACCTCTCCCCAGACTTGCCCCTCACCCCCCGCCCCAATCCTCAGAGGTGACCTATGGGGTGCCTGCTCCTGTAGTCACTTGGGCGTGAGCCTTTCTGTGACCTTTGAGCCTTCTGCAAGCTCAGGGCATCTTCCCTCCTCAGTCCCACTGCCTAATCTCCTGATCCATGACGTCATTTGCCTGCTCAAAACCCTTCCATTGGCTCACCGTGCTTTCAAACAGACTTCTCTCGATAGGGTCCCCGACCACTTCCCAGGTGCCTCCCCCCAGATTTCTACTCACACCACCCTCCACTCCAGCCGGGCGGGCCTACACACAGCCTGCCCCACAACCCCAGACTTCCTGGCCCTGTTGGCCCTTCACCCGAAGCCCCTGCCTCACTCCCTGGCCTCAGGGACACACGCCTGTCCCTGAGCCCACAGTGCCTGCTCCCCACAGTGTCCAGGCTGCCCCTCCACGGTGCCCTCCCCTACCTCACAGACGCAGACTTCGCATGGGTCTGCACCGGGCTGGAAGCTCTCTCCTGGCTCATACTTCCGACCTTCATGCTCACAGTCTTGTTGGAGGGTGAAGGTTGGGGGGTTGGGGGGGTACGG
>NW_011495080.1:8409648-8412066 GCF_000754665.1 Bison bison bison | reverse complement strand
AGTGTGTGTAAGAACGGGGGCCACCCAGCCCAGGGCAATGGCAGGGAGATGCTGACTGGTTCTGCCTCCTTGCCACCCCCCACCTCACCCCTCCCCCGGCATCGAGGGCATACCAGAGCACCGAGGGCAGCAGTCACTGGGCCCCTGGTGGGGCTGGGCACAGGAGGTGACACACTGGATGCGGGCACAGGTGATGACACCCTCATGACACATGCAGGAGGAGCAGGGGGTGTCAGGGGGCGTCCAGCTACTGCCTTCGGGGTGCTCCTCCCCATGAAACAGGCAGCCTGTGTCCAAGGTGGGCAGGGGTGAGCTCTGAGTCTGGGTTCTGCATGTCTGCCCCAATCCCCTGCCCCACTCTGCGTAGTCAGTAGGGCATGTGGGTAACCGGGAGGGGCTTCTTCAGGGCTGGAGTAGGAAGCTGGGACAGAACCCCTGTGTGTGCTGGAGGGGAAAGACACTGGGTCAGGGTCAGAACACCCAGGTTCTAATCCTGTTTCTGCTTGCTTGCTAGACCCCGAGCCCGGCAGTAAGCGCTGCCCATCACAGCCCAGCACCAGCAGCAGTACCAGGCCTGCGGCAGGAGGGCGATACACACACGTGACACTAGTGGTAAAGAACCCGCCTGCCAACGCGGGAGACACAAGAGGCACAGCGTGGATCCCTGGGTCTGGAAGATCTCTCGGAGGAGGAAATGGCAACCCACTCCAGTATCTGTGCCTGGAGAATCCCATGGACAGAGCCTCGCAGGCTACGATCCATGGGGTTACAAAGAGTCGGACAGGACTGAAGCGACTTAGCAGGCATGCACGGGATGAATGAAAGGTTCCATCACTAGCCATGTGCCCAAGGTAACTCCATCTCTCCAAGCCTCAATTTCCTTACCCATTAAATGGAGGTTTCTTTTGTCCTGCCTACCTCCCAGGCCAAGCAGATACTCATGGTTCTTATACCATTTGGGGCAGTGTATGGGGTTAGGGTCTTCTTCATAGGCTAAAAAAGACCCCTATTCTAGAACCAGGCAGCCTAGATACAAATCTTGACTCTGCCACCTACTTGCTAAGTGACCACAGGTAAGTTATGCTAACTCTCTGTACCTCAGTTTTCTCACCTGTAAAATGGAAATAATTAATCATAATACCTACCTGATGAGATGGTGTGTATAAAGTGCCTAACTCAGAGTCTGGCACATGGTATATATTCAACAAATGTTAACTATCATGAGTACCATTATGAACCACAGCCTTTGACTGTGTGGATCACAACAAACTGTGGAAAATTCTTAAACAGACGGGAATACCAGACCACCTGACCTGCCTCCTGAGAAATCTGTATGCAGGTCAAGAAGCAACAGTTAGAAGGACATGGAACAACAAACTGGTTCCAAATTGGGAAAGGAGTACATCAAGGCTGTATATTGTCACCCTGCTTATTTAACTTGTATGCAGAGTACATTATGAGAAATGCTAGACTGGATGAAGCACAAGCTAGAATCAAGATTCCTGGGAGAAATATCAACAACCTCAGATATGCAGATGACACCACACTTATGGCAGAAAGCGAAGAAGAACTAAAGAGCCTCTTGATGAAAGTGAAAGAGGAGAGTGAAAAAGTTGGCTTAAAACTCAACATTCAGAAAACTAAGATCATGGCATCTGATCCCATCACTTCATGGCAAATAGATGGGGAAATGGAAACAGTGACAGCCTGGAAATCAGTCCTAAATAGTCATTGGAAGGATTGATGCTGAAGCTGAAACTCCAATACTTTCGCCACCTGATGCAACTAACTGACTCATTGGAAAAGACACTGATGCTGGGAAAGATTGAAGGCAGGAGGAGAAGGGGACAACAGAGGATGAGATGGCTGGATGGCATCACTGACTCAATGAACATGAGTCTGAGTAAATTCTGGGAGTTGGTGATGGACAGGGAGGCCTGGTATGCTGCGGTTCATGGGGTCGCAAAGAGTCGGACACAACTGAGCGACTGAACTGAACTGAACTGAACTGATATGAATGGGGTGTAGTTAGGAACAGGATAGCTTTGAGGATATTCCAGTAAGAATCTAGAAGGAGAAATGGGCTGGGCAGGCCAGGGGCAGGAACAGGAAGGAAGAGATGAAGGTGGGCATGGTGAGAGCTCAAGTCCTGAGGTGTGGGCAGGCCAGAAGGGTGGACAGGGAGGTGGAAAGGCTGGAGGAGAGCTGAGGGGAGGGTGGTGGGGCAGATGGAGGGACACGGGACCCAGCAACGGAAACAAGGGGGCAGCCCCCATCAGCCCGGCGCACCTCTGCAGCGAGGACAGCAGCTCCCCGGCTCCGTGACCTGGAGCGGGCAGGACAGGGGCGGGCAGCGCTGCCGCACACAGCTGACCTGGCCGGCCTGTGGGAGAGGCAGGCTCAGTGGCCTGCTCCCCC
>NW_011495080.1:8408874-8409407 GCF_000754665.1 Bison bison bison | reverse complement strand
GCGCGTGGGGGCAGGCGTGTGTGCTCACTGTGGCACACGGGGCAGAAGCAGGGTCCTGAAGAGGGGCGAGGGCAGAGAGCTGGAGGACACGGCTTCTTCTGGCAGCGCATGGAGCCTTCCTGGGGGAGAGAGGTCACCCGGCCACATCCCGACCCCCGTATCATCACACCCACAAACAGGGCTGCACACGGCCCCTCCGTGGGGAGTACCTGTACTGACCCCCTCCCCCGGCCCCGGCAGACCTGAACCCAATCCTGCTCCCAGTGGATGTCACAGGCAGAGTGCAGCCTGGGAGGAGGAACAACCTTTTTTTCTTGCCAGAGAGGAAGATCAAGGGATGAAGGGTTCCCAAGCCCCCAGAGGGCCACCTCACCTGGCAGGTGCAGAGCGAGCAGGCGGGGTCTAGTGGGTCAGGAAGGGTCTCTCCAGGGGCAGCAGTGACGCCATGATAGAGGCATCCTGGGAGAAAAGGGAATGCAGTGGAAGGGGCTGCAATCAGCGGAGCCTTCCCCCCACCCACTCACACACACCTG
>NW_011495080.1:8406476-8408774 GCF_000754665.1 Bison bison bison | reverse complement strand
CTCACACACACACACACACACACACACACACACACACACACACCGGGCCACACACCACAGCCGGGCCTGGGGTCCTCTACCAAAGCTTAGATACAGTCCGAAAGGGAGAGGTGAATGGCTGGGAAGGGGAGGGACGGGAGGAAAGACTTCGGCCAGACCACGGTGGAGAGACTTGTGTGCGTGAAGCGGGGGAGGACAGAGTAAGATTGCAGAGCACAGGCCAGGGTGGGAGGCGGATGTGAGGGAGGGGCACCTGGAAATGAAGGTGGGCTGGGCTTGGGAGGGTGGATGAAGGAAGCCAGGAGGGAAGGAAGGTGCTGGGCATGTTGGGTGACTCAAGGGCTGTGGGAATCACTGAACGGCTTCTAGCCTCATGACATGTTTGAGGGAGGCAGGGTGACATCCAAAGGACGTGAAGGTCTGGCCACACAGACCTTCTGCGTATTTGGTGAGTACGACAGTCAGCGTGAGGTGACAGCAGAGACCCAGAGGAGGCTGAGAATGGGGTGAGGAACCCGAGGAGAATCCAGGGTGTGGGCTCGCTGTGAGGCTGTCTCAGGGGAGGGTGACAGTGACCAGACCCACTGACAGGGGCAGTGGGAGGGCAGGTCTACCCTGGCAGGTCGGGCAGCAGTGCCCAGCTCGGGTGAGTGGGTGGCTGCAGCCCAGGGGCTCACAGGGCCGGCGGCCGCAGGTCACGAAGCCTCCGAGGCAGGTACACAGGTTGCAGGGCTCGCGGGGATCTGGGAACTCCTGGCCACTCAGGTAGGACTCCCCCAGATACTCACAGCCTTCAAGAGAGAACAGGGAGGCCAAGGTGGAGGAGCGGAAATCAGAGAGGAGACCGGTCATCTGACTCTGAGCTTGGACCTGGCCTGAGTTCAAGGGCTCAAAGGGCACCTGGGGGCAAGGGGCAGGGCTAAGTGCTGGCAGTGGAGGGGGCTGTGCAGGGGGGTGGATGGACTGGCCAAAGGACAGACTTTCTCCCCTTTGGTCTGCAAAGAAGCCCCCTGTGCAGTCTATAGGGAAAATCCACCTAGAATTTAGTCCAGGGCTTTTTTTTTTTTATAATAATAAATATCTTTGACCCATACCAGGGCAGTAAATTGGATGGCATCACTGAGTCTATGTACATGAGTTTGAGAAAGCTCCGGGAGTTGGTGATGGACAGGCAAGTCTGGGGTGCTGCAGTCCAAGGGGTTACAAAGAGTTGGTCATGACTGAGTGACTGAACTGAGGGCAGTAAAGAGGCTTCCCTCGTGGCTCAGATGGTAAAGAATCTGCCTGCAGTGCAGGAGACCTGAGTTTGATCTCTGGGTTAGGAAGATCCCCTGGAGAAGGAAATGGCAACCCACTCCAGTATTCTTGCCTGGAAAATCCCATGGACAGAGAAGCCTGGCAGGCTACAATCCATGGGGTCGCAAAGAGTCGGACATGACTGAAGTGACTTAGCATGCGCTCTGGGCAGTAAAGAAGACTTTGAGCCTGCCCTCCCAGCCCACCCCCCAGTCCCTTCCCCTCACCATCACAGGCAGGGCAGCAGTCACCCTGGGCAGGGAAGGGGCACTGGGCAGGTGCACAGGCCCTGGGCTCACAGCTGATGCTGCCCTCCCAGCAGAGGCAGATGTGACATCTGGCAGTGGGCGAAGGGAAGCGCTCCCCGCTGGTGAACTCCTTCCCCTGGTACAGGCAGCCTAGTGGGACAGGTGAGAGGCTGGGGGCTCGTGGAGTACCAGGCGCATTACCAGGGCATGCTGCCCTCCCAGCCCTAGAGGCCAAGCCATCCCGGAGACCACCCCCCACCCTGCCAGGCCCTGTGGATCAGGTGGGCACTGTTTCCCCATTTTCTTAGTGAGAACCCCGATGTGGGAGGGGCAGGCCAGGAGGAAGTGGGGAGAGGAGGTGGCATCCTCCTGGAGATAAAGAGGGGCGTGGAGGAAGAGGGGCACCAAGAAGGCGAGGGGTGGAGTTGGAAGAAGGGGGGACAGGGCAGGGAGGGGGATGGCCAGGGCATTACCATCACAGGAGGGGCAGCAGGGCCCCTGGTGCGGGTGGGTGCAGGGCACGGGAGGGCAGGGCAGTCTCCGGCAGGACACCGAGCCGTCCAGGCAGAGGCAGCGGCGGCAGGGGTCGTCGGGCGGGGAGAAGTGCTCCTGGTGGTGGGCAGGGACCAAGCCCCCTGGCCGGGGGCAGCCCGAGGGGGCAGCTGCAGGGGAGAGCCTCCATCAGCGGGGCTGGGGACAAGCTGTGGAGGGGATCCAGCCTGGAGAGGTGGCGAGGGGCGCAGTGACTACCTGG
>NW_011495080.1:8403478-8406376 GCF_000754665.1 Bison bison bison | reverse complement strand
CTCTCTGGGCAGCAGGACCGGCTCTGGGCAGGGCAAGGGTGGGCAGCGGCGCGCCAGGCACTGCACAGTGCCTCCCTGCAGGTGGGCCAGTCCAGGGCCAGTTAGCGTAGGAGGTGGAGGAGCCCCCACGCCTTCCCACCCTGATCTTGGCTGACCTTCCTGGTCTCCCCAAGCCCCACCCTCCCTCCCCCGACTCCTCCTCCCATCCGTATGGCAGACTCACCAGACAGTGACACAGACGGCAGGGATCGGAGGGGTGGGGGAAGTCGGCCCCGTTGGGGTACTCTTTCCCACCAAAGGCACAACCTGGAGGAGAGGGCAGCTAGAGGCCCGGGGGAGGCCCTCCTCCCCCAAGGGCACGCTGCCCTCTCCAGACCTAAAGGCCAAGCAATCCCGGAAACCACCCCCTATTCTGCTCGCCTCACCATTGCAGTTGTTCTGGCAACAGACACCAGGCAGCGGGTGGGCACAGGAGGTCCGGGGGCAGAGCCGGGGTTGGCAGTGGGCATGGCCTTCCCGGCACTGGCATTCCTGGCAGGGATCTCGGGGGTGCGAGAAGCGTTCACCGTCCAAAAACACCTGTTTCTCCAGGACGCAGTCTGCACAGTGGGGTGGGGGGTGGGCACGATGGGGGCACAGAGACAGCGCAAGGAGCAGACTGACAGCCCCTCCCGCCTTGAGTCCAGAGCCACCGCAGAAGTGCCACTTAGAAGCTGTCCCCATGGAGTGAGAGGGGGAGGAGGGGCTGTACACACGCAAGGGTATCTCTGTGAGCACACGCGCGTGTGTGTATGTGTGTAGTCCCTTTACCTGCAGGCAGATGTGTGTGCCTCTGAGGGTGAAGAGCTGTAGGGCGAGTGCACGTGCCTGCCTGTGTTTGTGATTTGCGCCCCGCACACTCTCCATGTGGGCAGGGATCAGGGCACACCACATCCCAGCTCCCAGCCTATGGTATGGAAAACTTGAACACTTGTCATCTGAACCCGTCTTGTACAGGTAGTTACACGAGATCCGGGTGTGCGGGCAGTGGAAGAGGAAGTAGTACAAGATGGGAGAGAAGGGTGGGTGTAGTAACATGAAGGACAAACGGATGTCTACCGTGTCTCCCACCCCTGCCTTGTGAGTTCCGGAGAGTTCCAAGCTGTGTCAGACTGAAAACAATTCAGAAGGCCATTGCTGTCTAAAGTTAGGGTTAAGGTTAGGCCCCCAAGGGGGGGCTTCCCTGATAGCTCAGTTGGTAAAGAATCTGCCTGCAATGCAGGAGACCCTGGTTTGATTCCTGAGTCGGGAAGATCTGCCGGAGAAGGGATAGGCTACCCACTCCAGTGTTCTTGGGCTTCCCTTGCAGCTCAGCTAGTAAAGAATCTGCCTGCAATGTGGGAGGCCTGGGTTCAATCCTGGGTTGGGAAGATCCCCTGGAGAAGGGAAAAGCTACCCACTTCAGCATTCTGGCCTGGAGAATTCCATGGACTGTATAATCCATGGAGTAGCAAAGAGTTGGACATGACTGTGCGACTTTCACTTTCACTAAGGGCCCAAGGGGCCATGGAGTGTTAGAGTCAAGGGTCCCCCGAGCCACACAGGTGCAGTAAGTACATACCTGGGCACCTGGGGCAGCATTGGCTGGGTCCCCTCTGAGGCCTGGCACAGGTTGTGGGAGGGCAGTTGACCAAGGAGCACGTCACGGTCCCATCCTGGGAGCAGGTGAGAGGGCAATGGCGGTGGGTCCTGGGAGGGGCTGAGCCGGGCAGCAGCAAGCCTGGGGAGGTACCTTGCAGTGGCAGGTGTGGCAAGGGTCTGCGTCTGTGAAGTTCTGCCCGTTGGCATACACTTGGCCATGGTAAGTGCAGTTCTCACAGCTGGGGCAGCAGGCACCTGGGCAGGGCAGGTGGGTCAGAGCCCTACACATCAAGGTGAACTGGTCAAGGCACGGGGGAGAAAGCTAGCTCGGGGCAGGGCACTCACCCGGGGGCTGGGTGGGGTGCTGGCAGGGGGCTGTGGAGCAGAGCAAAGTCCCACACACAGGTACCCCAGCTTGACAGGAGCATGTCGTGCAGGGCTGGCCATCAGGCTCCCACTGGACACCCTCAGCAAACTCCTCTCCATCAAGCACGCAGACTACAGTGGTGTGAGGCAGGGAATGGGTGTCACCATGGCAACCCAGGCACCTCCATCCATCCCTGTCCTTCCCAGACTACCCAGAACCCTTCACAGGACCCTAGCTTCGCCATCCCCACAGCAGCCTCTGAACCCACTCTGGAATGGCTGGTGGACTTAGGGATGTGCCCCCACTCCCTTACTGTGAAGAAACACTCCTGGCTGCTGTGAGCAGCACCCTTTCATGGTTGTTCCCTGCCCCGTCCCCCAATACACACACCTGAGCAGGGCTCGGGGCCAGAGTCAGGCAGGGTGCAGGGCATGCCTGGGCACTCACGCTCCTTGCAGGAGACTTCACCAGCCTAGGAGGGAGGCTGGGTGAGAGGCCCTCAGGGGACAAGACAGACCTGGGATGTGAGACAGCAGGACTGCCTACCTGGCAGGAGCAGTGGGCACAGCGGCCACTCTCTTGGAGTTGGAAGGTCTCCTGGTTCTGATACTTGTGTCCCTGGTACTCACAGCCTGGACAGGAGGACAGAGGGGCAGGGGGACAGGGCTGGGGGCTGATGGGGAAGCCTCACCACACCTGAGGCCTCCACCACCCCTCCATCCTGATAAGGACAGTCACACATGTCCTCCAGGAAGCCCTGCCTGCCAGCCTCCACCAGCCCCCAGGTGCCCAGCATGCCATGAGGCGAGGAGAGAACTCATCCCTCACCCTTGGTGACAGAGCTTAGGTTGGTTCAAGGGGGCTTCTGTAGGTTCGGTAGAGGCAACCACCCCCACCCCCAGCCCCAGAGC
>NW_011495080.1:8390620-8403378 GCF_000754665.1 Bison bison bison | reverse complement strand
CGTGTGCTCTTCCGATCTGGTTCAAGGGGGCTTCTGTAGGTTCGGTAGAGGCAACCACCCCCACCCCCAGCCCCAGAGCCTCTCCTGGGGCAGTGGCTAGCCCTCCCCCTGGTGACTGGAGCCCTCACTCACTGTCACAGACAGGGCAGCACTCCCCCGGGGTCCTGCCTGGGTGTCTGCAGGGCGTGGGTGGGCAGGGTGGAGGCTCACACTGGACACTCCCATTCTGCCAACAAGGCCTGGTCAGCATGTGAGAGGCAGGCCTAGACGCCAACCCCTCCCTACCAGGCAGCCACACTCACGACACAACGGCAGCGCGAGCAGGGGTCCCCAGAGCCCACGGGCTCCCCGCTGCGGTAGTCCCGCCCATTTAGGAAACAGCCTGTTGGGAAGACGGTGCCTGAGACCCTCCTCAGGGCCGTGTGCCAGTCAGTGTCCTGATCTTCTCAGGAGGCCTGTGATAGGCTGTCCATCCGCTTTCCAATCCCCCGGCCACCTGCTGACTCACCATCACACACCGGGCAGCAGGTGCCCGGGAGGGGCCGGGCAGGGTATGGGCACAGACTGGCACATTCCCGCTGGTGACACCGGATGTGGCCTTCCTGTGGGGGACAGAGGAAGGGGCTATCAGAGCGCAGCCAGGTAGCAAGATAGCCTTCGAGTCCTAGCTATCCATTAAGTAGATGTTGTTATGAGCAAATTGTGTCCCCCTTCATATTCTTATGCTGCAGTCCTAACCCCATCAGAATGTGACCTTATTTGGAAATAGAGTCGTAGCAGATGTAGTCACATAAGATGAGGTGAGACTGGAAGGGGGTGGTCCCTGATCCAAAGACTGGTGTTCTTTTAAAAAGGGGAAATTTGGACACAGACACACACAGGGAGAGCAGCATGCGGAGACAAAGGCAGAAGCCACAGGGTGCCAAGGATTGCCATCCAGCTGCCAGAGCTGGAGAGGGGCCTGGAACAGTCTCCCTGACAGTTCTCAGTCAGAACCAACCCTGCCAGCACCTCGATCTTGGACTTCTGCCTCCAGAACCATGAGAGGACCAATCTCTGTTGTTTAAGCTACTCTTTGTGGCACTTTGTTACTGCAGCCCTAAAAACAAATACAGATGTATAACCTGGCATGTCACCTAAAGTTCTCTGTGACTCAGTTTACTCATCTGGAAAAAAAAAGAGAATGATCCTGTTTGCAGGAATAGAAATGCAGACGTAGAGAATGGACCTATGGCACGAGGGAAGGAGGTAGGGGAGGGGAGGAGCTGGAGAGTAGCGCTGAGATATATGCACTACCATGTGTAAATAGCTAGCTGATGGGAAGCTGCTGCGATAGCACAGGGAGCTCAGCTCGATGCTCTGTGATGACCTAGAGGGGTGGGAGAGAGGCTCAAGAGGGACGTGACATGTGTATACGCATAACTGATTCTAGTCTAGTCAAGGCTATGGTTTTTCCAGTGGTCATGTATGGATGTGAGAATTGGACCATAAAGACAGTTGAGCCCTGAAGAATGAATGCTTTTGAACTGTGGTGTTGGAGAAGACTCTTGAGAGTCTCTTGGACTGCAAGGAGATCCAACCAGTCCATCCTAAAGGAAATCAGTCCTGAATATTCATTGGAAGGACTGACGCTGAAGCTGAAACTCCAATACTTTGGCCACCTGATGGGAAGAACTGGCTCATTGGAAAAGACGCTAATGCTGGGAAAGATTGAAGGCAGGAGGAGAAGGGGACGACAGAGGATGAGATTTTGGATGGCATGACCAGCTTGATGGACATGAGTTTGAGTAAGCTCCAGGAGTTGGTGATGGACAGGGAAGCCTGGCATGCTTCAGCCCACGGGGTCGCAAAGAGTTGGACACGACTGAGTGACTGAACTGATAGCTGATTCACTTTGTTGTACTGCAGAAACCAACAGAACATTGTAAAGCAATTAAACTCCAATAAAGAACTTTTAAAATAATGAAATAAAAAAAATTTTAAGGAGACAATAATAGTGCTGTCCTCACAGCCTTGTATGGGCATAAGATAAGTATGTGGTGTAGCATCCATCTCCAGAAGCTGACACTTAACAAACACACAGCTGCTACGACTCCCCACGGTCTTTCCCAGACAGACCCAGTCCCTGGAGTTCACACCTATACCTGGCTCGCTACCTCCAGCCCCATGAGTGTCTCTCACAGGTGGGGTGGGCATGTGGGGTGTCCATGTGAACAGGGCGGGGAAGCACATGGTAACAAGGGGGTGGGTGCACCATGGCCTTCGCAGTGGAGTCCTTTGTCCTTGCTGAGCTGCCAGGAAGCTCTGTGGCTCTGGCTTCAGCCCTCTGAATCATAGCCTTACTTGGCGTGCACCCTGCCTGGACGTGAGGCCTTCGTGTCTCTGCCTTTCTCCCCCAGGCTTTGCCCTGACTCTTCCCTATATCTGGTGTCTTAGTCTATTCAGGCTTCTGTAGTAAAAATCCTGTAGTCTGGGTGGCTTATAAACAACAAAAATTTCTCACTGTGTGGGAGGCCAGGGAGTTCAAAATAAAGGTGTTAGGAGTTTCAGTGTCTGGTGAGAGGCCTGTTCCTGCTTCAAGCATGAGTGCCTGCTAAGTCGCTTCAGTTATGTACAACTCTTAGAGATGCTTTGGACTGTAGCTTGTCAGGCTCCTCTGTCCATGGGCTTCTCCAGGCAAGAATACTGGAATGGATTGCCATGCCCTCCTCCAGGGGATATTCCCAGTCCTGCTTCATAGATGGCTGTCTTCTTGCTTGCATCCCCCACATGGTGAAAGGGGCAAGAGAGCTCTCTGGGGTCTTTTTTTATTTTTGGCTGTACTTGCTGTGCTCTGTGGCACACACAATCTTAGTTCCCCAGCCAGGGATCAAACCTGTGCCCCGTGCAGTGGAAGTACAGAGTCTTAACCACAGGACCACAGGGAAATCCCTCTGGGGTCTTTTTTTTATATATATAAATAAAGGCACTAATCCCGTTCATTACTTTGCCAACAAAAGTCCATCTAGTCAAGCTATGGTTTTTCCAGTAGTCATGTATGAATGTGAGAGTTGGACTATAAAAAAAGGCTGAGTGCCGAAGAATTGATGTTTGTGAACTGTGGTGTTGGAGAAGACTCTCAAGAGTCCCTTGGACTGCAAGGAGATCAAACCAGTCCATCCTAAAGGAAATCAGTCCTGAATATTCATTGGAAGGACTGATGCTGAAGCTGAAGTTACAGTACTTTGGCCATCCGATGAGCCAACTCTTTAGAAAAGACCTTGATGTTGGGAAAGATTGAAGACAGGAGAAGAAGGGAATGACAGAGGACAAAATGGTTGGATGGCATTATCGACTCGATGGACATGAGTTAGAGCAAGCTCTGGGAGATGGTGATGGACAGGGAAGCCTGGTGTGCTGCGGTCCATGGGGTCAAAAAGAGTTAGACCCCATGGATCGAGCAACTGAACAACAACAAAATCCCAATCATGAGGGCTCTACCCTCTAGAAGTAATTACCGCCCAAAGGCCCCACCTCCTAATACCATCATGTAGGGGTTAAAATTTCAACATATGAATTTGAGGGGGACACACAGACATTCAGTCTATAGCACCTGGAGTGTCCCCCCATTCCTCCCTGCCCAAATCTTACTCACTCATTCAGACCTAAGTAAATACCACCCCACCCCGAAGTTTTTCTAGATCTGTGCTGCCCAATAGAAATAGAACACAAACCACATATGTCATTTAAAGTTCCCTGGTAGTCAAAATTCAAAAAGAAAAAGAATCAGATGGAACTAAATGTTAACATTATATTCCACTCAAACCAATGTATCCAAGAAGTTATTTCAACATGTAATCAACATGAAGTGTTAATGAGACATTTTATGCATCTTTCTCTCATAATTCGTCTTTGAAATCCAGTGCATAGTCTACCCTTAAAGCCCATCTCAAACAGGACGGTCACATTTTGAGGGCTCAGTGTCCACACGGAGTGGCTCCTGCTCAGACAGCAGGGCTCTGGACATCTCAGATCAACTGTATTTCTCCGTCCCTGGAGTTTGTGCCCCCGTCACATCCTGTCTGCCCAGCCTCACTCCTCCTGTAACCTGAAGCGCCTTGTTTGGGTTCACAAACATGCTGCCCACCTACTGTGCTTGGAACTGGACATACGGGCACGACCCCTTCCCCAGCCTCACAGCCTCCAGAATTGGGTCTCTTCCATCTCTGTCCCCTCACAGTGCCTTTTGGGATGTGTTCAGTGGAATGAAGGAATGAATCTGGGTGACCCGGGGTCGGGTAGTGGTGGGGACAGCCCCAGAGCAGCATGGGGACTCACCAGGCACTGGCAGATCCGGCAGGGGTCCCCAGGGGTGGTCCACTCTTGGCCATGCTCCCAGTGAGAACCATTTTCTGTGCAGCCTTGAGCTGGGGGAGACAGGCAGAGAGGAAGCCTGGTGGCAATTTCAGCCAGACCCTCCCTCCTCCACATGCCCTCTGAGGGTCTTCCTCAGACCCTAAACCCCACCAGATCCTGCCTCTGCCTGGACCCCTTGCCCCAGCTTCCCAGCACCCCAGGCAGGGTCAAGCCCAAGCTCCTCAGCCTGATTTTCTAGGTCTTCGAGGGCCGGCATGGCCACGCCCACCTGTCTCTGCCCTGCCCCCCACCTCTCAGTGTAAGCCACGCCCACCAGCCTGCGCCTTCCCAACCAACACACACCCACCTCACATGGAGTGTCAGTCCCAAACTGCCCTCTCTTCCTGGCATGCCCTCTGCCCTTCACCTAGCGAACTGCTCTTTAGCCTTGAGGTTCAGTCCGGACCCACCACCCCCAGGACGCCCTCCCTTCCGTGCCCAGGTTGGACGAGGTCTCCACTAGGTCTCCTTCCTCTGAGTTTCTATAGTATCTGCGTGGAATTTAATCCCGCCTTTGCCAGTCCTAGTTTGTGACTCAGTGTCGCCCTCTAGTGGTCTGCCTCGAGGGTCCACGGGTGTCTTTGCACAAAGCAGGTAATTGTCAATGTTTATCGAGGTATATACAGTATCATTATCCCCCTCTTACAGATGGGGAACTGAGGCACGGAGTAACTCTCTCAGAGGCACACAAGCGCTAAGTGACAAGGGTAGAACTTGGAGCAGGTGTGGTCAGGGGCGGCTCCCCCGCTGACGAAACCCCCAGGTCAGGGGTCTGTAGAGTGAGCTCTGGGTTGATGAAACAGCCTAACAGCCCCACCTGAAGCTCCACCAGGGAAGGGGCAGGGGCTCTCACCTTGGCAGGTCGGGCAGCAGTGCCCAGGCCTCAGGACTGGCTTGGGGCAGGGGATGGGCGGGCACTTCGTGGGCACGCAGCGAACCAGGCTCCTCTGTAACACACCCACAGCTGTGCTGCCTCCGGCTCTGGCTCCCAGAGAGAGCAGGCTGGGCCACAGGGTGGGGATGGAGGGAGGATCTCTCTGGCACCAGGCCTCGGGAGGTATGTGAGGGGCTGAAAGTGTGGCAGGTGCGGCCCAGAGCAGGCGCGGGTATCCCAGGAGGAGCAGGGCCCGGGCAAAGGTGCGGGGGACTCACCAGGCAGGAGCACTGGAGACAAGGGTTGGAGCTGGACCAGAAGTTGGCCCCTTCCTCGTAAAGCTGCCCCTCATACTCACAGCCTGGGGAAGATTGCCAGAAAGACAAGCTAGTCAGTAGAGAGCAAGGTGGCTGGTCATCACCCAGGGGAAGGCATGACCCCAGGTAGGTATGGAACCCTCTGGGGCTGAGGCCAGGGTGAGGGGGTAGGCAAGACAAGGGCAGGTCACCTGGCCGGCAGACGGGGCAGCACTCCCCAGGTGGGGTGTAGCTCTCCAGGCAGTTGAGCTCTGAGCATGAGGGCCCCTGGCACCGCACTGTCCCTGCCTGCAGAACAGACACTGAGCCCTCCTGCCTTCTCCACTGCCCAAGCTGAGTGGAGGCCTAGACAACTCCAGGGCTCAGTGCCAGGGTGGCAGCAGCAGCCCTGCCTGGCCCCCAGGTCAGGCTTAGCACTGCCAGGCCTGGGGTATGCCGGACAGCAGGGATGTAGCTGGTAGTTGGGGCCAGGCTCTGATTCCCTTACCTGGCAGGTGCAGATAACACAGCGCTCCAATTGCCACGTTTCCCCATCCCTGTAGCCTCCAGGGCAGCCTGCAAAACCAGGGCCAGGCCCCAAGTAAGGGACCCAGCGAATTGGGGCAAAAGACAAGGACGCGACATCAAAGGGGCACTGTTTGGGTGAGAATCAGATTTGTATATTTACTACAACATCTCAGCAGATGGCAGTATAGTGTCTGACTCTAATATCAGTAGGCCCATCATTCTACAACACATGCAAGCAGTGAGGGAAGAGTGACTTTTTAAAAATTTCACCAAAGACATCATCAGTTCAGTTCAGTTCAGTCGCTCAGTCATGTCCGACTCTTTGCGACCCCATGGACTGCAGCACGCCAGGCCTCCCTGTCCTTCACCAACTCCCAGAGCTTGCTCAAACTCATGTCCATTGATGATGCCATCCAACCATCTCGTCCTCTGTCGTTCCCTTCTCCTCCTGCCTTCAATCTTTCCCAGCATCAGGGTCTTTTCAAATGAGTCAGCTCTTTAAGACATCATATGGGCTAGCAATGGCCCTGAGGCACCATTTATCTTACAAGCTGTGTGCGGGCGCATGCGAGCACGTGTGTGTGTGTGTGTGTGTGTGTGTGTGTCCCTTTTCACTGAGATCTAATGACTCCAAAGACATTACTCCTCATCTCATCTTGGCCAAGACTTTCAGGCTACATTGCCAGACCTCAACCAGTGCCTGGACCCCTGTCCCACCTTTCAAACTACCAGCTGCTATTCTTCCTGCAGTATGGTTGCCAGATTAAAATATAGAACACTCACTTAAATGTGAATTTCAGATGAACAACACAAAATTTTTTAGTATAAGTACACCCCAAATATTGCACAGGACATACTTAAAAATATGTGCTATTTATCTAAAATTCAAATATAACAGGGCATCCTGTTTTTATTTGCTGAAGCTGGAAACCTTATCTTCCTAACTATGAGCTAGTAACACTTCCCAGCAGTCACTGCCTCCACTTCCGCCCAGCTCTCTTCATGTCACTGGCCCATGGCCTTCCTAGTCTCCTAAAGCTCGGAGTCCACTGTTCTATGGCATACAACCATGTTCCTTAGAAACAACCTTTCTTCTGTAGCCTACTGTCATCTCTGGCTCCATGCCCAGACCACTGGGCATGTAATAACCCCCTACCTGGTCTTCCTACATCTAGCCCATACCAGAAGAATATTCCAAAAATGCCTCTTGGAACATGCCACACTCCAGCTCTGTAGCCTTCAATGGCTCCCATTGTCCACAGAAGAATGTCCAAACTGCAAGGCTTATAGCAGCCTGTTCCCACTGGCCTTCCCAGGCTGATTTGCTGTGACACAAGTCTCCGCATTCTGGTGTGCAGAGGACCCTCCTTCTGTGGAAACCCCACTCTTCCTTGAAGACCCAGCTTGGATGACGCGTTGTCCATAGAGCCCTCCCTGCCCTCTCCTCTGGCAACTGGCCACTTACTACCTTTCTCTGCTTCCTCTTAATCTGTTCACTAGCTCTTAAATCTTGTATTACACTAGCTATGTAAATTCATCTTCTCACTAGATTAGAAGCTCCTGGAGGGAAGGAAGAAGATCATGTCAAGCCTTTGGCTCAGTCCCAGGCCAGAGGCAGCATTTGCTGACTTGCACTTCGCTTCCAAACTCCCTAAACCGGAGCAACCAGGCGGGCACCCTCTGGGCACATAGCAGGGGGCAGGCCAGGCTTGGGGGCCCTGGAACCAGTGTGGGAAGTGTGGCTGGGGCAGACAGGAAGCTGAGCGGGCTTACAGTGTGGGCAGCATGCTCCTGGCTCTTGGCAGGGTCCTCTCGGGCATGGCTTCTGGGTGCAAGTTACAGCTCCTTCCTGTGGGGAAGCAGGTGATGGAACTCTGGAGGGTGGTCCTTCAGAACTGAAACCTCCCCCCAGGCTGGGACCCACCGGAGGAGCAAGAGGCTGAGCGGGCTCAGAGTCTGCAGGCTGCCCTTGGCCCAAGGGCAGAAAAGGGACATCCTTCCCCCACCCCCATCATCTCCTGCCACTCTCAACCCTCGGAAACCAGCGCTTTCAAGAGCCAGCCACATCTCCAGAGTAGGGAGATCCTGGGAAGGGAACAGAGGGCTTCCTATGGAGGGGTGAATAAGGGAAGGCTGGAGGAAGGTGGAGCCAAGCGAGGGAGAAGAGGCAGGTAGATGACAGGGACAGACGCATGAGTGGGGGACACTGAGGGTGCACAGGTGAGGAGTGGGTACAGGAGGAACACACACAGAAGAACCCCTCTGTGTGTGTTGCGGGGGTTGAGCTCCAGAAAGCACAACAATTCAGAATCAACTGAAGGCTGCCAGAGGCAAGGCTTGGAGGGATGGCAGGTAGAACGCCCCCCTTCTAAACATTCTGCACACCAGCTGCAGCGACAGGCAGCTGAGGTGAGGGGGACAGGGGTGGGGTATCCCAGGGGCCCGTGAGAAAGAACTCACCAGGCAGCGGCAGATGGTGCAGGCATCTGGGGTGAAGGTCTCCCCATTGCCATAGGCCTGACCATTGTGGCTGCAGCCTAGGGAGGACATGGTGCTGTCACTCAGGGCCATCTCCAGGCCCCAGGGTGGTGCCCGCGGGCAGGCAGATGGCACTCACCGTGGCAGCGGGCCAGGCCGGGCTTGGGGACACAGTTTGCAGCCCCGTCCTGGCAGACGCAGGCTGTGCAGGCGTCGGGCTCCCAGCGAGCCCCCTCGGGCCAGGCCCGGCCCAACCCCCAGCACTGGGGGGAAGCTGGGTGGCACTCACAGGACTCCAGCTGCGTCACCCTGCCCTGCAAGTCCTTGTTCTGGGGAAGAGGTGGGGGTGGGAGGCACTGGTTCAGCCTCCCCCACCATTTCCCACAGTGTATGAAAGCCAGGGCAGGATGAGAAGGAAACTTGATGGAGCAGAGGTGGGCCCACCTCTGGGCAGCATCCCCTCAGACAGTGCCAGTTCTCATGGCCTGGGGTCTGGACGGGCTCCCAGAGGAGCATGGGCCCCCAGTCCTCTTCTTTAGACAAAAGGGGACCCAGTCCCCATTACCCAACAGTTAAAGACCTTAATCCATCCAAAATTTTCCCTGACAATGTCTTATATGAAGTAGGCACTCCATAATGTCCACCAAGTACATGAAAGAAAATGAAAATCTGGTTGACAGATACCTGGAGGTCCTTCTCGTGTAAGAAAGAACCAATGTTAACTGTTCAGATAAGAGCCTTTCTATGTGCATTTAAAACAAAACTCTGTTTCAGGGTCCCACAAGCTCCCCTTCCCTCCTTTCTTCCCACTACGCCAGGCCTGCCCTGCCCCTTGCACACCCAACCACCTTCAATGGTACCTGTTCTCTGAGCTCCGTGACCTCTGCCTCCAGCCTTTCCAGCTGCTCCTCCAGGGGGCGCCACCATTCCTCGGGGACCCCAGCAGGGGCTGAGGAGTGGGCTGGCCCCTCTGACTGGTAGTCCTGGATGTCAGCAAGGCCAAGGGGCTCCCTGGAGATGGCCCCACCTGAAGGCACAAGAATCCAGGGAGGGCCTATGGGTGAGGGGCTAGCAAGGCTTCCTGGGTTTGTCTTCCCAATATCAGTCCTATATCCCACCCTTGTCCACCTGCCAAACCCACCGTCCTGGGAAGGAAAAATGGTCTGTGAGGGGCTGGAAAGCATTGGAGGAGGAGGAGGGTGCCCTGGGTGGACAAAAGTGACCCAGACCAGTTTTCCCAAGTAAAGCTATGACAAACCTAGACAGCATATTAAAAACAAAGGCATCACTTTGCTAAAAAAAAAAAAAGTCTGTATAGCCAAAGTTATGGTTTTTCCAGTAGCTGCGTAAGGATGTGAGAGCTGGACCATAAAGAAGGCTGAGCACCGAAGAATTCATGTTTTTGAAATGTGAGGCTGGGAAAACTCTTGAGAGTCCCTTGGACAGCAGAGATCAAACCAGTCAATCCTAAAGGAAATTAACCCTGAATATTCACTGGAAAGACTCATGCTAAAGCTGAAGCTCCAATAATTTGGCTACCTGATGAGAAGAGCTGACTCATTGGGAAAGACACTGATGCTGGGAAAGATCGAAGGCAAAAGAAGAGGGTGGCAGAGCGTGAGATGGTTGGATGGCATCACCGACTCAATGGACATGAGTTTGAGCAAACTCCGGGAGATGGTGAAGGACAGGGAAGCCTGGTGTGCTGCAGTCCATGGGGTATCAAAGAGTCAGACACAACTTACTGACTGAACAACAGTCACAAGAACCTCAGGCAGGTATAAGCCCCAGGGAGCCCAGCTCACTGGGAGCCTGGGGGAGGATACAGACCAGGTTTCCCTGTAGTCTGTTCTGACTCTGCAGGGGTCCCCAGCCACGGGGGACGTGCCAGGGTCATCCAGCCTCATTCAGACCAGGGTCTTTGCCAGGGACAGCCTGGGGAACTGACATGTCATGCTGGGAGGGCCCACAAGTCAACACAGTCAGCAGGAGAGGGAGACAGACCAGTGAAAGATGGGCCTGCTTTCAGGGACCTGGGGTCTGTGAGCAAACCCCGCCTCCATCTGCTTGGCTTCATCTTCAGAAAGGACACCGCTTCTGGGCGCAGCAATGGGCAACTCTCCCCCCTGCTGTCACACCCAAGCCTTGCCACTCTTTTCCAGGCCTATGGCAGAGGGGCTTGGCAACCCACACTGGGCAGGGTGTGCTCCAGAAAGCAGGATGTGGCTGCATTTCTTAAAGGGTTTGGGGAAAGTGCTGGCAGGGCCCCTACTAGCTTTCAAGGCTCCATCAGAATGAAGACAGCCTGTCCCGGGTTCTAGATGACACTGGGTCCTGGGAGAGGCTGGGGAAGGCCACTTTTGCCTCACTTTGATCTCTATTCCACAATCAGGAAAATAAAGACCATGCAGATGGGGATCGTCTGATTCCAGGCTTGGTTCCCAAACATCATCCCTCCTCTGGGTGAGGTGGGCAGGGCAGCAGAGGGTCTGGAGCGGGAGGCGGGTGAGGAGGAGAAAGGGGAGGAGGGAAAGGGAAGAGTCCTTCCTCAGAGGCATCTCATTAGTGAGGCTGGCCTGGGTGGCTGAAAGAGATTTTGGTGAACGTTAGTCCAAGGAAGCAAGGGCACAATGTCGCTCACTCCCCAGCCGCCTGACTGCCTCCACCAAAGTGGGTTGGAGAGTCTAGTCCAAAACCTATATTGTCTTCTTTTGTCCAAATCTGCTTTGTCCTGGTTTCCTTGGCTTGGTTAACGCCACCTTTGTGGTGCGTGCTAAGTTGCTTTGGTCGTGCCTGACTTTGCGACCCTGTGGATTGTAGCCCACCAGGTTCCTCTGTCCATGGGATTCTCCAGGCAAGAACACTGGAGTAGGTTGCCATTTCCTCCCCCAGGAGATCTTCCTGACCCAGGGATAGAACCTGCGTCTCTTAGGTCTCCTGCATTGGCAGGTAGGTTCTTTACCACTAGCGCCACCTGGGAAGCTCGATGCCACCCCCACCTACCTAGAAATCTGGGGCTCAGCTGCCCTCTTGGTACCCCTCCCAAACTCCATCAGTCTCTGGTCTCAGCCGGTTATCCCCTCACCCCATCTCCCCAGCTCTGCTCCTCTCCCCTCTTACCTCCACTCTGGAGGCTGAAGTCTCCTTGCCTCCAGCTGCTCCTCTTCTCTTGGCACAGTTGCTTTAAATCCCACATCTGAAGGTGCCCAGCAGCAAATCCAAATGTGACCTTTCCCAAGTGCCCATTATCTTTTCAGCCCACTCTCCTACCCCGCAACAAACCTTGGGCAGGGTGTCATCACTTGGAATGGCTCTCTGTCCTGGTGTGGTATCTAGCTCCCTTCCCGGCCCCATGAAGGGTGGCCAAGGGTGGTCCCAGTATCTTATACCCTTCACCTCAGCTCTACACCCCATGCCCCATGATTCCTCCTTTCAGGCCACTGCCTGCCTGCTTAAGCAAACACAGTCAGGGGGTCAGGAGAAGCTGGGGTCCTGTGGGACCCTCAGGGAAGATCCAGCCAGTCCTTTTCCTGGAGAGATCTGCAGAGAAGAGCTCCTGGTTGTTGTGCAAAGCCTGATTCCTCCCCATGGAACTGTCCTCAGCTCCCCTCCCTTCCCTGCGCTGCCCCCCCGCCCGACACAATCCATGCACTGACCCCTCTACTCCTGCCGGTCCTTCTGGAGGAAAGCCAGACACAGACACTCAAAGCCAGTTCCCATGGCGGACCTTCTTTTTTTTTCCCCCTCTGTTCTCAGGACAAATAATTAACTTCAGACTCCCAGATTCCAGGGCAGCCTCTCCCCCACCACTGCCTGCAAGAATTCCTCCCGAGGCCAGAGCAGGAAGCCCCCTCCTGCCCCAGGACCCCAGAACCTCATGTCATAGTCTCTGTGCCGCCGGCACCACACTGGCTCCTCCACCGATGGGGAGGACTCAGGCTGGCCGGAGAGGCGAACACACTGCAAGGCAGGGCCCCGGGAGGCAGCCCCCCTCCCAGCCCAGCTGTTCCCTCAGACTGGGCTGAGCAAGAGGTAAGGTCCCACCTGGCTGTCCCCAAACCCTCAGCACCCCAACTTACCTCGGCTGGTCCCCGGGGCCAGTGTCCGGCTTGCGAGCTGCAGAATGAGGGACAGCAGGACGGCCACGGCCCTGGCCATGCTCTCCCCGCCTTGCTGACTGTAGTCTT
>NW_011495080.1:8370339-8390520 GCF_000754665.1 Bison bison bison | reverse complement strand
AGGGGGGGGGGGGACACACCAGGCCGCCTCCCACCCAGCCTTTGTTCAGGGAGGGCTTCTGGTGTCTGTCATCCAGGCCTGTGGTGCCTGCCTGCCTGATGGCACCTCCATCCTGAACCCAGCCCCGGCTCAGAGGTGCAGGAGAGTGCCTGGGGGGCCGGAAGCTGGAAGCAAGTGGGGGTGACTTCTCTTGCATAGGGTCCAGGAGCCACTCCTTAAAAAAAACCCCACAAATTCATCACTCTCAGGCTCTGGGACCGCTGGTCTCCCTGACCCTTGGGTCACTCTGCCACCCTGGGGTTCCCTTCTTCACCTGTGTATAGGAGAAGCAAACTGAGCTGGGTTCAAATCCCAGCTCAGCCAATTCCACGTGCCCGTAGGCCTCTAACTTCGTGCCTCAGTTTCCCTATTTGTAAACTGGTCATAATATCTACTTTATAGACTTGCAGTGAGGACTAAGCGAGACTATGGAGATAAGGAATTTAGGGTAGGGTAGTGGCTGGCACAGACTAAGTGCTCGGTAAACAACTGAAAACAAGTGGTGATGCTCCAGGTCTCCAAAGTCAAGGACTCCTGGTTTCCTCCTCCTCCTCTCTTCACCTCTGCATTTCTTTCCTGGACTCTACCCGCCATCCCCATCTACCCTGATAGCCCCAGGTTGGGCCCCAAATGCCAAGACTTTCCTTCCCCAGCCCATTTCCAGATCTTGGGCTCAGGCCTGGCCTGGGGAGGGGGGGCGTTGTGAGTCCAGGCAGGGGGCCGGGCTAGGCCCTGGGCTCCGCAGGGAGAGGGGGCCAAAGGGAGGAAGTGAGAGACACTGGTCACGTGGACCGCAAGCCTGGGAAACTCCTCGGTGCAGCTGGGAAGCAGGGGAGGTGGGGATGGGCCCCAGCTCACAGGCCCAGGGACATGGAGGGTGGAGCCACGAATCCCGCCATAGCAGTCTTTGCCCCCCCCCCCTGCCCCAGCCACAAAAGCCAGAAAACCAGAGCTCCCCACCCTCGCCCAGGACAGGGCTAAAGGTCCCTCTAGCCCACTCGCCAAGCTCCATAAGGGAAAGGTGTGTCTCACCCCCGCCCAACCCCCCCACCCCAACGTGTGGACCCCTGAAAGGTCCCCAGCAGTTGGCAGCAGGGGGCAGGGAGGGCAGCTATGGGCCAGTTCTGAGACCTGGCTTGGCTAAGCCTGGAGCCAGGCTCCTGGGAGCAGAAGAGCACCAGGGCCAGCTGGATGGAAGAGGAACAAGGAAGTGGCAGCTGTGCTCCCACCAGGTTTAAGGAAAGTGATGTCTGTCAGAAGCAGGGCCCCGGGAGGCTGCGTGGAGGAGAGGCTAAGAGCAGACTCCAGGTCAGTCTAGAGTCTGATGCTCTCTGCTGTGACCTCAGGCAAGTCGTTTAACTTTCAGTGGCTACTTTTTCTTCTCTGTGGCTCTAATGGCACCCACCTCATCGGTGTGTGAGGGTTAGCAAATTAACGGCTGGAAAGAGGACTCAGCACAGGGCCTGGCACACAGGCATTAGGTCTTATCGCTTCTCCCCTGGGATGTCGGTCACCCCATCATTCCCGCTTTACAGGTGAGGAGTCTGAGAAGTCAGGTTAGCTGCGAAGTCAGCTGAGAAGTCAGGTAAGTCACCCTGGAAGTAAACCACGGAGCCTGGATTCAATGCCAGGCCCTTGGGGCCCCAGGGCCCATACTCCATATCACCACCAGGAGCCCAAGCACCTGCCCTGGCCACCCCAGCTCCCAGCTGCTTCCTGCTCTGGCCAGCCCCCCACACCCTTGCCCTCCTACCGTGCCCACTCCAGCCCCTCCATCCTCTGTCAGAGTACCTGAGTATCGCTGGAGAACATCCCCACCCTTGGGTGACTAGATTCCCTTCAAATTCATATCTACAAACTTCAATGGACATGCAACACCGTCAGGAATTCTATTACAGTTCCCTGGTAAGGGGACTCCCTGGTGGTCCAGTGGTTAGGACTCCATGCTTCCATTACAGGGAGCCCAGGTTTGATCCCTGGTTGGGGAACAAAGATCCAACATGCTGTGCAATGAGGCCAAAAAAAAAAAAAAAAATCCTTGGTAAATCCAATCTCCTGTTCCCAGAGAGGAGCATTTCATACCCTTGCCTTCCTTCCTAAATGTTTCAGTGGCCCCACCCTTATCCACTATATGATTTTGGCAAGTTATCAAACCTTTCTCAGCCTCAGGTCCCTCCCCTGTGAAGTAGAGGTAATGATAGTACCTCCCTCGTGATTCTTATAAGGGCTGTCTTAGCCTGGGTTCCCTGAAAGCAGAGCCTGAGACAAAGGCTTACATGTGGGTTTATTTTGGAATATGATCCCAGGGAGCAGGAATGAAGGGTGGGAAGGATGGAAAGCTGATACAAGACCGCCTTGTGGAGGAGCTGATCACTGTGTTGGGCATCTGTGTGTCCAATCCCACAGGTCCATCTGTGTGAAAGCAGCTCAGCTGGAAAGAGGAAACACTTATCCCCTGAGCTAGCCTCACAGGGCACTCACTGCTCCCAGTCAGGTGTGAACAAGTGTTCAAGTGGGCTCCTGAGGTGTCCAGCGCCGTGCAACAGGGAAGTTCCAAAGCAAGATGGGAGCAATTGACAGCTGGGGCCTGAGGCAAGACGCTGCCAGGATGTGTGTTTGCAGAGTTGTGTGCTTTGGAGAATGGATTAAGGTGCAGGTGAGTTGGAGAAGACTCTTGAAAGTCTCTTGGACTGCAATGAGATCCAAACAGTCCATCCTAAAGGAAATCAGTCCTGAATATTCATTGGAAGGACTGATGCTGAAGCTGAAACTCCAATACTTTGGCCCCCTGATGAGAAGAGCTGACTCCTTGGAAAAGACCCTGATGCTGGGAAAGATTGAAGGCAGGAGGAGAAGGGGACGACAGAGGATGAGATGGTTGGATGGCATCACTAACTCAATGGACATGAGTTTGAGTAAACTCTGGGAGTTGGTGATGGATAGGGAAGCCTGGCATGCTGCAGTCCATGGGGTCACAAAGAGTCGGACATGACTGAGCGACTGAACTGAACTGAAATAATTTGCAGAAGAGGTTTCAATGAGACAATGCCTGTAGAAGTCTTTCTATGGTACTTGGCACGTGTTAAGCACCCAAAACATATTATTATTTTTATCGACATCATTGTCATCTCCTGCTGAAGCCCAACCTGAAAAGCTAGTATTAGCTTTCTTTGTCTCCCACCGAAGGTACAGAAACTTCTGGAAAAGTCACTCTATGAAATAAAAACCCAGGAAAGGGTGTTGTTTGGGAGAGGCAGTTGAGTTTCAACCATGACTGATCACAGCCTCTTGGTGCCAGGTATTGAGCCAGATACAGGAATATAGGGATGAACAAATCAGGAACAGCAATGGGCAGAATGCCCTGGGCCAGGCCGAGGGATGTGGGACGTGGCCCCTGGCAGAGGGAGGGGCACGAACACACGACCCTAGGTGCACGCAAATGTCAGGCTTGGAATAAAGGGCTCATATTTCTCCGCTCAGCTAGTGGAACCAGATGCCACCATCCTCACCAAAAACCAATGCTTTCTTGTTTTCTTTAGCCAGGAACTTTCTGGCTAGAGAAACAAGGAATAACTCTGGCCCAGGCTTAAGTCCTTACTCGACAGGGTGTCCCCACGTCTGTGACTCAGCAGGGCTTGTAGGCACAGTAGCGTGTGTAGCTCAGTATGGCAGCAGAAGGGCTCCGGGTCTAGAGTCAGTGAGTCCTGAGTTCAAATCCTGCTCCACCACTTACTGTCTGTGCTGAGTGATCTACCTCTTCCATTCATCCTCCCCCTCCACGCCTTACAGACTGCTTCACCTTGGCTTTCATGCCCTCTGTCTTCCTGTTGGGTGAGCCAAAGAGAGGCACAGGCAGGACCTGCGGGCAGGAGAGGAGAGTGGTTGGGGTATTTCTTCCTGGCTTCCTGCTCACCACACTATTCCTGCCCCTTATCTGCTCAGCCCAGAGGGTGGCAGTGGATCCCTGCTAACAAGTTCCTGGCCCTCAGCATCCCTGGTGATTCTCTTAACCATGTCTGCAGATCTGTAAATGGTCCCTTATTAAACTTCTCTTTAGCTAACCCCTTTGGAGGGGAATTCTCTTTTCTCCTGGGCCTTTAGCTGTATGCTAACCTTACCACATATACTCTACCTCCCTAAGCCAAAATCTTTCATCTGTAATGCAATACGTGCATACGAGTGCTCAGTTGTGTCTGACTCTTTGCAACCCCGTGGACTATAGCCTGCCAGCCTCCGCTGTCCTTGGAATTCTCCAGGCAAGGATACTGGAGTGGCTATTTTCTACTCCAGGGGATGTTCTGGACCTAGGGATCGCACCCACGTCTCTTGCATCTCCTGCGTTGGCAGGCAGATTCTTACCGCTGAGCCACCTGGGAAGCCCCTCCATCTGTAAAAGGAAGTAATAACCACTGCTGTAGGTTGGGAGAGTCCAATGAGGCAATGTACATGTGATGTGTGCCTGACACGTGTGTGGCGCCTGGTACGCAAAAGAACCCAACATAAGTTACTTTCTGTTCCTCCCCTCCTTCTGGTTGTACTGACAAGAGCAGCAGGTTGATTTTCCTCTGGATTTTGTGGCTGGAAGCAAGAGGTTGCTATAAGGAGTGAGGGAGATAGGGATAAGGAAATTGTTAAATTTTGTACTTAATGCCTTTCAAGTCCGGGGCTTCCCCGGTGGCTTGGTAGTAAAGAATCCACCTGCTAATGCAGGAGACTCAGGTTTGATCCCTGGCTCGGAAAGATCCCCTGGAGAAGGAAATGGCAACCCACTCCAGTATTCTTGCCTGGGAAATCCCATGGACAAAGGAGCTTGGTGGGCTACAGTCTAGGGAATCGCAAAAGAGTTGGACACGACTTATCGACTAAACGACAGCAACCTTTCAAACCACGCCAGTTGTAACAAATGAAGTAAGCCATCACAATGTTATAAAGGCAAGTGCGTCATGACACCTGCTTCAGCCCTTCCTTGCTTATCACTCCCCCCAACGTGACCAATGGTAACAAGGTCTGTTGTTCCACACCCATCCCCTGGCCCACACGACCACATGCAAGCCTGTGAGCATCACATGGTTTCGTTTGGGTGTGGTGCTTGGGAAAAGGCCGTGCAGGATCCCATCTCTCCCCGACCCAGTCTGCCCCTGCAAGTCACCCACTCGCCCCTGAAGCTCCTTTCTTGGTGGTTCCTGTCTCCACCTCCCTATTTACCCAGGACCCTCTCTCCCCACTCACAACATCATGTTCACCCCAGGCAAAGGTTACCCTGACTGAGCGCTGTTTATCACAGATCTGATTCTAATTCCACAGCTGTATCCCACAGCTGGCCACTCCTCTGCCTGATTCAGAATAACTAGGCCGCCAGCCCCTTCCAGAAAGGACTTCTTCTGCCCCTTAAAATGCCTGCAGGTGTCCATCCCACTGTATTCCAGGGATCATGCCAAATCGCAGCATGCCTACTCAAGTACCAATGTCAGCCCCCATACTTGACCGTCACTGCTCACAGGTTAATAGCAGAGTTGGAACTCAGTACTTCCTTGTTGGATGGAACCTGCTGGGATTTTAGGAGTGTGTCTGTTTTTCTGCTACTGTTTTTTGGTAAAGAGAGACCAGTGCAGTCAGATTGCCTATCTGAACCTTGCCACAGAGCCAGCACCTGGAGCTGGGTAGTACTGGCAGAATATTTCCAGGCACCACACAGGGACCTTGAAGCCACGAGTTTCTCCAGCCTGGAGGGGAGCTTGCCAATCAGCCTTGGGCTGATTGGGGAAACTGGGACTTCCCCAATCTCTTTTTTGACTTTCTTTTTCACAAATAATGACCCGTGGGGACATCATTAGGGCATGAAGAAGCTGAGAGGGTGGGGCAAAGAGGAGAGGAAATGTGTGTGGCTTCCTGCCTGCAATTTCCTCTTCTTCCCACCCATTTCTCTTCTTCCAATGCCTCATAGTCCTGCTCTCAAGATCCCATAAAACCTCCTCTGCTGGTTCTGGGCAGCACAGTCCAATAGAACTTTCTGTGACAACGGAAATGTTCTATATCTGTCCCGTCCAATACAAGAGCCCCACGAGGCTCCTGGCTAGTGCAATTGAGGATCTAAATTTTTAGCTTTATTTAACTCTAACTCATTTTAATACAAATAGCTTTGTGTAGCTAGTGGCTACATAGCACATATTCAGACTGTAAGGCAACCTTGTAAAAATTAGTGAAAAGGAGAGCTTAACAAGACAGCCTACTCCCTTCCATGGGCTGGAAAGTTTTGTAATGGGTTCACAATGGCAGAGATGTGAATGAGGCCTCCTCGAGCTGTGCAGCACACAGCCCCACGTGGCTGCCATGGCTCCAGGTCCTGTCCCCGAATGGCAGTGTAAAGAAATGTAACTGAATGGTTGCCTCTTGACTTCCTTTGCAGGTAGGAAAGAAGCTGCCCATGCAGACCTTCCCATGAAGGCTGGCCAGAAGAGAGAATCTTGCAGGAGTTTGGGCCAAGACTTGCCAGGGGCCTCTGGACAAAGGCCCTGACCTCACTCAGCACCATAGCTCCACTCCATAGTTTTGACACAAGCAAGATCTTAGGCTGAGGGAGGGGAAATAGCAGCTGTCCACTCCAGGTCATATGAAGAGAGGGGGTCAGAGGGTGAGGGGATGGAGGTCAGTGGGTCAAAACCACAGCTGGGGCCATCTTGAGGCCCCAGATGTCTTGGCACCCAGTATTGATCTCAAACTCCTACTCATCTGGGGCTTTTGGTAACAGCTTTATTGAGATATAATTCATACACCATAAATTCACCTGTTTAAAGCGTACAATTTGATAGTTTAATATATTCACAGAGTTGTGCAGTCATCACTGTGATTAATTTTAGAACATTTATCTACAATAAACCCCACACCCTTTAGCATTTCCCCCACTATTTCCCGCCACCATCCATACCGCAGTCCTAGGCAACCATTCGACTACATTTCTTCTCTATGTGTATGCCTATGCTGGACATTTCATGTAAGTAGCCTTTTGTCCAGCCTTTCATTTAGCATAATGTTTTCATAATGTATCCATTTTGTACCATGTATCTGTACTTCATTCTTTTTTATTGCCAAGTAATATTTCATTGTGTGTATGTGCCATACTTTATTCATCCACTCATCAGCTGATAGACATTTGGGTTGTTTCTGCTTTTTGGCTGCTATGGATATTTGTGTGCAAGATTTTGTGAGGACAGACGCCATAATTTCTCTTGGGGATATTACTGGGCAGGGAACTGCTACAGCATATGGTAACTGTGACTTTAACTTTTTGAGGAACTGCCAAATTGTTTTCAAAAGTTGGCTGCATCATTTCACATTCCCACCAGGGATGTGATAAGTGATAGAGTGAAAGTCACTCAGTCATGTCTGACTCTTTGCAATCCATGGAATGTGGCCTGCCAGGCTCATCTTTCCATGGAATTCTCCAGGCCAGAATACTGGAGTGGGTAGCCTTTCCCTTCTCCAGGGGATCTTCCCATCCCAGGGATTGAACCCAGGTCGCCTGCATTGCAGGCAGATTCTTTACCGTCTGAGCCACCAGGGAAGCCTAGTGATGTATGAGGGTTTTAATTTCCCTACTTCCTTGACAATACTTATTATCATCTGATTTTTTGGATGATAGCCATCTAGTGAATGTGAAGTGGTATTTCTTTGTGGTTTGATTTGCATTTGTCTAATGACTCATCGTGTTGAACATCTTTACATGAGCTTATTAGTCATTTATGTTTCTTCTCTGGAGAAATGTCTATTCAAGTCTTTTGCTCATTTAAAAAATTGAGTTACTTGTCTTTTTATTATTTTTTTGTAAGAGTTCTTTATGTATTCTAGATACAAGTCACTTATCAGGTATATGTTGCTGCTGCTGCTGCTGCTAAGTCGCTTCAGTCGTGTCCGACTCTGTGCGACCCCACAGATGGCAGCCCACCAGGCTCCCCCGTCCCTGGGATTCTCCAGGCAAGAACACTGGAGTGGGCTGCCATTTCCTTCTCCAATGCATGAAAGGGGAAAGTGAGAGTGAAGTCAGTCTCGACCCCATGGACTGCAGCCCACCAGGTTCCTCCGTCCATGCGATTTTCCAGGCAAGAGTACTGGAGTGGGGTGCCATTGCCTTCTCCTATCAGGTATATAGATAGCCAATATTTTTCCCCCATACTGTGGGTCATTTTTATTTTTTATGATTTGTTTTTTTTTAGCAGCACAAAAGTTTTTGATTTTGGTAAAGTCCAGTTTATCTGTTTTTTTCTTTTGTGCCTTGTACTTCTGGTGTCACATTTAAGGAATCATTGCCCAGTATATGGTTGTTGTTGTTCAGCTAACTCATGTCTGACTCTTTTCGACCCCAAGGACTACAGCACGCCAGGCTCCTTTGTCCTCTGCTATCTCCCAGAGTTTGCTCAAATTCATGTCCATTGAGTCAGTGATGCTATCTAATCATCTCATCTTCTGCCAACCCCTTCTTCTTTTGCCTTCAATCTTTCACAGCAGTCTTTTCCAATGAGTTAGCTCTTCACATCAGGTGGCCAAAGTATTGGAGCTTCAGCTTCAGTCCTTGCAATGAATATTCAGAGTTGATTTTCTTTAGGATTGACTGGTTGAATCTCCCTGCAGTCCAAGGGACTCTCTTGAGTTTTCTCCAGCACCACAATTCAAAAGTATCAATTCTTTGGCGTTCAGCCTTCTTTATGGTCCAACTCTCACATCCGTATATGACTACTGGGAAAACCATAGCTTTGAATATAGGCAAGTGTATGGTTAGAAAAATGTATCCCTGTGTTTTCTTGTGAGAGTTTTATAGTATTAGCTCTTCCATATAGGATTTGATCCATTTTGAGTTAGTTTTTGTATATGGAGTGAGTAAGGATCTGTTGTTAGGTACCCATGTTTATAATGGTCACTTTTCTGATGGAATATACTTTCATCATTATAAAATGTCCATCTTTACCTTAAGTTACGTTTTTTGTTTTAAAATCTATTTTGTCTGGTGATACTATAGTGCCTCCAGTTTTCTTATGGCTGCTGTTTGTATGATAAAACTTTTCTCCATCCTTTCAATTTGAATATATTTGTATCTTCCAAGTATCCTTCTTATAGACAGTATTATGTTGGATCTTGTTTTTAAATCTGGTCTGATGATCTCTGCCTTTTGATTGGACTGTTTAATTCATTCACATTACTAATATAGTTGTATTTGCATTCGGGATTTTACTTGTTTTCTAAATATATCATTCCTATTTTTGTTCCTCTGTTTCTCCTAGACTGCCTCCTTTTGTATTAAATGAATTTTTTTTTTTTTTGGCCATGCTGCATGGTAGGATCTTAGTGCCCCAGCTAGGGACTGAACCCATGCCCCCTCCATTGGAAGCATGGAGTCTTAACCACTGGACCACAAGGCAAGTTCCAAGTCAGTAATTTCTTGTATAACATTTTAATTATTCCTTTAATGATTTTTTAAAAAACTTTTTTCTGTTTTCTTAGTGGTTATTCTAGGGCTTCCTTGTGGACAGTTTACTGTCTTCCGTCCCATCCAGGTAAGTTGTCCCCGGGAAAGGTCCTGGCAGAGCAAATGGGCAGGGGAGCTGCCTGAAGAAAGATGGCCTTAGAGATGGGCCACAGGAGGCAGGACTGAGCCAGGGAGATGGCCACAGGGTGGTGGCCCCAGGCTGCAGTTGTGATGGAGCTTTGTGGGGCTGCACAGACCTCAGATTTTGAGTCAGGGCAGAGGTCCACATTCAGGGAAATGAACATTCTAAGGTCCAGGCAGGACTTACTGGTAGCCCTGTAGTCAGGCTCCCAGGTAGCTGCCCCTGTGGCTCCATCCTGCCCCTCAGATACCTCCCAGTGTGGACCCCTGAGCTGGTCCACAGTTCCCCTCGGCCCCCAGGGACCAACAGGCGACAGGGCTCAGTGGGAATGGTGGCTACCCTCCTTTTCCCCATCAGCTACCAGCCCGCCTCCCAGGGCACTCAGAGCGTGTGCGGGTCCAAGGCCAGGCGCTGCTCCCCCAACCAGGAGGCCCGCTCTGGGGAGCATGGCCGCTGCTCCGCGGATGAGCACACGGGTGCTACTCAGAATGACAGGTCCCTCGGTTTCCTCCCCTCCTCGGCAGCGCCAACGCCTGACTGAGCCCAGTGAACCCGGCCCATGTCCTTCCCCGATGGAGAAGGTGGGGTCTGGGGAGGGAAGGTTTCCGGGACAGGTTTCCGGGGAAACAGAGGAGGAGCCAGGCCTTTTATCCTGCAGGACCCTCAGGCTCCCCCTGTACCTGATGGCCCACCACGCCCCATCCTGCCCAGCCCGTGACCTCAGCTTGTTTTGCTCAGAGTCCTCTGTAGGGCCCCAAAGTGGGTACTTAGGAAGTAGTCCTTAAAGGCCTGGAAAGGTGGAAATCCTGGGGAAAAGGACCCACCTTGTTCTTAGTGCCGATAGAAACAGACCCCTTCCCATTCATTCTGTCGCCCATTCCTTTTCCCATCTATCATTCATTCGTCCAGGAGCTCCCACCATGGAAGAGCTAGGATGGCTGGCTGGCCCTCGGTAGAAGCCTGAGGTAACCATGGGACCAGGGTATGCCCCCAGTTTCCCCAGGAGAGTCCTCCCTTCCCAGCGTTTTGGTTTCTCACCTCTTGCCCCACCATCCTCACTACCCTCTGCTTTTCTCTGCTCTACTTCACTCCCCAAAGCTGCTGGGTCTGTGTGACATGGGGTCCCTTGGCCTCTGAATTCTGGGCGGAATTGGCTAAGGGGAGGCATTGGAAAAAATAGGAGGACAGGAGGGTGGAACAGATGGAGCCCCCCCTGCTCCCCCCTCCCCCCCCAATCGTGCATGGCCATGGATCCTGGAGGTCAGCCCCTCTGTGGATGGTGACAGTTCCCTACAGATGCTCACCTTGGGGGCCTGGAAGTTTCACGGTGGCTTTGTCAATCCTGTTAATGTGTGCTAAGTTGCTTCAGTTATGTCTGACTCTTTGCGACCCCACAGACTGTAACCCCACCTATCCATGGATAGCTCCTCTATCCATGGGATTCTCCAGGCAAGAATACTGGAATGGGTTGCCGTGCCCTCCTCCAGGGGATCTTTCCAACTCAGGGATCAAACCTGCATCTCATGTCTCCTGCATTGGCAGGCGGGTTCTTTACTACTAGCGCCACCTGGGAAGCCCAATCTTGTTCACATCTCTGCAAATATTCTAAACTTGCTTCCATTTAATTTTACCTGCATCCTGCCACAACCTCGCCTCATACGCCTCCTATCTGGAGCTGCCCACACTGAGGTGGCCCCTTTTTCTGAGTCCCTGGGGCAGTCGGGGGGCCTGTGAGAAGTCATCAAACCCCAGAGACAGTACTCAGCTTCCTGAGAGCAGGAGGAAGTCAGGACAAGCAGGGGAAGGGCGGAAGAGCCAGGCAGAGGGAAGAAGAAATGGAGAGGGTCGGGGCAATCACCACCCCAGTGTCTGTGTGCTGAGCCTGTTCTTTTACTTTTCTTTTAAAAATTATTTAGAATTTTTATCTAAGACTTACTGAAAGAGTTCTTTAAGGCCTATTTACCATATATAGGTCTTTTGCTTCCATGAAAAGAAAATTACAAGCTAAATACATTTCTTAAGCTATTCCTATTCCTAAAACTTCTTTTTAAAAAATAGTTATTTTTATTTATTCATTTATTTGGCTGTGCTGGATCTTCGTTGCCACATGCAGGATCTTTTGTTGCAGCATGCAAAGTCTTGTGACATGTGGAGCTAGTTCCCTGACCAGGGATCAAACCCAGGACCCCTGCACAGGGAGCACAGTGTCTTAGCCACTGGACCCCCAGGGAAGTCTCTATTCCTAAAACTTCTTGACATGTAGAATTTGGATTTTCTGAGTGCCCTTTTTATTTATTTTTAATGCCCTACATACAATGAAAACTTTTTAGTGTACAGTTCTGAGTTTTGGCATATGCACAGGGTTGTATAACTGTCACCACAATCAGATCAGGATAGAGAACCCTTCCCATCACTTCATATTGCCCCCCCCTTGGCAGTCAGCCCCTTCCCACAGTCCCCCATCCACCCACCCAGCTCTGTTCTGTGACCCTACACCTTCTTCTGGGCCTATTTCTGAGGGTGAGGCAACTGGGGAGTGGGCAGCCTCTCTTAGGGGCCATGAGCATACCCCAGCACACACAGGCCACATTTTCTGTACAGACCATCCCCCAGGGCCTGAGCATGAGGAAGGAGGCCCCTAGCAGCCGGCTCCCTCTCCTCTCCCAGTGTTGGGTCGGCGGCTGGAGGTGGGGGGATAGCTCCAGCATGCTCTGGGCTGGCGGAGGGTGGGATCTGCCTGCCTCTCTGGCTCTGCCTACCCCAGGGACTCAGCGAGGACAGCTGGCTGCAGTGAGGCAGCCACCCAGAAACAGCAGAACACAGGATGTACTCTGGGGAGTAGCTGCTGCTATGTTTAAATTATCATCACTTCTGCTGCTGTGTGCCAGGCACTGGGCTAGACAACCCGACCCCCCAACCCCCCTACTGAATAGCAGTTCTTTCCTGACAGTAGGGTGTTAAACCCCTTTACAAACAAGGACACTGAGACTCATAGAGGCTGAATGCTTTGCCCAGGATCAGACAGCTGTGACCTGACTTCAAGGTCTGTCTGACTTTAAAGTGATCAAAGATCACTCATCAGATCAGATCAGTCGCCCAGTCGTGTCCGACTCTTTGCGACCCCATGAATCGCAGCATGCCAGGCCTCCCTGTCCATCACCAACTCCCGGAGTTCACTCAGACTCACGTCCATAGAGTCAGTGATGCCATCCAGCCATCTCATCCTCTGTCGTCCCCTTCTCCTCCTGCCCCCAATCCCTCCCAGCATCAGAGTCTTTTCCAATGAGTCAACTCTTCGCATGAGGTGGCCAGAGTACTGGAGTTTCAGCTTTAGCATCATTCCTTCCAAAGAACACCCAGGGCTGATCTCCTTCAGAATGGACTGGTTGGATCGGGACTGGAATGCAAAAGTAGGAAGTCAAGAAACACCTGGAGTAACAGGCAAATTTGGCCTTGGAATACGGAATGAAGCAGGGCAAAGACTAATAGAGTTTTGCCAAGAAAATGCACTGGTCATAACAAACACTCTCTTCCAACAACACAAGAGAAGACTCTATACGTGGACATCACCAGATGGTCAACACCGAAATCAGATTGATTATATTCTTTGCAGCCAAAGATGGAGAAGCTCTATACAGTCAGCAAAAACAAGACCAGGAGCTGACTGTGGCTCAGACCATGAACTCCTTATTGCCAAATTCAGAGTTAAATTGAAAAAGTAGGGAAAACCACTAGACCATTCAGGTATGACCTAAATCAAATCCCTTATGATTATACAATGGAAGTGAGAAATAGATTTAAGGGCCTAGATCTGATAGATAGAGTGCCTGATGAACTATGGAATGAGGTTCGTGACATTGTACAGGAGACAGGGATCAAGACCATCCCCATAGAAAAGAAATGCAAAAAAGCAAAATGGCTGTCTGGGGAGGCCTTACAAATAGCTGTGAAAAGAAGAGAAGCGAAAAGCAAAGGAGAAAAAAAAGATCACTCATAGTCAGGTTCAAATCCCAGTGCTTCATTTTGCTAGTTGCTGTGTGCCTTTGGGGAAACTGCCTAACCTTTCTGAACTTCGGTGTCTTCATCTATGAAATGAAGATAAAGATAAAATAAACTCAAAATGGATTAAAGATCTAAACGTAAGACCAGAAACTATAAAACTCCTAGAGGAGAACATAGGCAAAACACTCTCCGACATACATCACAGCAGGATCCTCTATGACCCACCTCCCAGAATATTGGAAATAAAAGCAAAAATAAACAAATGGGACCTAATTAAACTTAAAAGCTTCTGCACAACAAAGGAAACTATAAGCAAGGTGAAAAGACAGCCTTCAGAATGGGAGAAAATAATAGCAAATGAAGCAACAGACAAACAACTAATCTCAAAAATATACAAGCAACTCCTACAGCTCAATTCCAGAAAAATAAATGACCCAGTCAAAAAATGGGCCAAAGAACTAAATAGACATTTCTCCAAAGAAGACATACAGATGGCTAACAAACACATGAAAAGATGCTCAATATCACTCATTATCAGAAAAACGCAAATCAAAACCACTATGAGGTACCATTTCACGCCAGTCAGAATGGCTGCGATCCAAAAGTCTACAAGCAATAAATGCTGGAGAGAGTGTGGAGAAAAGGGAACCCTCTTACACTGTTGGTGGGAATGCAAACTAGTACAGCCACTATGGAGAACACATTGCTGGGCATACAAACTGAGGAAACCAGAATTGAAAGAGACACGTGTACCCCAATATTCATCGCAGCACTGTTTATAATAGCCAGGACATGGAAGCAATCTAGATGCCCATCAGCAGGTGAATAGATAAGAAAGCTGTGGTACATATACACAATGGAGTATTACTCAGCCATTAAAAAGAATACATCTGAATCAGTTCTAATGAGGTGGATAAAACTGGAGCCTATTATACAGAGTGAAGTAAGCCAGAAGGAAAAACACCAATACAGTATACTAACACATATATATGGAGTTTAGAAAGATGGTAACATATTATGTTAATAGATCACTGAGAGAATAAAATGTTAGCCTTCTGTAGCAAAAAGAGAAAATATGCATTTAAGAGGAGTATTGTGGGTCCCAGGACTTAGAAAGAGTCATTGTATTAAAAAAAAAAAAAAAGAAATGAAGATAGTACATATCCCTGCCTTGCACAGTTGTTATGAGAATCAAATGTGACCCGTGTTTGGTGGATAATGGGTTACACAGTAAATACTTGTCCCTGTCCTGGAAGTCACTGATGGGCCTGGACAAGCTGTCAGGCCGTATCGCCTTCCCTGCAGCTTTGGAAGTGCTGCTTCAGAAGAAAGGGAGGAGGATAGGCTGAAAGAAGTAGGGGAGGATGGTCCGCAGACTGACACAGATCAGCAGAGACTCCTGGATCCTGCATGCCACCAGTGTGGCATGGGTCCAGTCTGCCTGGCACAGGGTCCTGGGTGGGCATCAGAGTGCCAGCTGGCTCTTGACTTGGAAAACTGTGAAACACTGAGATTCCAGGACACTGGCCTGGTAAGAACTCCCTCTGGATTCCTCTCCAGTGAGGCCTAACCCACTCCCCTTCTCTGGGAGGAGTGGTCCTGCCCTAGGAGACCTCCCCCACCTCCAGAGTCCTCAGCCTTCAGGGCCCTCTGCTTTCGATTTTCTGCCCCCAACATCAGAGGCCATAGAAGCAGCAGAGCAGCCTAGGGGTTCCCCAGCTGGGCCACCAGGCCTGATTCCTACAGGGCGGTAGCTCTGGCCCAAGGGTACCTGGCTGGGAAGAACCAAACACCTGTACCCACAGCTTTGTTGGTTCCCGGCTCCCCAGGAGCTCCTTGCCCTGCCTTTACACACGTGATGTGCTCGTGCCACGACCCCCAGCCAGCCCATCCCTTAGGAGGCCAGAGGGACAGCCTGGACATCCCCTTCCCACAATGAAGTGTTGAGAGGCCACGTGGGACAAATATCCTGCCCCCTGCTCCCTCCCATAATCTCATGCACCAGCCCCTCCAGGTCAGAGAGTGCCTCCTCTGGACTCCCAGAGCCATCCTGGGGGTCCGTTCCCATCCAGGGTGGCTCTGGCCTCATTCCACCATCCTGAGGTCCAGATGTGAGCTGAGAAGAGGCCACCTGTGTCCTTGGGCTGATGCTGCCATCCTGAACATAGCTGAGCCACATACACACACCCTCCACCTTAGAGGGACAATAGTCTCTGCCCCAAGGGGGATCCTGAGCCTTGGTTGTAAGCTTCAGGGACTTGAGATGAATCTGGCTGAGAAGCCACGGGGCCTCCTGCCTCCCACATCTATGATGGGTGGTCCTCTTGCATCTAGATGGGACCCCTCTCTCCGGTGGGGACACCTAGGCTTCAGCCAAGTCTAGGCTTCAGCCAAGTCTGTTTGAGACAAGATGGAACACTGAAATCCATTTGCTGGTTCCCGTGGGACTGGGGTGGCCTCCATACCCACAAAGCAGGGCCTTAGCCATTTCCACTGCCAGAGCCCTGGAGGGCTGCTGTTTCCAGGTTGGACTTCCTTCTCTTTCTTTTCCTCCTTGTCCAACAGCTGCATGCTCTAAAGTGAGTCCTCCAGACTGGCAGGAAGGATGGAGGCCCTGGCCCCTTCCTTGACACAGCCCAGGAGAGGGGAGGGAAGTGGTTTGAGCGAAGCACCGAACTAAGCATATTGTAGGAGAGTCTGAATCAGACTAAGGGCAGATGGGAGGAAGGGGTGCGAAGATGAGGATCTGGGCGAAAGGCATCCTCATGTCTCAGTGGGGGACAGTTGGCAGAAGGACCAATGACGATTGCACCAAGAGGCAGGGCAGAGGGCAGGTGGCATGGGGTCGAGGAGGACACTAAGACACCGAGCTGAGCTAGGAGCAGATTGCCAGGACATTTATTTACAGTGGATAGGGAGAAACTCAAGCAATAGTGAAATCTCAGGATCTGAGGGTTGAAGTGAGAAAGAGATGCAGAGATTGGAGTTTCTGAGGCATACCTGAGGGTTTCAGGGACTGCTGGAGCTGTGGGTCCAAGGTCCAGAGCAGAATCCATGGGCAAAGGGTGGGCGCCAGATTGTTGAGGATTAGGGAGAGGAGAGGGGCTGACCATGGAGGAAAAGGGAAGTAGCATTGGTTCTCAGTGGGCCTGGGGATGGACAAGGGCGGTGGCGGAGCTTCCTGGGACTCAGGCCATTTGAAGAAAGAGTGTAGATTTGGGAAAGAGGGGACGTGAGGTCTAGAGGCATCAGTGTGACAGTGCTGCCCGAGTGGGGGACTTCCAGCTCACACCTCAGAGTGCTCCGAGGAGGAGGGTTTAGTGAGAAAGGGGAAGGAAGCCCCAGTTGTGGTGTCCTGGGCCATGGTGATGCGTGTCAGATATGGTGTCATGTCCTCTGCAGGCAGGAGCCAGAGTGGCAGCATGAAGCCTGGTCAGACCACGTGGCGCCTCTGCTCAGCCTGTGCAGCGACCACGGGGCGCCCTTGGCCCAGCTCTGTTCCTGAGGCACTGACTGTCTGTCTGGCTCCACAGATGGAAGCTCCAGGAGGGCAGGGGTATTTAGACCAAGTGGACTTTGGTTGGCCACTTTCACCTGGCTTGGCCGAAGGGCTCACTGTGACTCTCAGGTTATCATTCTCACATTTCGAGGACTTGGGGGTCCTCGGAGTCTGAGGTTTGCCTAGGATCAGACCATTCCAGAGGGGAGAGCCAGGGTATGGCTCGGGCCAGCTGGATCCCAGAGCCCAGTGTCTCGCCAACAAGGTCCCAGAAATGGGGGGGAATATCTAAGGGCCAGGCCGGCCCCTGGGAAGCCTGACAGCCCAGACTGAGGGGCCAGGTCTCCTGGAGGGTGGGTGTGGGGATGGGTCCCTGGGCTGTGTTGAGGGGACGGGTCTAGAGTCGGGAGGGGTCTTGTCCGGCTGCCTGCAGGACCTCTAGGTTCTCTCCCCACCACTCACACTGGGCTTTCGGTTCCCTTTGGTGATGTGGCTCCCCCCACCCCCAAGCCCTGCACATACACACACGCACCGTGGCTTCAACCGGAATCAGGCCTCTCACCACACCCTCAATCTGATGCCCCAAGCAGGGGAAGTGGGGGCAGAGGCTGTCTCACCATTGGAAGTGAGAGGCCTGGACACACATCTCTGCCAAGGCTCCCAGCGCTGCGGAGGCCACGTCTCCTCGCTCCCCGTGTGCCTCGGCCCCACTGTGGGGGAACTTGGAGTGATCACATGGGGTCACTGGTGCAGTCTCACTTCTCCTTTGCTTGAGCCTCACCATAAGTCAGCATCCGGAAGCAAGGGGACCCTTGAATTTTGGAAGAGCCTGAGAGACGCTCTCTGTCTCCACCCCGTCCTCCTGATGCCGTGTCTTTGGCCCAGAGTGCTTCTTGGTTCAGGTTCCCCTGAACCTGGGGAAGGCAGAACCCAAGGGGTGTGGAGCCCTTGCATAGCCCCTGGCCCTGGAGCTTCACGCCAATGCTGCGATCTCAATAATACCATCACCTCCCCCTTTACCGCAGGAAATGAGATTCACAGGACCCGCCTAAGGCCCCTGAGCTTGAACACAGCAGAAGTGGATGCACGCTCAAGGGCAGTGCCCCTTCTTCTACACACAGCCTCCAGAGGATTATTTTTTTTTAACTTATTTGGCTGTGCCAGGTCTTATTTGCAGCAGGTGGGATCCAGGTCCCTGACCAGGGATTAAACCTGGGCCCCCTGCATTGGGAGCACAGAGTCTTAGCCACTGTACCATCAGGGAAATCCCCCAAATGGTTTTAGACAAAGTTCAGGGGCTCTCAGTGTGGGGGGCCTCACCTGAGGACTGGGGATAGTGCTGGGGGCGGGCAGGGTGCAGAATCCTAGTCTTAGCCTCCCTTCGACTGTGTGTGTGGGGCATTTAGCAATAAAATAAGACTCTTCTTGACGATCATTCCAGATATATTTTCTAGTCCAACATAGAATACTTCCTATTAAGCACAACTCACCTCCAATGAAAAAGGTTTGTATTTTGGGGGCAACTATTTTCAATTTGGAATTGAAGTCCCCCACTCGGCCAGCACTGTCACACTGACGCCTCTAGACCTCATGTCCCCTCTTTCCCAAATCTACACTCTTTATTCAAATTTGGAGAAGGCAATGGCAACCCACTCCAGTACTCTTGCCTGGAAAATCCCAGGGATGGAGGAGCCTGGTAGACTGCAGTCCATCGGGTTGCTAAGAGTTGGTCAATTTAAATAGCAGTTTCACTTTTAAAGAAAGAAATATAGAACGATCTCCCTATCCTCATTTTCTGCATTCACACTTTAAATCTTAAAAATCTTAAATAGTGACATATTCAACAGATACAAATAACACAATACTTATATAAGATTATATTTCTATTTTATGTTAGGGCTACAAGAATGGGGGAGAAGGAGAGAAATGCAAGAGAGGAGAAAAAGGACAACACGTAACGAGCAATGATACAAGATCAGGGGTGAAGATTAACCCAGGTATTTCTACAGAGATGGAGGCGGGAAGGGAAGGTCAAAGTTCTGATTCATCAACTAACTGCTATGCTGTGTTTGTTAAAAATACAGGCGCTAAACTTTAAAGGGCAAAGAGTACTTTCTAGAACTTATGTATTTTAGTTTCTATCTAAGATGTAATCGATTGACATAAATTTCCTTCATATAAAAATGTATTTTTATTAAAAATTACTATAGAAAATAGGAGATGAAAAGACAGGCGTGGTTCCTGAGTAAACTGATTCTAGTGGAAATCAGACATTAAACTCCTAAGTGAAAACCAGTGAAGACAGGCCTTAGGGTCTGGGAACCCTACCTAGGAGACAAAGTCAAGGTAAGCTTTTCAAAGGAGGTGATGCTGAAACAAAATTTGAAGAGGAGCAGGAGTTCCAAAGCGAAGAATGCTCCAGGAGAGGTAACTGGACAGTGTGAGGGTTGCGACCAGCGAGCGAGGCCTGCCTGCGGAACCAGAAAACGTTCAGACCGGCAGACGGATGGTCAAGGTATCCGTGAGTGAAGAGGTGGGACAAGAGACCAAAGCGCTGACTCACAGAGGTCCCCAAGGCGATCAGGGAGGGGGAGCAGGGGCAGGCAGATGCGAAGGTTAAGGATTAGAAAGAATCAGAGTAGCCTGAGCATCCCTGTCTGTAGGCACCTCGTGGAGCGAGTGTCTGAGTCTGGATGCCAGTGGCTGGGTACTGGGCGACCCTCGGAAGGGTTCGCGGGCGCGTGGGGCGAAGGCCAGGGGCGACTAGTACCCCCACCGCGCTCGTACATGGCTCGGTTGATCGCCAGTGTCCGCACCGATCTAGAGCTCCCAGAGGGACAGGCTAGAAAGTTCCCGGGCCCAGCCGATCACTATGGCAGGGTAGGGTTGGGGGGCTGAGGTTGTCGAACGACTCTTGCGCCTCCAGATTTCTCAAGGAGCCCAGCAGTCCGTCCAGGCCACCGCGCTGCCGGGCGTGTCCGCCAGGCCCTGGGCTGCAGGGGAACCAGCCTGGCCCGGGGCTCAGCCCCGTCCCTCGGTGGC
>NW_011495080.1:8367021-8370148 GCF_000754665.1 Bison bison bison | reverse complement strand
CTGGACCTACCTGTCTGCAGGGCTCCCGGGCGCAGCCACGCGGGCGCACAGCAGACAGGTAGGTCCAGGCGGCCGCGCGCTCCTCTCCGCGCCCGCGGGGCACCTGCTGGCGGCGGGCTGGGGACTGAAGCGGGGCAGGCGCGCGGGAGGGGTCAGCATCCGGCTCTTCCAGGTGCCCAAGCTCAGGGTGGGGAACGCCCAAGGCAGGACGCGCCCCGCCGTTGTGGGGGCCTCCAAGATGCCTCCTATTTCTCGATCAGAGTACGGTGCCCCGCACCAGCAGCCTTGGTCCAGAAGGCACCCGAGGAGCCCGGAGGCGCGGACGGCGGAGTCCGCACCGCTGCCAGGGGCGCCAGCTCTCCGGCTTCTCGCCCTTCCTCTCGCCTTCGCGGTGGATGGGCAGCGCCCGGCTGGGGCCATGGAGGGAAAGCCCCGATTCCCCCTAGAATTCTGTACGCTCCGATCCCCCTTCCCCGGGCAGCCCTCCCCTCATCCTTTCCAGTAAGAGAATGAGGTTTAAGAGGTTCATCTCTCCCTGGATCTTAAGGCCAATGGCAAGAATTAGGGCAGAGAGTGGGTAGGAAGATGGTGTCAGGCGAGGCGCCGGCTGTCCTTTTACTTGCAGCAGGGAAAAGAAAGTGCTGACCCTCCTGAGCGAGAAGAACCACGGACGAGATACTTCGTAGACTAGTTTCCTCTACAGCCTTCCCCCGAACATCAGAAGGAAACAATCGAGAATCTAAAAGTGGAGGGAAAGCGAGACCAGTGTGAGCGTGTTGCGGGATAGGAGACGGTGAACACCTGCGCGGCCCGGGCGCGCAGTTGTCTCTGTGGCCCCGGAGGCACCGGATCTGGCCCTGGGGAGCTGGGGCGGAGGGGACTTCCCTGGCTTCGCCGCCACCCTGCGCCCATCAGAGCGGGGATGAGGGAGGGGGCGCCTCCACCCTGAGGAGCGGTCGGAGAGGCAGACCCTAAACCAGCGCTCCGGGCCGGGGAGGGAGTGGGGGTAGTTAGTGGGCTGGGCCAGGAGGCGCGGCCAAGCCGCCCCGGGCGGCACCTGCGGGGACTGTCTTGAGAGCAGAGCCGAGTTGGGGCTCCCTGCGCTCCCAGAGCGGGGATGAGTGACCAGGACCAATGAGGACGAGGGCGGCGTCGATGGAGAAAGCTAGAGTCTCCCGGGAGAGGCAGCCCGGCCAGAGCAGGGTTATAGGACTGGCTACTGGGGCTCCCAGCAAGTCGAGGGAAGCCTTGGGAAACCACCCTTTTTTAACCCTGGGGTTTCCCCGCCCTGCGCCTTGGCCTTACCCCACCGTGCCCCCAGAGGAAGCCGAGGGAAGCGTCTTTCTGCGCGCATCTGCCGCCCTGGAGTCTCAGCTCGTCTCCCCCGGAGGGGGAGGGGCTTAACGTCTCGCTGGGCGCAGGGCACCCATGCCTTCTCCAGGAGTTTGGTGTGGAGTTTGCGGGAAACGTCTGAATCAAATTCAGGAGGTGCAAGGGCTTGCTGATCGCGCAGTACTGGGGGCTGCAGAGCCTCCTCCCCTAGGGGGTCCCTGGTACCCACAGTGTTCAGGCTTCCCTTGTGGCTGGCTCCTGGGAGGTCAGGAGTTGTGGGGCCCGTGCACCTCCAGAGATGCTCCTGGGCTGCCCCTTCCCCATAATAGGGCCTTCCTCAGGTCCTCAGCCGGAGAAGGCAATGGCACCCCACTCCAGTACTCTTGCCTGGAAAATCCATGGACAGAGGAGCCTGGTGGGCTGCCGTCTATGGGGTCACACAGAGTCGGACATGACTGAAGTGACTTAACATTAACAGGTCCTCAGCAGGCCACTCCTCCTTTGATGTTTCCATGGAAGCTGATGTATGCTCATCCGGCTTTCCTCCATCTTTCAGGGTTCTAATCCACAAGGCTAGTCTGGGGGTTGCAAACCTGCACAGCTGTTGAGGAATCAGGGCAGACCCCCTGACCAGCCTGCATCCTGATGGGAAGTCAAGTCCTCCTCCCAGCAGCCACGAGGGGGGTGTGTGTGTGTGTGTGTGTATAGTTGCTCAGTTGTGTCCGACTCTTTACAACCCCATGGGCTGTAGCCCACCAGGCTCCTCTGTCCAGGGGATTCTCCAGGCAAGAATACTGGAGTGGGTTGCCATGCCCTCCTCCAGGGGATCTTCGCCACCCAGAGATAGAACCTGGTATTCTAGAGCAAAGTATTTCAGGCAGATTCTTTACCTCGTGAGCCGCTTTCCTGGTGGGGGAGGGATGTAGAATGGACTTTCTCAGGGCTGTGCTTCTGGGACCCCCTGGGGATCTGAGTGACTGCTTCTATCAGGATGGAGCACAAAGGCACTGAAATTCAGAACTCCTGGCATTGGGATAGCTTGCATCAGGTCTAAGTCCATCTCCAGGCAGGAAGCAGCCTCCTTGGGGAGCTGATGCTGAGCCTGGTCCTGATGCCCCCGGATGCAGGGAAACCTGTGGCTGAAGCTCCCTGTGTGGCATGCTGGGCAGACCCTCTCTTGGCCATGGCCAGGCTTTTGGTGGGAGGCCCTCTCCAGAGCTCCCTTCCCTTCCTCTCCCTTCCCTGTGCTGCTAGAAGGGGTGCACCTTACTGCCAAAAGGTCAGAGGCTTGTGTTGTAGAGCAGTGCGGCGGGCCTTGCCCTGACTTCCTCCTTGCCCTGGGCAGAGAAATCGATCTTCCTGGCCTCCCAGTTCACCACCTCTGGCACAGCTGCAGGCCCGAGCATGTGTGGGGGTCATCAGGGAAGCTTGCCTTGCCCTCTGTCAACAGAACTTTCCTCGGTCCACCTTCTCGCAGCCAGAATGGCCTGCTGCTGTGACTGTCACCTATCTGTTCTAGGACCCAGGCCTTTGGGAGGCGTGGGGATGCTGCAGACACAAATTGGATGAAGCTCTCCAACGCTGTGAATCATACAATGGATGATGACTGCCAGCGGGCTTGAGGGTTGGGGGATGGGCTACAGGATGAGAGATGGAGCATTTGGTCGGGGGGACCCAAATGTGATTTTCTCCATATCCCTTCCCTCCCCCAGCTCATAGTGAGTCAGGTTTCCGAGTTGTCCGGTCTGGCCACTTTCATTTCCCCTAGGGCTGGGTGGAGGCTAGTGCAGAAAGG
>NW_011495080.1:8366685-8366921 GCF_000754665.1 Bison bison bison | reverse complement strand
GCAGAAAGGGGAACCGAGCCACTCATCTTCTGAGACCTGGGGGCAGGGCCGGGTGCTCTCCCATCCTCTCTGTCCCAGCCCAGTGCTGGGCACTGCTCTGGGGAGAGGCCCACAGACAAGAATCCTTAGCAGCGTGGAGGTGGCACTTAGCCGCCACAACCCAGAAAGATTCTGGGCAGGGAATTTCAGGGGACATTCTGAAGCAGGCCTGGATGATGGTGTGTGTGTATGTGTGT
>NW_011495080.1:8361931-8366585 GCF_000754665.1 Bison bison bison | reverse complement strand
GTGTACTCCCAGAAGCCTTTGCTCCCAGCAACAGTCCAGCCTGTGGTTGGGTGGCTTTAGCTGTCAGAAGGTTCTTCAGCAAGGATGTAGTCTGTCGCAGGGGAGGCTGTGTTGGTCTTGACTTGAACCCTAGTCTTTCTGCCACAAGGGGGTATTTCTCATCCCCACCCCACTGAGTGTTTACATCAGCCACCCAGATACCTCATTTCCTTCAGTCATCCCTTCCCGGACAAGCCTGCCCACCTCAGACCCTCACTGCCTCACAGCACTCGCAGCTTCCCTCTTGGGTCTGGTCTCACCTTGAGTCGGAGGAGGATCCTGGGGAGGGCAGGGTTGGTTGGGGTGGCAGTGGGGTGGGGGTGGGATGATAAACAGCTGGAGGACGGACGCTTCCAACATCTGGCTGGCCTTCCTTAGGTCCTACTTTGGTCCAGTAAATGCAGATGCCCAGGAGGGGCGAGTGGTGAGGAAGAAAGAACCGGAGGCACTCCTGCCCTTCAAGAGGTTGCCCCCTGACCTGGAAAGTAAGTGAGACGTCTGGGTGGGGGAGGCTGTGCAGGACGGAATAGGAGCCCCACTTGTCTCAGTGGAGGAGAGTCCAGGGCAGCCCATGGCGCTCTGGAGAGGGAGCTGTGAGTGTTGCGGCCGGGAGGGCTAGTGTTGGCACCCTTGTTCCAGGAAGCATGACTTCTGCGAAAGACCCCGGCCCACCCCATCCCTACGCCACCATCATGGCCACCACTCCCTCTCCGTCACTTGTGCAGCATCTTCTACAGGGGCTGGGTGGACCAAGGCAGTGGGAGAGGAGCATGGTGCCTGCGCAGTGTGTGTCCTCTTACACACACAAGTGCACGCCCACCTAACTCACATGTGCTCAGAAACCTAGGGCCCAGGGTGGGAGGCAGCCTCATTTCTCATCGTGGATCAGCCCTTTGTTCCTTCCTTGCCCATCGACAGAGTCTTCTCTGAGTCTCAGGACGGGGGGCTATGCTGGCTCTGTCCCTTCTGTCGCTGACCCTGGGCTCACAGGTGAGGGGCAAGTGCAGGGGAGAAACCACGCAGGAGTGGAGGAGAGTGAAAGTGGGCTCAGGACAGTGAAGAGAAGTTTCAGTCCAGGGTCTGGAGGGGAGTGGAGCTGGCAGGTGGAGTGGAGCTGGCAGGTAGGGTGGAGGAGGCAGGGATTCCCTGTGGCCAGCTGGCCTCTGACTTGGAAGGCAAGTCTGTGGCCTGGGGTGGGGGGTGGCATTTGCTCTGGTGGGGACTCTATCTGTGTGGATCCCACAGCAAACATAAGGTGCTGCTGAATGAATGCATGGTTGGTGGAGGAACCAGAGTCTAGGAAATTGCTGCCTTGAAAAGCAGAAGTTCTAAGTTTGGTGGCCACTGTCCTTGCCAGCGATTCAGGCGGTAGATGGAGTTGGCTCATGGGATTTCTTTCAAGATATCCAGGTCGGAGAAGGGTGGGAAGCTTCATCCCTGAGGGAAACCAAGGAAGGAAGGAAGCTCTGAGGACTGGGTGTGGAAACCCCTCCCTGACTCACAGGTTCTGCCTTGTCTTAGCAGAGTTTCTTGAAAGTTGGTTTGGTGAGGGAGAGGGAGGGAAACAGAGGAAGCAAGAAGAAAGCTAAGCAAGGATGTGGGCTCAGCCAGAGACTGGCTTCAGCTAGAACCTGTGGGGACCCTGGAGTGCACATTTGCTCTGCCTGAAGCAAGGGGACCAGCCCTTTGTCCCTGAGTGTGTCACTGACTGTGGGCTCTCCCCCACAGAGTGGAGGGGTGGCCTGGCCCTGGAGTGGGGCAGCTGAGGGCAGTTCTCCGGCAATGGGCAGCTCTGTGCTGTGCTTGGACTCACAGCAGCTGGGGAACTGCTGCCCCGCCGGGCACAGGACGTCTGGGTGGGACACCCACAGTGTCCACTCCAGCTGTGTACCCCTCCCTCCTTTCCCTCAAACACAAAGCCCAGACACAGGGACCTTGTGACAGGAAAGCTGGTGCTTAGAGAGGAAAACTGACTTAAGCATCTGGACTGGCTAGAGCGACTCTGGCCTCCTGTGCTGGGAGGAAGAGGGGGAGTCTTACGGGCCATGGCTCGGCCCTCTGGTGTGTACTGACTGCCCCCTGCTCTCTCTGCCAGACGCCTGTGCCATGAACCAGCCGGCCCCCGCCGCCCTGCTTCCGCCCCGGCGTGTGCGGCTGAAGCCCTGGCTGGTGGCCCAGGTCAACAGCTGCCAGTACCCAGGGCTTCAGTGGGTCAACGGGGAAAAGAAATTGTTTTACATCCCCTGGCGCCATGCCACGCGGCACGGCCCTAGCCATGATGGAGATAACACCATCTTCAAGGTAAGCCCTGGGCCTCTGAAGGCCCTTCCCTAGAAGAGGGCTCCCCACTACATCAGACTGGCCACTCTTCCAGCTGCCTTGTGGCCAGCGACCCCAGGCCGGGGCTAAGGGGCTGCAGGCATCACCACTGGGCAACCTTTCTAATCCGATCCCTGGAGCAAGGTGAGGACTGAGGGGCCCCAGGAGACCTTCAGGTAACTCCTCCCCCTCTTCCTCTTTGTGCTTTTTCATCACACATGAGCACCTGTCCAGGATGCACATTTGGTGTACACATATGCTTAAAGGACCACAGAATTCCCCCATAATCTTAATACTATGAATATTTTTTGCTTGTATTATCAGTTTTCTCCATGTGTATATTAGTGCAAAGATGGAATCAAGCTATAGATTCTATTTTGTAACTGCATTTTCCACCCAACATCAGGACTGCTTTCCCATTCCAACAAATGCCACATTCAAATGCCACTGAATGTTCCATCGGAGCAGGGAGCACACTTTAGTCACCAAATGCCAGATTTTGGACACCTTAGGTTGCTTTCAGTGTCTCCATGTTGAAGACCACACTGCCATGGACACCCTCTAAACTCTTATCCTTGGCACATCTCAAATGGTTTTCTTTGGGATTAGTTCCTAGAGTTAAACACTTCTGGGTCGAAGAGAATGCTTATTTTTAAAGTTTTGGCTACGTGTTGCTTAGTTTTTGCACTTAGTGTTTGTCTTTTCAAGGTTCCTTTCAAATCCATTTCTCATTTTTTAATAAGTAACATGGTCACATAATTCAACATTTAAAAAAGTGTAAAATGCAAAAAGTCTCCCAAATGGGAGACAGTCTCCCAGACATCCAACATCCTCCTTTGGGACAGTTCGTATTCTCAGTTTCTTGTTTATCCTTCCTGAGGGATTTTTGTATATATGCAAGCAAATATGTGCCTATCCTTTCCCCTGCTGCTGCTGCTAAGTCACTTCAGTAGTGTCTGACTCTGTGTGACCCCCTAGATGGCAGCCCACCAGGCTCCCCCATCCCTGGGGTTCTCTAGGCAAGAACACTCGAGTGGGTTGCCATTTCCTTTTCCGATGCATGAAAGTGAAAAAAGTGAAAGTGAAATTGCTCAGTCGTGTCCAACCCTCAGCGACCCCATGGACTGCAGCCCACCAGGCTCCTCCGTCCATGGGATTTTCCAGGCAAGAGTACTGGAGTGGGGTGCCCTTGCCTTCTCCGATCCTTTCCCCTACTTGTGACAAAAATGGTAGATGTTTACATCTTCTTCTGCACCTCATTTTTTGAAGATTACAACATGTCAGTATATAAAAAACTTCCTCCTTTTTTTTTTCTTGTTGCTCAATATTCCATTTTATGGGTAGGCCATAATTTAACCAGCCCCCATTGATGGACATTTAGATAATTGAGGGTCTTTTTCTTTTAGAAACAGAGCTGCAATGAATAAGCTTATATGCGCAAGCTTTTGTGTGGATGCATCTTTATCTGTCGGATAAATTCCCAGAAGTCAAATTACTGGGTTAAAGGATGGAAATGTGTAATCCTGAGATCAACCAAATTACCTTCCAAAATAACAGTACTGGGAGTTCCCTGGTGATCTAGTGGCTAGGACTCCAGTCCTCTCACTGCCATGGCCCAATTCAGTCTCTGGTCAGGGACCTGAGATCCCGCAAGCCACATGGTGAGGCCCCCCCTCCACAAAAAAATCATTATCATCATAATACCAACAGCCCAAGTGTACAGAGTCCATCCCAAGGGGAGACACAGTTCAGAAAGCTTTATGGGCATTAAGCCTGAGTCTTCACCACCACACCGTGAGGCAGGTGCTGTGATGGGGAGACCGAAACAAAGAGAGGCAAAGTGACATGGCCCTGGCACACAGGTGGTGGTGGCACGTTCTGATCCAAACCCAGTTCTTCTCCAGGCCCCTCTCATCCACCATGTTATCCCATCCTCCTTAGAGATTATACCTGTTTGCCACCTTAAGACCAGTGAATATGATGCCTTTCAAAGCATCTAGAATTCCTCTAGCTTGTTGGAACCGTAAGAGACTGGCTCCTAACTCCCACCCTGCAGATGGGTGCTGGGCTCAGCCTGTGTGATGGTCTCATCCACAGCAGTGACTCCCCCTGGCCTGGAGGGGCTGGGCTTCAGTGAGGGGAGAGGTTCTCTGTGGTTGTCTGTCTTGTCTTCCTGCTCTAGGCCTGGGCCAAGGAGACGGGGAAGTACACCGAGGGGGTGGACGAGGCCGATCCGGCCAAGTGGAAGGCCAACCTGCGCTGTGCCCTTAACAAGAGCCGGGACTTCCGCCTCATC
>NW_011495080.1:8361632-8361831 GCF_000754665.1 Bison bison bison | reverse complement strand
ACATGCCGCCTCAGCCCTACAAGATCTACGAGGTCTGCTCCAATGGCCCGGCTCCCGCAGGTATCCTGCCTGGCTGTATGTGGGCCACCTAGGGGGCTATGCACGGAGGCCTGGGGCCCCTGCAATGTGCAGTGGCTGGGGGCGTGCCGCTCGGGCAGAAACACAGGGCTCCCAGGGATGGATCCCCGGTGAGGGTAGG